>NW_027286874.1:90975789-91575789 GCF_022747635.1 Hetaerina americana
CCATATATATATATATACTGTATAGTGTAACATGTACATACATGTATACTGTCACCACTGCGGTAAAAATAAATACTCGTGCAATTACATCCTGCATTTGATTTATTTCTCTCAGGTTTAAGATAGCTTGGAACAAAATTCATTTTTAATTTAATTCTGATTTTATCGTCAGCTATTTAGCTCTCTCTCATTGAAAAGCATTTCAGACCCTAATATGTACCTCCTTTCAAGTGATAAAGACAGATTAACAAACAAAATTAGGAGGCTGACTCATTCACATGCTTCGAAGTTATATGATTTTGAAAATATTTCTAATTACAATATTATCAAAGATAACGCATGAAATTTTACATGAATTGATTTTACATTATTTAAAAAAATTGTACTTACAGTTGAAGGATCCACTCCAACCAAGCTGGCAGCTCTCACAACCACAGGTGTCTTATGCCTTGTCCTTGTTCTAATTTCAAACCTAACGCAGAAAACAATCTTTGTAAAATAAAGAGTGAAGTTAAGTAAAATAACACAATTCATTAGCTTTTGGAGATTGTTTTACTTCTTTGACAATTAGACTTTCCTGTTTCCATAGTGAAGTTGTTTTTAAAATGAAAATATGCAGCTAATGAAAAATAATCTAATGCAAAAGTGTTGCTTTTGAAGTTGTTAGCAATATTGATCAGGTAAATTAGGTATATCAAGCTTCTTAAACCCTTACTGTATGATCTAATAAAATTTACTTATACTTTCAGTGTATCCCTGTCTAATACATTTTTCATATTTGACAATTTATGATCACTTGGGAGGTTCATAAATTGGTAGTTAGGAAATAAAAAATGGAATTTGTAAGTTTCAGTACATATCGCAAAACTAAAAAAATTACTCAAATAACTACACTGGAGATGTACTTTTTAAAGGTAAATATACTATTGACAGGAATTTAGGGAAATACAGATACTTATATGTTATTATAAGGACCGTTTGCTTAAGTTATAATAAAAAAGAATACAGTGGAACCTCAAAATATGACAATTATCCATTCCGCAACATTTTTGTCAAACAAAACACCTGTTCAGCGAAACAACTTTTTGCAAATAAAAAAATGTAAAATATGAAAGTGTGTTCCATGCCAAAAAAGATTACAAGGTTTATTCAAAGAAAAATATGCACACATTGTTTAGGTTCATGGATCACATTCACCTTTTCTTCTTTCACGAAATGAATTAACCAAGAATGCAAACTCAACTTTTAAAAGCAAAATAGAATCTAAATAGATGGTTAATTAATTATGATATGTACCGGATTCCTTTTTGCTAGAAAGTTGTCTAGGGACATTTTTTTGCCTATGCTTCAAAATGTTTTTTTTAAATGTGACTTAGAATGATCGTTAAATAAATTTATGGTTTTGACACTGCCTTATGAGCATGGTATGATGCAAAAGTTTCCTGTGACCTCCACATCACATTTAGCCCCCTGTTTTGGACTAAACACTTCTTGAAGGCTCGGGGAGTTTCTGAATGGTAAACAAGCAGGGGTTTGATTTCCAAATTGCCACTCGCATTTGTGCAAAATAGCAGTGTGAGATGGCCTTTTATTGCCTTGTGGTCAAGCTATGCATTCTCTTCTACTGTTATGTGTAGGAGTAGTTGGGATAACCTTTGGGCTGAATGCAACCAGCATGAGGTGTCTAAATGAACTATCTATTGTAATGAACTGACATTTTATGGAAAGCTGCCCTCCTAAAAGAAGAAAAACTGGCAAAAGTAATTCTGAGATAAGTGAGGTTGAGGAGGTTATGAAAAGTTGACCTTCAGTTGCTATCAAAAGAAATTCAAATAGGATGAACTCACATGAAAAGAAAATAAAAGCTAATTAAAAAATGAAGATCAAACTAATGCTACATTTCATGCTCAAGATGAGCTCATGAATGCTTTAGGAGAGATCATGAAAAGGACCATATGGCATTCCTTCCCGATTCAAAATAAATGATGATAACAGGAATTTTTAGTGATGATCCTAGGAATTTAAAGGTGATGAAGATAAAAAGAAGTAAAAAAACTGATGGTTACTAGGATAAAATCAAAAATAGTATTTTATTTCCATAAAGAGTGCTAAGAAAAGGTACTTTTCAAGAGAAGCTAGACATAAATTTTGGTAATTACTTATTTAATAATGCCTAAACTCTAAACCTGACTGATAAATGCTATCTACAACTCTTAAGTGTTTTGGTATAATTATGATAACAAGCAACGTGCTTTCATAAGGACAATCACCAAAAGATATATAAAATTCAATTATATGAAGAGGTATCTCTAATCATGAAATTGGTATGACTAGGACTAACCCCTTTTCATATTGAGTGACATCATTCCTTGGGTCCCATGGTCTAAGATCTGCTCTACGATAGATCCAATGGCCTCCAGGAAAAGCAGAAGGTCCCATTGGAGATGGAGAAGTATCAAGTTCAAAGTGACGAGGCACCCACTGAGCATTTGAAGCCAGACGCTCTCTTGCAGCATGCCTTTGTGCTTCTTCCAAAATTGTTTTCTGTTCTGTTGCAGCAACCTGTGACAAATTTATACGAAGTTCTTTAAAAATTTCAGCAAAGGAAGACCATTGTAAATTTATTCACAAGCACTTTACAGTATCAAGTATATGGACAAATACAAAACATGGAAATAGCTGGTTACATACACGGAGTTGGTTATTGTTACCTGGTCATCTTGATAAATGGCCGCTGATACATGCCTCCAAAGTCGCTCTGATTCAAATTCTCCCTGATTTTCAACTGGGACAGTATACCTTTTAAGTCTAGCAGCTCTTATTTCAGGGCTTACAGTCCAAAATACTTGCTCCTCCTAAGAAAATGAAAAACATATAGAGTAATATTTGAAGGCTCACAAAACTGGCACAGACTGAAATTAAATGATTTTGACAACAAGTTGCATTATTCATCAATGCATATTCTAAATTATTTTGTTCATGCAACCTCTCATCCGACATATGCCCTTATATCAGTTACGGACTTCACCCCATTTTCCTTAAATTGTGTTTTTAAAGCCAAATTTTAAAAGCCAAAATTTGACAAATAGGCCAAGGAATATCCAGACACAATGATTACTCTGCAGCAATTTCAGAGCATAAAAATCATTCGCCTTGACCGGGATAAAAGTTACTGTTGTGGCATCTCCCGCAGTTTCTTTGGACTATGATTACTGTTCTTACCCCAGTACGCTTGTCACGTATGTAGACTGTGCTGTCCCAATGACCTTCAATGGTGGCCAAGGTCTCCTTACCAAGTTTCAGTCGTCCAGAGATGGCATTGGTTTGCTCAGCACCTCCTAGAAAAGGCTAAAAGAAAATTCCCACACTGAATATATTCTTAATGAATTTGGAAAAATTCAAGGTCAGATCATAATTTTTCACTGAGATTTAACTTTTTACTGAGCTTAACCTGGACATATCTTTTGCTATTATTCACTTACCCTTAACTTAAATTCAATTTCTGTACGGTAACCAGTCTTTTCACACTCGATTGCAACTTTCCCTCCAAGTTCCATCGTGAGAGTGCCAACCAGAATTCCTTTACAGTGAGCATATGGAATGGTGAGTAAATACTCCTCACCCCGAGGAAGAAAAGTCAAAATAGCAACACCCTCTAAAATGGCAGATGTTGAATTACCTAAAACAAAGTCAACACAATATCAGAACAGGTTTATTAATTATTTATATAAGTCAATATTTTATTGTTTTTCAAATTATTAAAATAGAAAACTTCCAGAATATATAATTATGATATTATTTCCTAATTCTATTTCACACATTTTACAAGAAAACATTATCCATAAATACCGCAAACACTATATCTGCTAGCCTAGTTCAATGCCAATTTTTTATCATGATAATTTACAATATATATCAAGGTAAAAACTAAAATTATGAAAACTCCAAGGATCATATTATAATTATTTCAGAGTCATAATTACTGAAACAATAGAATTTTAACAATAGTCAACTGGAAACTGGGAGCAGTCATGCATTAGAAGTTCATTTCGTTTTACTGACATTAAAGTAGAATTGCCAATGTCTTAAAATAACAGCATAGATATGTAAACCTCTTGAACAAACAGCAAAAGAGTATTCTTGAACACTCACCATAAAATTTAGACTTGGCAAGTATGGAAGCACTAATGCAAAAGCCGTCTTGCCGATTTGTTACATAGAATGCTGACACTGGAGGATGATGAGACACCTGAAAAGTTGAGAAGTGACACTATTTATACAATAGAAGGAAATTAAAACTAAAAACTATGTAGAACTTTAACATAGATATTATGGCTAGTTTGCGAAAAGTATATCCAATGGTGTATGTAGCATGCTGTTCATTCTAATGGTGCTTCTTTCTCCTGTTGGATACTAGAGTCAACAGGTTAGATAAAAGTTAAGGTTTTTCAGCCAAAAAATGTTTGATTCTTTATCAGTAAAAAACTATAAACTTATAAGACATGCTCAAAATTTTCTTATTTTTCTTGACAAAGACCTAATAAAAATTAATAAATAAAACAAAATTATTTAAGCATAAATCTTTTGGATACACAGAACACAACAGGTAATCTATTAAACTTCAACATTTAAGTCATACATTCATCCTAGCTAGAGATGGCTATGACATGGGCAATGGCAATGATCTGCAAAGCCGTTTAACTTCCAAAATCATCTGTCTATTCCATCATCTAGTTGCTATTTGGCAACAGACTGCTTTCTTTTCCTAGAAAAAGGTATCAATACAAAGTTCCTGAACTGATGTTCAGTAGTAAGTTTCTTAAAGCAATAAATATATTTAAAACTCTCTAAGAGAGACCTTTATTGTGAATGGGGATGAGAATACATATAATTCATCTGAATTTCACAAAAGGTGAGTTTAGAAATTTAGTAAGTTTAACAAGAATTTAGAAGGAATTATTACTGGCAGGTTGAGGGAGCCATAATCAAGATGGCCTATTCAGTAGAGAGTTTAATTACTAACTGGACAGTCACTATGTTACGAGCACAAAAGGTGATGTGTAAAAGAAAAAAGGAGGGCTTGGCAATTGATTGAAGAATTAATTTGAGGAGTGCAATCCTTTACACTTCTATTTTTTGGTGAAGGAGTTAAAGAGAATTATTTCATAATCATTTGCCCTATGGTGTAGGTAGAACTGAGGGAATTAAAATTCATTTCTGGGCTATTATCAGCCAAGCAAGGAGTCAGGAACCTTTTCTTGTCACAGGTCAGACAGAGAAGTTTCTAAGTGCTGCTCTGCCGCATACCATCTATTTTTGTGAATAGGTTTCATGATTGTAAAACAAGCACATTCTAATAGGAATCTCAGGGGTTATCATCAATATTCAAAGGGGAAAGTTGAAAGCCCTTTTAATGTCAAACTCAGACTAATATCACTGATCAAGAAGTATGGTCCTCCAAAAGTCTGATAATTACTAAACAAATGAATTACCTGCTCAGAGAGGTAAAATGTGCGAGAGCCATTTGGATGCTTCCAGAAGCAACGAAATGTTTCTCCTAAAATAGGATTATAAGGTTTTCGGAGGCCTTTAGGTTTCTTGTAGAGACCACTAAGGTACCATTTCACAACCCATTTCATGCGAGTAAATGCATCATCCTCCAATACAGCCCTGGAAAACACCAAATTAACACAATATTAGGACAAAATTATTTCAGCAGAAATTTTCATTTTGTTAAAATCAAACCGCATTGGGATTGAAGAATCTGCCAAACACTTCAAAATACCTACATTGAAAATATTTTGAGTGGATTCTCATCATTCTGATGATCTATATCTTGACTCAATTTCTCCAATTTCAGGGCATATTAATATAAATACTTAAATAGACAATAAAATTGTTTTCTAAATAAAAAATAAATCCTTTTAAGAGGATTTAACTACATTCCACAGATAAGGACAGTAATCAATATACACATGAACAAGGGTGTGTATGTGAAATATCAGTGCACACGTGAGAATAAAATAAAAATATAAGGACAAAAAATGAATTTTTACTAAATCATCATTTAAGTTATTCCCAACTCCACTGCCGGCAAACAACTTAGTTCTGTTATGTTCAACATCTTAGATTTTACACAATTTGCACAAGATTATTGATAGATGGATGAGAAAATTTATGAAGCAAAGATAATGATGCATAAAGCATTACAAAACTTACTTTGAAAGAAGGTCCACATGATAGTATGAATCTGAGAGACGGTCAAGAAATGATCTTGGTTCAAGAATAAATGTAGGCAAAACCACTTTTGAAAGATCCATCCCAGGGCGGACCTGAAAAAGATTTTGTTCATTCCAACTATAAAAATAAAATAAACTCGACTTCAACAATATGTACCATTTACTCGATTGATGTTAGAAGACTGACAAGATGGGAGTCATTTTTTTCACTATTATAGTATATTACAGACTAATAATAAGTGCAACCATAAAACAAAATTAAGAGCCTCAGTGAGAAAAATTAGGGTATGAGAGACTGGAAGCTTATGCAGGCCAATCATAGCTATAGTGAACTAGCTTCCTATATCTACGAAATACTTAGGCAATTAAGCCAGTATGTTTTAGGTTAGCCTGCCAACAGAGCCTTCACAAAATGGTCATTCAGTGATCTTGCATCATTTATTGGCATACAAGACATTATATGGTTGCAATATGATACTGGCAGGCATTATTAGATAGCATTTTTACTTACTTTTCAATAATAACTATCCAATACATATTACAGACTTTCCCAATATTAATGGCATTATCTTATTTTACATACTATGGCTGCTAATGAATGCATTTTTTGCACTAATGAATAACGAACTGTATATATGCATTTCCAGAATGTTGACTCCGATTTTGAATGTACAGGTATGAGTAGCAAAAATAGCTAAGGATTGCGCCTAGAATTTTTTATCATGTGGCACAAAAATGTCATCACCAGGATGTTATCATTTGACCTAATAAATTGTTTTTTTCAATGCCAGACTTGAGAATAATAGTTGTTGGCAAAAAAAACTCTGAACAAATTACTTCAATTTGTGCATCCAAAAATAATAAACCTTAATTAATGACTCATAGAATGATTTTTTTACCTTAGATAAATGGAAATGGTAATTTAAAGATATCTTCATTCTCTTTTATTTGCAGCTTAGGAAAACATTTGAATAAAAATGCGATATCCCAATTTCCCCAGGAATGAGGATAATAGAATGTATCACAATCTCTAAGCACTCTCATATTCAAACAATATATCACATAAATATTCAATGGTATTGACTGGTGCAATACTTCTCAGTGAGCCTGGTGATCTAATAAAACCTTATTAGAATTATTATGAATGACTTCAGAAGTTTTTCAATTGGTGGAAATCTAAAACAAGTAGGCTGAATTCTGTGTGCTAGTATGCATTATGCTGACTACATACCTGTACGGTAACATTTAATTTTCATTTTACTTAACAATTTTCCCAGAATTCTCCCAGATAAAATTTATTAACCAAGAAATTAGAGACAAAAATATTAACTTACCTGTTTGACTAGGAACCATATCAAAGATTTGTTCTCTTCAGCAAGTTCTTCAACTTGCTCCCCAGCCTGTCAAAAAATAGGAAATAAAGAATTATAAATGGCTATAATTATTACTATAACAATTGAGGCTCTCACAGGCCTAGATAAGTCAATGTACATAAATTATGTAAAGATATAGGATTTAAGGCTTTCCTGATTAACAGCATCCAAGAATATTTCTCAGGTTTACACTGGGTAGTGTTGAAGACTTCACCCTGAAGATGATGGCAGAGCCAGCCATTGAAATGCTAATTCTCTTCAATGCCACCCAGTGAAATGAAACCCTGAGATATCTTTATAATGTAAAGATGTTAAAATGAGCAAAACATATATGTACTAATAAAATTGGAATTGACTTAGGCAATGGATGCATTATTGAAAATTAATGTATTTATCATTAGATAAGTGAGTTAGTGCATATACTATACCTTTATGCTCATTTAGGGATTAAATTTAATCCTTTTTTTATGAACTACCTTTTTAAAAAATAAAATTCTAAATTGACTAAATTAAAATTTTTACATTCTTCATACTAGTGGGTTTTGATGGTCAAAAATGTTTAGTAACATTTAATTTTAATGAAAAATAGTAAAAAATACTTTGTATAATGTTTTACACAATTTAAGTTAGTTTAAGTCACCATTACTTATAAAAATTATTTTTAGGGATCACTTATTCATAATTATTTAGACTAACTAATTCTTTATTCTTTTAAATTTCAAGGCACTTCAACAATTACTACCACATACACGTATAATTGTGGATAAAGTTGTTGAAAACAACTTTTTAGTTCATAAGCTGTAAATTTTATCCCATAATTCATGGTGTCATGGCAAACAATTTATTTATAAGTCATTACATATGGCAAATAGTTGTTTCTGATGCAATAAATTTGAGCTGAAGAATGAACTGGTGCTTTCCTGGATTATCAGCTAGATAAAATTTTCTTGGGTCTCCCACCAGGTTAGGGGTACCACAGTGACGCTCGACTGGAGAATTGTCCTCATCTCCCTCGAGGACAATACTCGAGTCGAGATCGAAATGTCAGCCAATATGGAGCCCCTGGCCCAGAGGAAGGTCCATACCTGAACATAAATTCATTATGTTCTCTGATAAAATTGTTGCTGAGGAATATTTTTTGTGTAGGTAAAAATAAGCGAAAGAATTCCAGGGTTGGCTGAAAGCAATGTCCTATAAATTTGTCATGAGAAGACTTCAGTCATTAGAGTTTTTGATTCAAAGCAAATAATATTTGTACTGCATATAACTCTTTTGTTCAGCAAGGGTTATTCTTTCCTAACTCTTTGCATGGAAAATCAGCTACATATAAGTATTGAATTGAAGAAGTTTGAAGAAGTTCTGGGCATTGAGAATCAAAAGATAATGGTTTAAAAATAAATAATAGAGCAGAGTAGCTAATGTTTGCTGCATCAAATGGGATTGAATGGTTAGCCAGCTGTCTTTTGAGGTATCTTATCAGTAGCTTTGCTAGGTCATCAATGTTTATAATCCCTTCTTCCCACCCTTTTTTGTTACGGTCATTATCTTCCTCTTCTGCATTGACATATTTAATGATTACATTTGAACAGGGATGAGATTTGAGCAAGGGATTTCATAGCACTAACAGAATTACTGAAAGAACCCCAGTTACTGAGGAATATCTCTCTTCATCATACATGTCTGATGGCAACTAACTGTTATTCTCATCAGCAACATTATGCTAGTGTATTTCTACTTTTCAAATATTTAGACATCATAAAAATATCAATAATGAATTTTCATAAATCAGCTCATACAGCCACATGAATTTTTGTAACTCATAAAGCACCACATTTTCTCTTAGCATATGCTCCTGCAGTTACGGTAAGTAACTGCAGGAGCTCATCTTCTGCAAAAATCTGCATTTATTTGGGCATCCTGATTGTCACAATTGATATAAGGCCATGAAAGTTGAATTTCATCATATCATAAACCTATCTTTTCCTAACTGAGGCAGAAATTTCATCAGGGACACATCAGGGTAAGGGAGCCAGTTCCTTTCCCTGTGCCGGTTATGGTTTCCTAGGAAGATCTGGAACCCAAAAAATGTCATAGCTTGGGTGGAGCTGTAGGAGCCCAGAGGGGTTTGCCCAGGAATCAAACACAAGCCCCCCGGTCAGTAGTCCAACGTTCTACCCCTGGATTACCACACCCTGCTTTGCCATTTAATTATGAATAAATATGCATCATATTCTTATTAAATTGAATGCTCCTCTCTTGTATGAAATCTTTTTTCAGGGAAAATTACCCAATGCTTTAAAATGAGCAAATTTCACAAGGACTGCAGTGAATTACACTCAACAAACTCACCGAACCAAACTCCTGCTCCTCCTCATTCTCCACATATGGTGTCTCCTGGGGCTCTTCCTCCGGGCACTCCCTTTCCTCCTCCTCTTCCTCAACCTCAGATTCATCCTCATCCTCCTCCTCCTCATCATCCTCATCTTCTTCCTCTTCTTCCTCCTCCTCCTCTTCTTCCGAGTCTTCCTCATCATCATCCTCTGCTGTCTCACTCTCTCCCGCATGGTGGCCGTTGGCAGAATGACTCTTGCTTCCTATGCCTTTATTTTATTTTGCCATTTAAAGCACTAAATTAGCAGGTCAGGATAAATATTACACTTCACTAGCAAAGCTCTTTTAATAAAGGAGCTAAAATTTCTAAACTACATACTCCATACAATTTTCCATCGGGCTAACTCAAGAGAATTGATACTATCCAATTAAAAATAAGCAAATGGCAATACAGAAGAAGTATAGTGGAGAAATAATATAGAAAAAGCATAAGGTAAGTTAGAGACTATTTCTGTTTCTTCAAACACAGCTGATTAGCTATAACCTAATGTACATATGTACTGATCTGTAGCTGATAATCTGTACCATAACTGAATTTCCTCTGTTATTCCCCAGCATTACCCATGGTCAAAGTGCATTTCATCAATTTAATACCCTACTTCCCACAAGTTCTAGTGCTATACTATATTTTTATCACTTAATCACCCTAAATAATTACCTATATCAGGTGATGATTTTCCTTCATCATTATCTTTCATCTTCATTTTATCTCAAGTGCAGCCAAACAAATCCATGTAACTAATTCTTCTGCTTTTGATGCAATATTCTACAAATATATTTCTTTCCTTTCTCTAAAAAACTAAATTCATAAATGTTTCTTTATATATTTAGCAAAGTGAGGGCAATCAATACTATAAAATAGACATGTTCCACAATGTAAAATAAAATGCAAAATATTCATGAATAAAGCTACAAATATGTATGTATATGATCAATCACTGCCATGCACTAACCATTACTGGATGCCATTTAAATAAAGGAAACCACACTATCAAAATTTCTCATTTCATAAATGCTTTTAATTTCAACCATTCATTAAACAAACCTGCATTTTATTACACAGTGCACTGCTAGCAATATAAATTCCTACCAGGGAGTAACTTTTTTCTCATTTGTGTTATTCACTCGAATTGTTGACAGAAATGATTCCTAGCAACTTTGAGAATAACCTATGTGATATTTTTTTGATCCACATAACAGACGTAAAAACAGAAGAAATACACATTTAGAAAACTATAAAATAATTACTTTAAAAGTTATCTTTCCCAGTCACGAGACCAAGTCACTACTTGACTTGATGTGGAAAATCAAGCTGAGGGATACATTAATCAGCACTTTGACCTAAGCGTGTGCCTTAAGAATGTTGGAAAATTTTAAACATGGCCCTTGTTAGAAAATATTCACAGAATATATTACTATTCTACACTTAATGATTCCAAAGAAAGTGTTCCATGACTCATTTATTTATGGATTTCATTCATGAAATATTAATTCAACAGTATCCATGGCAATGTTACACAACAGAAACAAGGAACTTTCAAAATGAGAGAAGAGATTTAATGATCACAAAAGTCACATTTTTTGGCCATTTCCATTTAAGAAATAAGAGGAATTATGCAGCTTGGAATTCTGAGCTGGAATACACATCAAGTTAAATCGTCTCCATTCTTAAATATTTCTCCCCATTCTTATAACTCCTTGTCACTTCCATTTCATTTTTAAGGGAATTGGGACCAACACAATACAATTTATAAGTCATAATCTCACCAAAACAGATGAAATCATGCTATCCTTAAGGAAAGTATCATTCAGTTCAATCAAGTATCAATGAGTTCATAACACTATGATTTTTTAGCATAAATTCCTTCCTTTTTAATAATGTTCTTAGTAAGCAAAACAGTTTCAGGTTTAACTTCGTGGAATTCCTTCATTATGAGGGTAAAAAGCTTAACATTTCCACCATAAAGATCTAATATTTCACAACCCCATCCCTTAATAAAGGTCAAACCATTGTAGACAAACATCCCCCTATTCAAATGTAGAACACAATGTTTTTTCCCGCAGCTATTTCTAAAAACGGTGGAGTGTTACATTGTGTTTTTCATGTAATGATCAATTAATTAATATAAACTTTCACAAATTTGGGCCAGTAACCTTAAAATACATAGCCTTTCCCTCCTCAAGACCATTAATAGGCTGTCGCACCTAAACTCAACTTATCCCCTCTCCCTTACTCCCCTCTAGGAGTCAGACTATATAAGTTGAAAAATGTTGATGTATGTTACCTGATGATGATTCGCAGCATTGGAACCATGGTCGTGAAATATTAAATCTTTATGGTTGAAATGTTGTTTCTTTTTACCGTCATAATGTTCTTATTATTATTTCTTACTTTAAGTAAATTTGGGAGAAATAAATCGAAAATTTAACGGTCTGGGTGGCATAATGAGTGTTTTTCTTAAACTTTCCTTACAGCTTATTTTTTCTTATACTTATTATTCTTCACTTATTTAACTTCTATTGATAGTAAGACATGAAGGGCCTAATTTGGACAAAGCCGACCAACTCACTGAATCATATTTCTACAAGTTTTCACCTGCACGTACGAGTAACTAATCATCCCAATTAATAATAATTACTTCACACTTAACTATTTCCCACCTTCTAACTAAAGTCATAATAGCATAGCCCCAATTATTATTTTCACAACATGCCATTATTTATTCAATTAATTCACCAATTCTATTTCTAAATTATAAATATAATGAACACAAGCAAATACACATGCCAAAGCAACTTTCAATGTTTACCAATAAAATATACAGAAAATTATTTAAAATTTTTAAAAATTGTAACAATGACAGGAATTATGCTACCCCCAATACTTTAGTCATTTCAATTGAAACTTATCTCTACACGTAAATGCACACACCCAGAAATTTTTAAAAATAAATGCCAATAACTAAAACTGGAGGGAATGTACAAGGTAGAAGTTGGAATCTAATGCCACCTAAAGAAGACAATTTTAACATAACCTATTGTTATCAATTAACTACTGGGGCAAAGGAGATAGCAAATAAAATGAAAATGTGGATATAATAATGAAGGCCGTAATTATATAATACTGTAAACAAAAACAAGCTATCAAGTAACTGCATGATAGTAAGAAATTAAATGAATCCTAATAAAAAAATCAAATACAAAAAGTTAAACGCATTTATTTAATCACTAAAATAGGATTGCATCACTAGTTAAATGACCCTTGACATAGATAACATTTAGTGATTGCCATGTTCCATGTAGACCATTTACTTCACAACTGAGATTTTTACTTCACGATAACTTTTTCTGTCACTATATGGTAAAAAAGTCTAGATTAAGAATGATGAGTTTGAAAAAATAATGATAGAAAAGAGAAACTAATAAGATATAACAAGGAAAACATTATCTAAAGTGTGCATCAGAGCAAAATAAGGTGCAAGTATGATGACACTAAACTGTCCCTGTAACCTTAAGGATACTAATGTTTGATAACGCTATCTTACAACATTTAAAATGCTGGCAGTTTTATTATGCATACAGGTGATCCTCATGTTGGGTTGGTTTCGTCATGTGGGATGTATTGAGCAAGGATCTCAGTGTGTATCTCAAGGCTCTCTCATACAGAAACACACCCCAGTTTTTTATGCTAAACATAAGGCATAACTGTTTCAGGGTGGCCTAGTGTCAAATGCGTCACTGAATCTATTTCAAAGCAACTTTTTTTTAAGAGGTAGCTGTGTTGAGACGCATGAAAACAACTTAACACTCAAAATTGTTCTCATTTTTACATTGTACTTATTTTTTATTTAGCAAATAACCTATTTTGGCATGATGGCCCTCAGAAAGTACTCTAAATAACAACTGACATCATTGCTAAACAGTTAGTTTAGCAATGTTCAGTTGTTTTAGCTTCTAGGTAGCAATATAAACTTAAAGCTAACAATTATGCATAGAGTTGGGTAACATTATATTTTATTGCATTAGCCATCCTACACAAAGTTTCAAAGCATTTCTCGACAGAAAAACCAATTCATAAAAGATTTAAATCAACAAATATTTCATCATAAAGCAAAAAAATATTTTATTAAAAGTAGTCTATTAGTAAAAGGAGCGTTTTCATGGGCCCAGTGACTAAGCTCTGCTGCACTTCGGGCACTATCTAATATAACACTTAAGTACCCTATCACCCTGCACTATAATAATTTTCCAACTCTAGATATTTTATATCCCTCTTCATTCCATTCAATACGCCAATCTTTTCCCTCCCTGCCTCACTTGCCCAAAAGTATCCCCTCTATCACTGTCTCTAAATTCCACCACCACTCAATGTGTCCAACACTTGGTTCATTATTTAGCTCTTGTATTTTCTTTGTGACCATTCTTTTATCCTACTCTTTTTTTTCCATCATTGTTCAAAGTGTTATGTTGTAAAAAAAAGGTCTAAGTGCTGTTTTTGGACTGATGCAAAATAAATAAATATATTGCAAGTAATTCTATCCAGCAGTTCGCTGTAGGTAGTCCTTTGAATCATTTGCAGTGCATGTGATATTAGAAATGGAAAAAAATCGAGTACCATGCAGTAATACAGTTCTTTATACAAGGTTTAATGCCGACCA
Source organism: Hetaerina americana (assembly GCF_022747635.1). NCBI lineage: Eukaryota > Metazoa > Arthropoda > Insecta > Odonata > Calopterygidae > Hetaerina > Hetaerina americana. The sequence continues at coordinate 90,990,451 of NW_027286874.1, forward strand.
AAATTCATACAAGGGTTGTAAATGTATATGGGGACTATTCTCATTCGATTTCCACCATGAAAAAATGGGCAGACAAGTTTGAACGTGGTCATGAAAACCTCCAAGATGATCCACATGAAGGATATCCAAAAACTGCAATCACACACTGGAAATCATCAAAAGAGTGCACGATATGATTTTGGAGATTGGAATTCAGAGGTGTGCGAAAGTGTTAATATTATAGGGATTACAAAAGAATGCAACAGTTACATTTTTCATGAGGAATTGCACATGAAAAAGCTTTGTGCAGGATGGGTGCAGCACATACTGTGGATCAAAAAAAATTTGGACAACACTTTCAAAGCATTCCTTGGTAGGCTCTAAGAAAAACAAGAGTGATTTTCTGTCTCAATATATGACAGTTGATGAAACATGGATTCATCATTAGATATGATAATTGACACAACCATCCGTACAGTGGATAGAGAATGGTTCTTCAGCTCCAAAGAAGACAAAGATGGAGCCACTGGCTGGAAAGGTCATGGCATTGATTTTTTGGGATGCAAAAGGAATTCTATTGATCGACTATCTTGAAAAGGGTAAACCTCATAAGGGCTTCCACCTCTTCTGAAAACTCAAGAGTTCCCTGACTGGTCAACATTTTCCATTCAATCAGGAAGTGATTATGGCTGTACATGAGTACTTTGCAGCACTCCTGAAAGGACTCTACAGAGATGGGATAATGGCACTGAAACACCAGTGGATGAAATATATTAATACTAAAGGATTTAAGTTGAAAATTTATACGGTTATAAGATTATGTTCAAAAATTAAATTCCCATTTCCATTATCAGGCCCAGAAATTTTCAGATCACCCATGTGTATACTAAACCATAATACACTCTGATATCTTAATGTCTCAGCATTTTCCATGTTTTCTACATTTGTGCTGTTAGACATGATAAAACCATTTATGCACAGGCATATCATGAGGTACAGTGTTTTTAATTTTGCATGAAAAATTGGGTATCAAGAAAATCTTAGCAAGATGGGTGCCCCATTTGCTCTCGGTGGAGAATAAATAAAATCACATAGCCAATTCAGAGGCTGGAATGGTGCTTTTCTGGCACAATCCTTATGAGTTCCTGCACCAATACATAGCTGTGAATGAAACATGGATACACTACTACACTCCAGAAACAAAGGAACAGATGAACCAGTGTGATTCTAAAGGTGATATGGCTCCAAAAAAGGAGTAGACAGTGGAATCAGTGAATGAGGCGATGGATGACAAGTGTTTTTTTGGGGCACATACGGAACCATCTTCATCAATTGCTTGTAAAAAGAACAACCAATAAATGTAGAGTATTATGCATTGTTAGGAGGATTGCACTAATTGAGTGTAGAAATCAAGAAAAACTGTCCTCATTCAGTAAAGAAAAAATTCTTGTCCATCTAGACAATGCAAGGGTGCACAGTTCTGATGGTGAAAATTATAGAATTAATCTGGGAATTATTACAACATCCACTTTGGGTCCCAGTGAATTTTTTACTTCAAAACTAGAAAAATGGCTTGACAAAAAATGATCCACTACCAACGAGTAAGTCAATTTCAACACAGATGTTTATTTTGAGGATCTTCCAAAACCCTACTCTTTGAATGGCTAAAAGAAATTGGAGAAATGCTGGGAACAGTAAGTTGAACTAAAAGGAGATTATCTTGAAAAATAATATCTACCAAAATTATTTATTGTTCTAATTTTTTCTAAGGACTTACTAAAGACCCTCACATATCTATATCACTCAAAGATGCAGCCAGAAACACTAAAAGAAAATTCACATGTGAAGTGATCTCTTCAAATTCAATATTCAGTTAACAACAAACATAATAGGATAATTACCCACAATTGAAATTAAAGGTAATTTCCAGTTCCCTTGGAATCAAATAAGTTCTTCGTTAATGATATTAAATGTTTTTGACAAGGGCTATAGGGCTGGTGCTACACTATTTCACTTTTTTGTGAACTAAGGCTTAAGAAAAATTCTTTATATTACTATAGAATAGTATTTATGATATGACTACACAATTAATTGTTATAAAAACGAAACAATGTAATAAGAAATGGATAAATTTCAACCTAAGAACCAGGCCATTGAAAATATGAGTTGGCTAATAGCCTCCAAATTGATTCTATTAAATAAACTATATCTATAAAATAGATAACAAAATAAACAAGTAGGAACTCATTACTCCGATATCAACTAAATTTCAATTAAGCAATGACTTGCAGTAAGTGGCATATTATGTGTTAGCTTTTCTTAAGCAATGTCGTGGGGAGAAAAAATATTTTTGCCCTGAATTTCCCCACACACCGATTTCGATTCCAATTCCATTCTGGGGTAGTGGATTAATGCTACCGCTCTCAGTTTCCATCTCCTCCTCATATGCAGAGGAAGGAATTGGGGATTCACACATATCCCGTTCCAGCCTACCCACAGCATACCAGAGATTTGGCAGGAATGGCGATGGAGAAGGGCATGGTGACTGACTTGTATTGGGCAAACTATTCTTTCGGCAGAACATTCCCGAGCTCTCACTTGAACAACCATGGGAGGGAGAGGACAATGTGGAGTCTGGAGGGGTTGGAGTGGACAGTAATACTAGGGGAGATGAGGAACGATGCTGTAGATGAACAGGCCAAGGAAAATTTGGGGTTGAGGGCCTAAATGACCCGAAAAGTGTACTGAGAGACTTATATTCAGAACCTATCATAGAGAGAAACACATGTAGCCATGAATGAATATAAAACATGGGGTTCAACATATTGTTACCAACCATGAAGAAGCATTTCATATTCAAAACAATTTGATTCCATTAAATTCATTGGGTAACACATTTTCATTTATGATCAAAGTCAGTTGGCCAGTTTTCAAAATCGTTTCAAAGCATGGCAAAGTAATTATATATTTTATATGATTTAAAACAATTGACATTATGAAACGTCACTCCAAAATTATTATTCAATTAAAAATTGTAAAAAAGTTTTTTAATTATGTGAAATAATTAAACATAGCATTATGAAAGATAATTATTGCAATGAGGACTCAAAAATATTTAGTTAAAATTAGCATTTATATTCAGTATTATGATAATAAAATTTCATGTCTCAAAAAGCATTGTGCAAAAAATATAATTTAAAAAGCAAAGGAGATTAATAAGGTTAACGTAAAGCAAACAAGCAATCAATTAAGAAGAAAAAAAGAAAACAGTAGAGACAGAAATGAGAAAATTTCATCAAAGCATCAAAAGTTTTCTCAGCAGTCATTCACAAAGAAAGAATAGCTTTAATTTTTTTCAAGAAATAACATCATAAAATCCTCTAATTTAAAAAATGTTAGCACAATTCATATCCACACATAGTTTAAAAATAATTAAGAGATTAGAGCCTGAAAAGTAATTAATTTGGACATCTATCACAAATTCAAAATATTACAGTAAAAGTATATGCCTACTACATACTACACAAATATTTACACAATAATGCATAACACATTTGACAGAAATTACTGGAATATTAAAAAGATGATAAACATTGGCACCCTTCAATGATAAATGAAACAAAATAAAGGAAATGTTACCTCTCTAAATTAATTAAATCCAAAAGAGAGTGCAAAGGCCTTCAAAAGTGCAAAAAAGATGACATAATTAGCTATTTAAATAGTTCACACCAACTATGTTACTCACCATGCCTTGAGTATTGCCCCTCTATGTCTGGCTCCGACCACCTAGCCTCTTTGCCACTGCTTCCTGCTATTGCTGCTCCAGGACCTTGTGCATATAAAGGAGGTGTTTGGGAATAACTGATTGGCTCAGAGCCACCAGCCATTAATGCAGGTGTTCCTGAAACAAAAGTCCATATTCTCCAAAAGTATGAAAATAAAGCTTCTTATTTGAAATGACTTGTAGAAAATTCCAACACATCTTGCAGGGACAGTGTCACACATTGAATGTGATTCAAAAAAGTTTAAGAAGAACTTTATATGTTGTGATAAGGAGAATTGAACCTAAACTGAAGCTTCCTTTAAATCTAAAATTTTCTTTTTGAGAAGAGTCATGGCCCTGCCAACTTGACAAAAATGAGTATTTCTGCATGACATTTTAGTAGCCCTGACTATCAAAATAAAATATCACAGAATAACCATTAACCTTATGACAATGATTTTACACTCGAGCCCCTGATTGCTAAAGCTTCAAATGTAAAAATCAATTTAAGAACAGTTTTTTGCAAACATCTATCTCATTAGGCATGATGAACTTTATTAAATTCACCAAAATTAAAAGTGTGAACATTATCAGAGTCTTGCATGAACTCATGTCAGTAAAATATAAAATAAAAAACGTAGGTACTTGAAATATGTATTTAACTATGTATATTTATGCACACATAATTTTTCAGTATCTAGTGACTAGAAAACCATAGCAATTATAACAAGCAAATACATTTCATTTTATTTATCTATATTCAGTGAGGTATAGAAAAATAGCATATTATGAATAATTTGTACAGTTCAGTAATAATTTTGAATATTATGAGAATTCAATGACTGTGTATGTCATTTTTATCCCAACTTGTTAAAAGTTCATTTAAATAGAATAATTAGCAGGAAGGCCAATGCATTCCCATAATTATTAATTTTATTTTTCAACATATATCAAAATATTATTTTTTGCATTCAAATACACACTTGAGGGTAATTTGTGTCAAATATATTTTAGTGATATATTATTTCATTGTAAGTATATAATTTTAGGGGAAATTAGGTATATCTTTCGTGATATCTACAAATGATGTCAATTGCATGCATGCTTTATGGCACTCTAAGTATCACTAACAAGTAAGAACACTGAACCAACACACAAAACCCAGGCCAGGAGGACAAATGAATGACAGAAAACAACTAGCATAACCCCCTAAATGAATTGGTCAAGAGTATCTAAACATTAAGACAAGATTTAAAAGGCACAGCATTCTGACATAACAGGATCATTTGGAAGAATGACTCCAATTAAAAACCTGGCTATATTTATAATTTTTTTTAAAAAAGAACTGTTCACAAGTCCATGGTGTAAAATTATAAAAAATCAAAAATTTGTTATGCCACTACCACCAACCAGAAAACTGTTATGACTATCCTTGAATATTAAAATGTATAAAAGCAGGTAACATGCTAGTTTCCCATGACTATGAAAGCAGAATCATGTGATTATTTTCATTCCCAGCTGCCTGTGGTTTTGGGCAAACTCTCCATACAAGATCAATACTTGGATAAAAATATTTAATAGAATACACTATATTACATATGAATGACACTACATTTAAAGAGTTAGTTACCAAAAACTACAGTATTTTTAGTAATAAAATTGGCTAATGTTGGAATTAAACAATTTCAATCTTTACCTTGTGAGATATCTTGATCTAATGTTTTGCAGATGTCCAATATTAATTAGAGAATTGTTTTTGTTGAGTGACAGAAAATAAAAAATAAGAAAAATTATTATTTTTTAAATTAAACACAACTACATATAACTAAGATTTCTTTACATCAGGAAATGATAATTGAAGATTTAATACAAAGTTGCATATCATAATAAAACATTTTGTATACCTTAGATACACAAAACTAGAAATACAGGTACTACTCCATAAAACTAGAAATACAGGTAGAAACCTGTATTTATTGATCCACAGTTACCATATTTCAACAAAAAATTCACCTACTTTTCATATCTCAGAACTAATAATGCCGGTACGTATTTATTTATTTATTTATTTAAAAATTTAGCCATTAGTCCGAAAACAGCACTCACAGCCTTTACATCGGACTATTAACAAAGAATAACAAGGTAGATGATTACAAACACCCAAGCCCTAGGTGGAAGAAAACCCACCCAGGTGGGAATCGAACCCGCGACCCATGGATTGGCAGACGAGGTTGTTACCCCGCCGCCACCGAGGCCGGCAATTAAATTGGCTTTAATTATTATACTTGAAAATGCAACTGAGAATGACAAGAAAAATTTTTCACCAGAAGACTTATAAGAAGGAAAATATTTAACAGACTGAAAAATGATATCACACAAGCCATAATTCATAATCCAAGTAATTCCACTATGAATTTGAAGGAAATATATGTGGCATACCTCTTAATACATTATAGGATGTATATAAACCATCTTATTAAAGTCAATAGTTAAATTCCTGGTACATTGACTTTTCCTTTGGTAGACAAAAATTAGAAACACAAAAATATCACACGCAAAAGCCATATGACCCGTTCACTCCTTTGCACACATAAACCATTTGACCAATGTAATTTATGGCACTCATTTAGGAGTGAAATTCAAATCTTAATTTATTGAGACTTAACGGTGAAAATAAATAGTGTTTATGATATACCCTCATACATGCCATTGCAGTCAAAGAAAAACTGATGTATTCATGTGCCTACTAATATTCTATAATTCTATCTTTCCAAAACTGAATCTCAGCATATACTCAGGGTGGCCACACCATTTGATGGTGGACCTATTTGGTGATTTCCAGATGAAAATGAAGGTGAACATCTCAATCAATGACATCCTCATGAGATACACAACAATGCAAGAAATGCTCATTAACTTTTTCACTGAAATGACAGAATATTCAATATCATACAGACTGTAGCAACAGCGTTTCATTATAGAATGCAGTCACAACGGAAACTTTCATCAGAGAGGTTACCTCTTGAGTTTTGATGATATTATGATGCTATTCAATATGAGAGGATTTCAATGACCTTCTATAAAACATTGTTGACCAATGTCACTGATGTCCTGCATTGCCATAGATAAGGATTGCTGGGTAAAATACAAGAAACACTCAAAACAAGTCAAATTTAAAAGTTTGAAAAAGAGCTTTTCATAGATTTTAGTATACTACCTTGATCAAAAATTTCCCGGAATTTATTCAGAAAATTAAAAATACAAGTTTATTCATCTAAATCTATATTGTCCCCTTCAAAGTAATCCCCATCGACTGCAACACACTTATGCCAGCGCTTGATCCAATCCTCGAAACATTTTTTATATTCGGTTTTCGGTATGTCCATCAGTGCTTCCTGCGATTTTTCCATTACTTCCTCTCGGCTGCTAAAACGCGTTCCCCGTAATGGTTTTTTAACTTGATTGAACAGAAAGAAGTCACAGGGAGCCAAATCAGGTGAATTCGGTGGCTGTTGGATGGTATTTGTTGCATTTTTCGTCAAAAAATTACGAATAATGATAGCACTGTGCGACGGTGCGTTATCATGGTGCAAAATCCACGAGTTTTCTGCCCACATTTCTGGTCTCTTTCGGCGAATTGCTTCACGCAAACGTCTCATAACGCCCAAATAATACTCTTTGTTTACTGTCTGGCCTTCTGGCAAAAATTCATGATGCACTACACCGTTGTAATCCATGAAAACCGTCAGCATTGCCTTCTTTTTTGACTGAAAACGACGTGGTTTTTTTGGTCTCGGCTCATTTGGTGAACGCCATTCACTTGCCTGATGTCTGGATTGCGTGTCGTACTCATAAACCCACGTCTCGTCTCCAGTAATGATCCTTTTGATGAATGTGGGATCGGATTCAGAATCGCAAATCATGTCTTTTGCGACGTCAACACGGTCTCTTTTTTGCATGAAATTGAGGTCTTTTGGCACCAACTTTGCTGCTACACGACGGAAACCCAAATCATTAACCACAATGTCTTGGGCGGATCCATAGGCAATATTCAAGTCCTCCGCTATATCTCTGATGGTTAATTTGCGGTTATTGACCAACATTTCTTTTACTTTATCAATTTTTTCACCGACTTTCGATGTCGATGGTCTGCCACTGCGTTCATCATCTTCGATTGACTCACGACCACTTCTGAACCGCTCGTGCCACTGGTAAACGACCGTTTTTTTTAGAGAATCGTTGCCGAAACACTTTTCCAACATTTCCAACGTCCGTGCGCCACTAAATCCGTTTTGTACGCAAAATTTAATACAAGTTCGTTGTTGCAAATTTAAATCCATTTCTGAAATTGTAAAAAATCGCCAACACACACAGAGATAGATGTACTCTTGGCTACGTAACTTTTGCAAATGTCAAGTTATGACACTAAGATTTAAAGGGAATATCAACAACAGATGTACCAATTTAACAAAAAAAACAGAACTCAAATCGGAACGATGGGAGCGCCACACGGTGGTTATTCCGGGAACTTTTTGATCAAGGTAGTATTACTGCTATGTATGCATTAGCTTGAAGTATATCTGATTTTTGGGATGTCTCCAAACTAGATAAAATATCTGAGGGTTCACTATACGGTCAATTATAGGCATTAACACTTAAAGTCATGGCTAATTTACAGTTTTCAAAATTGACAGTGAATTTATACTATTCATGGTTACTTGATTGAGTAGCCACCCTGATACTTCACCCTTATATTCAACCTTATGCCCTTCACCCTTACAAGCCTAATAATTTAAGTAATAATTTATGCACCAGGAATTAATTTCAGAACTTAAAAGGAAATAACACCATAATAAGCCCCCAATTTTGGGAAATTACACCCAATATCCTTATAAATATCTAAAATGGAAAATTTGAAATAGCCATACAGAAACATTCCCTCTAAGTTTCTGAACAACATTGTTAAAGTCAAAAATTTCCTCCTACATCATTAGGACCAAGTCTACTAAAACCTATTTACTCACCCTTGGAAGTTGAAACGGATCGCACAAGCAGAGATGAGCAACGTAGTGCCAGCTCCAAAGCATCAAGCCAACACTTTCCTGCAGCCAAAGAAGGGGCTCGAAAAATGAGATATGCTGTAGGCAATGGCTGCACAACAGCGCCTATTCAAGAACCAAAATTTCATTAGCTATCATTAAGTATAAATATTGTTAACAGATACATGGAATTATACAAAATAAAAAGCATTTTTCCATTTCATACAATAAATATTATTGGAGAATATTTTTAACCATGCCAAATCAATTTACTCAATAACATAACAGAAACCAACCAGAAATCATTTCATTAATTATGACTAAAAACAATTAAACTCCTTTTGAAACTTTCAATTGGATTAATTTTGCATATAGCATACATATGTTCAACTAAAATCACATATGATGACTTTCATACTTAAATCCATTCTATTTTTTTATATATTCTATTTTTTCCATTACATTTTATTTAATCCTGCTTGAAAGCTTACAAGTTCGCAAGCAATCACTTCAACTACATTGACACTAAAAATGAATAGGGATATCACAATTCACTCAGCAAAATCATGAAAAATATTTTAATGTTTACTTTTAAATCATGATGCACAAGACAAATTCCCCAGCCGACACCTTATGAATATCTTGTATTCTTTTCTCCCTTGAGATAGTGATCAACATATAGTAAATATGTAAACAGTTGGGAAACTTTATTTAGCCTTGTTGTAGTGACTGTTGCCATAAAATAAATTCCTAACAATGCCATGAGTTACATAAATTATGGACAAGTTTAATAAGTATAAGGTGAGCAGATTCTCCATGTCATATTTATAAATATTTGCCATTAAATATAAAAACAGAATTGCCGTAAGTGACCTTAGCAATCAGTATATTTGAACATCTTACCGATAGCTTCCTTTTCGGGCCCACGGGGAGCCCAGATAGATTGATCCAAGGGGTGGAATAATTTAAAACAAAAGCCATCTTTCTTTGAAGGACGTTCCATAACTTGGCAAGCATTTAAAAGAACTGTACCAACCCAGTGGTTACTCTGAAAGAAAAATAATTCAGCATACATTAGTATTAACATAAATATACAAATTTTGAGCACAGATAGCAAAATATGAGGATCAAATAAATATTTATAATGTCCTTTGCAAATCCACATGAAACGTATTACTGATCAAGATATTATTCATGGAATGCCATAACAATTTTCTTACCTTTGTTTTTGGACTCTTGTAAAGCAAAAGAAGGCCTGGTTTCAACACACACCATAATTTAGTCCAGCCTTTCAACTTTCCCCTAATCTGTAACCATAATAATCAAAGATCACATTAGCCTTTTATTGTAATTGGAAAAAACCACTTATTCATGCCTTCTTTGCACAGTGCATAATTTCATTCAACATTTCATGTAAACACAATACCTACTATTCCCTCTTGGCAGCAAATGAAAAGCTATATGTTAAGCACAACAGGCTAAAATACTAAACCAGGGCTTTCCCTGCAGCGGATGAGTGAAACTTGGAATGTAATTGACGGATCAAAACATTTTCCTTCACCAAGATGCAGATTATTATTATTATTTGGCTGTCAAAGCATGGATTACAGTTAGTAGATGCACACTCAGTTATATTTTTATTCTTCTTTGTAAAGACAAACAAAAGCATAGTAACTTAAACTCGAATACATTACCACCAAGATGTAGATGTAACCAATTTGAGGGCTTAGAACTTTCAAAGGCTACATGAACATCATACAGAAAAACTTCTTGTCAATGGTTTTCATACACATCCTCAACCAAAACTTTAAATATGTATGAATCTATGTAACCACAGCCAAATATTCATCATTCACAAATCCTTCTTCTTGCCAAATATATTAGCATACTTCAACAAGAAATTAATTCTTTCCCTCAACCTGCTGTATGATGAGTTATACGTGCCTTACCTCCTTAAAAACTTACAATTACTCTTAATACATTACAGATGAGGTATAAAATGCCTTCATGAAAATTAATAGCATGTAACATATAGGCACTCATTATGTTGAGCAATCATACACATTAATTTGCATTTTATTTTCCAAACAGATCAAAATAGACTAGAATTTCAGGATATTTTAATTGGTACTTATTTTTTCTCTATTTTGAGGTGCATCATGACTTCTGTAGTAAAAAACCTAAAAATATAACCTTTTTTGCAAACATTAAAGACAGAATTGTCTAGGCTTGAAGTGTGATCAAGATTGTAGCCACCTATAGAGTTCCCATTTCAATTCATATTTTAAACCTTACATTTCAATAAAATACATGGAAATAATTTTGCAATTCAATCAGGAGATCAATTTCAAAGAAATAACATAAATTATCTTTTTAATGGCTATAATCTCTAGTGCAGCCTTTGCCATTTCAATTCACACTCCATTTATTTTTTATTTATAACCACTATTCCAATTCCTGAACAACATGAAGCAGAAATATTCTAACAAAATAGGTAGGAGACCTGCTTATCATTGTTGAATGCACTCAGAAAAATTATATAAAGAAACCTAAAGTAAAAAATAGGTAAGATTATTTCTAATTAACTAATTTATTTTCAGAGATTAGGTAATGATTTAAGATTGCCGTCTCTCTCCTTGAAACATACATTACAAATACAGGGTGAGGCAACATAACTTCCTGTTTTTATAGTGTTTTGCATTTGAAAAAAGGAAGTTATGTTGCCGCACCCTGTACTTTCCACTAAAATAATATGAAATAGAATAATGACTATCACATCGTACCTTAAGCCAGTCTGCAAGAACTACAACAGAAGGGTCCTTCAAGGAAGAAAGAAGCTCATTGGCAACACGCTTCTTTTCTCTACGGTAGTTTTTTCTTTGAGCCTTGTAGGACTCCTTACGGGTCAAGCCACCATTATTATTATTTACAGCACCTGGGCCACTAGATGGAGATACAGGACTTCCAACAGCTGAAGCACCCATGGTGGGGGTTGTTGCAAAGCTACTTGCATCTGCCCCAGGAGGATGGAGCTACAGAAAATGATATCGATATGTGATGATTTTCCATATTGTTTCCAGTCATACTGTATTTATATCAATAATTTTATAAAGAATTGTACTGGTTTTTAATTAGTTGCTGAATGGTTTTTTAAAATTATTACATGCTAAGGATTTTAAATTTTACTATTATCATAATAAAATAAATACTCAGCAGAATAGAGGAATACCTTATCAGGTGATGGAAAGTCATTCAGTTTGGAAGCATCCAACCAACTGGTGGCACCTGAAGACATGATATTAGATGATTAAGATTGATAAAAAAACCTAAGTAAAAAATATGAAATAAACTAATGAAAACAATATTACCTCTAAATGTAAATTAGAATCTTCACAAAAAAGTCAGACAAATAGTAAGTTGCATTGTTGTTACCAGAGCAACGAATGAAAGGTAAATAGTGGCACATACATGAACATTTTTATAAAAAAGCAAATTCGTGCAATATATTAACTTGACTCTGTATATAGCACTTCAATATTGGAATTAAGTTTTTCCTTTCGTATAAAAGATATTTCATATTAACTATAGCCATTAGGAACAAATCTACTCATGGGACAAAACCAACTACATTATTGTTTTACCCAGACCAAAACTATGATGACAAAACATTGACTTCCATAAAATATGTACAAAATAGGCATGTAGCTATAAATGCCATTGAGTTACTTTTTCAAAAACTCATCAAGTTTGATGTTCAAGATGCAATTAGCATCTACCTGCAACTACACTCATTTAGGAAAAACAATCAGAACACCAGTGCATAAAAAGAAAGCTATTGTACTTAAGTAGAGGAGGCTGTGATGGCTTTCAAGAGAAGGAATAATAGGGTAGTCTCAAACTTTTAAAACCAATCTAAGGTAAAGTTGAAGATATCAGGATTTACATTATTAGCAGCTAATAATTTGAAATTTTATAAAAATTACTTACTGTTTTAATTAAGTCTACAAAAGTTTGATTTTATACTGAGGTACTTCTAAGAATTTTTAAAGATATCTACCCTCAATATTTTCTAAACTTAAGTATGATATCACAACATGAGTTACCATATTCTCATCTACTATGGCCTCTAAAATAGTAACTTTCACAAGCTTAATATCAGAGGCAATATAACAATCTTTCATATGATGTTCATGATACTTTAAAAACAGTGATCAGCCATTTTCCTGCATTTTGGTTATATTCCTGGAGTAAAAAATGCACAAACTTTTTCTATCACAACACCATTGTAACGCAAATATAAATCAAATTTGACTTACCTAAGTCTTAATAGGTGGGAGCGTGAACTTCTATATGGATTGACAAATACATGAATAATGCCATTAGGGTTTCTATTTTGGCCTTTGAAAACTGAAAAACAAGGGCAACATATCCTACAAGTACCGCAACGTACAACACGGGAATACACTTTCTTCGAAATTTACATCTAGATTTTTACAAATGTTTCTTGGCATCCATGAAATATACCGCGAATAAAACATTGTTTTCTATGATTATATATGACCTCAGTGCACCTTCTCATGCAACCGGGTGAATTTTGAATCGACTTTTTTTTCACTCTTATGAGAGAGGCCCCTCTGAACAAAATCATTGAAAACGTAGTTTAAAAACCGTGAGGTTTACCCTGCGTTTCATATTTTACGAAATATTCCAAAATTTATGAATTTCTGGATCCTCCCTCTTTACTTTTTGATTTCTTGTACACACAAAATATTAAAATTTGATGCGGCCTTCAAAATATCGAGGGAAACCCTTTTTCAAAATGTATCTAGCCACCCCAACCACAGTAATCAACCCGAATGAATGCTGGTTTCATAGGTGCGGGCAAAGCACACGTAATGCCAAGGCCAAAAACAACAGGTTCCCCAAAAATCTCACAGCGTGAGTGAGTGCTCACAGGTCTCACCCGGAATCGAAAGCAGGCACTCCAGTCAGTAGTCCAGCGATCTACTCACCGGACTACTACGGTCCCTACAAAAATAATCTTACATCGATAATTTATAATGAACAATTGATGAGTCACGCTACCTTCAGGAAAGATCAGTGCAATTATCTAAAGCTATTTCCTTAACGCCCCGCACGTAATATTAATGCGATGATGCATCATCATCAGTAAGCCAATAACGTCACCTCTTCTCGCAAATTGCATTCCCTCCCACGACGTTAAACATTAATAAGTTGCAGGGCTCAATGGTAAAATTAACTGACAGCTGCAACTGGTTGTTCACCTAAAGAGGGAAACGCAAAATGTGAAAAGTGGAAATTCACTTCAGCAATATGTTTTACACGCGTATTCTCTATATTACACGCACATTTCTTTAACAAGTCATCGAGAAATAATGGAATTGTTCGCCTAATCTGTTTTGGTCAATGTTTTCACAAAATTAAATAAACGGAATACTATTGTCCTTCGTGAAATATAATCATATTTAAGCATTCCTTCTTTCTTCTTAACACCTCTAGAAATGAATGTGCACACTTGGAGAGGAAGTCCCAGTGTAATTATATAATACAACGGATACGCGCATAATTATTGGCCAGTACTTCTCATATGTTTGAGCAATGATTAAATTATGGGCTCTTTCCTGATGATGGGGGCATTACAATGTACGTTGCGTAACTTGAGAAAGAAGTGTATGAATTTAAAGATTACGCGAGTGACTTCCTAATTACTCCGCTTCATGAAGACGAGGACAATTCACTTCGACGAGAGCGTTCGAAGAGTACGAAGAGTTCGGTGACAAAGTAGAGCAGTGACACCCAATTGATGAGTCATAGTGAGGAGGATGGAACGGAGGGAAGCAAGGTAACGCGAATGAGCCACGGAGCCTCAACGGTTGATTGGGTAGTCGGGGAGGAATGACATCGAACTCTTAACATGTCCCTTCCAATACAATGAGTTAACCATTCGCCACTTTTGCCAGCTATGAAACAGGAGCAACGGATACAGTTGAAAAGAATTGATAAATCGGGAATATTTTGTATCATATAATCGCGGTGATGTACAATTCGCGATAAAAATAATAATTCTGTCAATTCCGACTGAGTGACAAAAATTGGGTTTAGTCCACAATTAACTTTTGTTTAAATCCCGGCAATTAAGATGCCGCAATGTAGATGTGCATGAGAACTACTCAATAGCGCCTTAATACCGCATCATTAAGCATTTTCCTGGATGATTTACAATTGAGCGGGAGTGTTTTTTCTTCTAATATGTTACATTCCACCTTGTTTCTGAACGACTGAAGAAACTGTTCCTACGCATTTTTCAGCTTTACAAAAAATAACTTCCGATTTGATATCATCATTCTTAATGCAGTGAATCCCATTGAGAGACAGACAGAGAGATCAGGGATATACTTCACAGAACATTTCGGTTGATTTTCTTTAAATAATACTCGGGAATATCATGAATACTGGGGTTATTAGCAGAGTAAGCATTTTTGACTTCAATTATTTTTGTGGTATCAAAATGAGTGGCCGATACTGTTGCCGGTCCAAATCGTAGTCACTTTCAAGAAAACTAAAGGCATTCCAACGGTGCGTAATAAAACAATAGAATTTCCCAAATACCTATAAAATATTTTGATATCAAAAGTGGAATAACCTTCCCGTTCTCGTCGATTACCCCGGCACATAAATTATCATCAACGTTCTGTAATGGCCGGAAAAAATACTTCATTCGTAGTATCCATCCATAGCAAAATACGCCGAGCCCAACGCAAATAACGCCTACAATTCAAACGCCTGGGTTCAGCCAAATTACATTTTATTTGCATTGAGTAGTGGGTTGTTAGCTCTGTTTTGTAGTCAAGTACCTTAATATGAAAAATTATTTATGAATGGTATCCATTTAAGTACTCGAGACATCTCGGTATTTAATTTCATGCAAAACCAAGAACAAGTCATTCCTGCTCGTTGTTGCACCCGGAACCGTCGATAAAACTTGATTCCTGAAATTTTTTCTTTAATTTCAAATGTTAATTTTCAATCTGTTCTAATACACACCATACGAAAATGAATAAACAGCTCCAACATAAATGAAACCAACAAAAAGCAAGACGACAAAAAGCCACATCCATTTTTACCAAGGAATAATATAAACGAAGAAACCCAAATGCAATTAATGGCAATAAAGAAGTAATTAAAAATAAAAGAACATTGTAGGTTATAATGGTATTTATTGTTTTTGTAGTGAGATGAAAACTGCAGAGGGAAACCGAGCTATACACTTGAGTGGAAGGTAAGTTTTTATCGATTAATTTTAATATTTTAAACTTTAAAGTGTTTACGAGAACAATTTATTGATCGGAAGAGCGAAAAAAATTGTCAACAAGCAAGAAAGCATTAAAAAATGAAAAAAAATCGTGTTGATATTTTCCCAAGTTTTAGCCTCCCCGAGCTTAGATGGACCTGGAGTTTTATACACGTGAGGTGCAAAATTGGATGGCCTTTGAGGCAGGCAGTCAAGCGTAACGGATCATTGTCAAGATACCCTGAGTCACATGGCCTGACGGCTCCAATCAAATTTTCCAATATCGATCACATTCGTGACGTAAACGATAATCGTTGCACAGTTGGCAAAGAGTGCACAGATTTGGAAATTATTAACCGACAGCAAACGGTTTTTATCATATTTATAAATGAAATGAGGTGTTTTTTGAATTCCTCTAATTGCCATTTGTACTTCCTTAAACAGAATTTGGGTCGGCGGTGTCTTTTCTGTACGGTGAGATTATATATTTTACGACTTAATTTCAATTGCACGAGTCCAAAAATATCAGTCACTGATATGGACCCTAGATGTCACAAATTATTTCTTTCTAAGTGTGTGCGCATCTAGACAGCAAATTCAGATTAGGGCTCGAGTTCTAGATATGCAATTCCTTTCCCAAGCTCATTTTTTCTTTAGCGATAGAACAAAGGCTTCACACGATGCATGCCATTTCTGACATCAAAATATTATACATCCTGAAATTTGATGTGTGCCACCTAGTATCCAAATATGCAGTCAAATCCCAGGTATCAGATTATAGAGAAAAAATGCAGAAACATATCCCGTCGATGAGCATTGAGCAATGGCCTTATTAATCAAGAAGTGATTTCTCATTTACTATACCGTCCTAATATTTTAATCTTCGAACTATAAATAGTTCCAATCACTCGTATTTGGAAAGAAAATGCCAGCTGAAAATATATATCAGACAAGGTAACTTTATTGTGCTACATGAATGCACATGCTCTCTAAGCATCTGCAGACGAAAGTATCACTCCGCTCCTATTTCGAAAACTCGACTTTTTGCACGACAGAGCTGATATTTCACGCGTACAACTTTGGAAACCGTATCTATGCACTTACTCGAGGAAACAGGTTTATGGCTTCCCGAAATAGCACATGGTGGACTTCACATTTTCTGCATGCCTAAAACACACTGTACACTTTCTTTAAAGGCCAAACGATCGACAATGTAGGTCGAGTATAATTTCTGTGGCTGCCACTACCTATACAGCTACATCTGACTTCGGCACAGATGATTGAAAGTAAATCAATTTAACGTATATCTTTTAGATTATTATCGATGTGAGTGTGAGCGAGTCTATTTCGGACAGGTCTAATGCACTGGTAGCGGTATAGGGGTTCACGACGACGGAAAGATTTTGATGACACCAAGCTCGCGCCCAAATGCTTACAAAGGTTTTGTATCACCACCTCTAGGCATTTCATCAAATTTGCTTAAGAATTAGGGTGAATTATTTTTACTATAGGATGAAATGAATTTAAGTAAATTTAAAGACAAACGAAATTTTGTTGACTCAGTGGTTGTCTTACTTTATAGGATCGGACAATTAGAAACGCGATGCGACCCATGTTGGGCTCCGCGTCGCTATGCACTCGATTGCACTACAGTTTGAATACAATCGAGCCCCGTGTCTAAATTCAACACTACCTTCCATGTTTCAAATTTAGTTCGAATAGCTCTATGGACTGAAAACACCAATCACAATTCGAGGAGTGAAACTAGAGCAAGTAACATACTTTATCTTCCAGGGCAGCAGTACAACTTAGGAACAAGTTCGACCGACATCAAGCGAAGAATAGCTCAAGTTAAAGAGGGCGTTCATGAAGAAGAGGTAACCACTATGTCCAAAAAACCCGAGTTGGCAAACATGGAAGCAGTTCGTCTAAACGATCTAATGGAGCATGGCACTGCACGGATCGGAGACATGGAACACTGGCAAAGTAGACCAGCGAAGAAGAGAAGCCTTTAAAACATGCTGAAGGATAAATGGACAGAGGAGGTGATGAGCGAGATAGTATACAGATGAGCAAAAGAGGAAAGGACCACATGGGGAACTAGATGGATTGGACACGCCTTGAGGCACAATGGATTAGTTAGAAACATGATAGAAGGGAAGATTCCGCAGAGAGGACCAAGAGACAAATACGTACGACAAATTAAGACGAACGTAAAAAAGAAAAGCTATCATGGTATGAGGGAATTAATACTGAATAGAGAAGAATGGAGGGCTGCAGTAAAATCAATGTTAGGATTGAAATACTGATGATGATGACATCGATTTTATTGCATCATAATATTATCACTCATTCATTTATGGGAGCGAAATTTTCCAACGCGAGAAGTATTATGTCGACTCAAATCGATGGGAATGGGGTACTTGTGGAGTATTAATGGTAAAAACGGGGGGTATTTGATGGGAAATGAGTGGGATATGAAAGAATGTGAGCTCTACACACAAGTGATAGACCAAGTATCAAAGAAGCATGCTACATTGGTTTGGCCATGTTGAGAGAACGAATGAGGGTCGATACAATAAAGAGGAATAAATTTTTAGCGAGGGAGAGATACGAGAAGGCCTCGGGCGAGTGTGTGCGAAGTTACTTTCAAGATGGGGACTATTAGAAATGTCAGGAACGGAAGAGCATCAATGAAACGATGTAAAAAGGTGATACGGGTGAAATAATTATGTAAGGATGGGAAAGAAATTAGTAAAAGTAAGTTTCCTGTAATTACCTTAAATCAGACTCTTCGACTTACGAGTAGCCTACGCCAGAAACCCGATGATTTTAAAACACGGTTGTGCCGATTTAAAAACGCCGGGCTCACGGATATTTCCGAAACCCATGTTGTTGGGTTGTTTCTGATAAACCAGTTGGGTTGTCTTAACATGGTTATCTGCCCTTCGCCCGTTCACTCTCTCACACCCGACGGGTTTCCGAACGCGGACGCTCTTGCTGTGAAACCGTCGAGCGGTGGATTTTTAACAGCTTGAAAATATGTCAGCATATTAAACACACTTTTCTTCATGCGATCGACTGCCTTAGAAACATGGAAGATGAGCTTTTTATTTCTTATTTATGCCTAGAATTGTACCACGCAAAACTCATATGCTTCGGAATGTAGACCCACTTTCACAGAAGCATTTTTGTGCTTCAGTTCTCCGCGAAATTTCGTGTTAAACAGTTCTACAATTACGTTACTTAATTGTTTTCAGACTTGGGGGTGGTTTATGAATGAAAATGACTTGCATTGATTTGGTCAATGGAAATTTTAAATCAAAAATTTTGTTTTGCCCCAGAGACCATTTCAATTTAAATCGCATTACTAATCCAAGTTTTGTTACAGACTACATTCAATTCAGTCGCGCGCGATGACTAAGCGACCGATTTTATCTTCACTTTCCAAGGAGATATCTGAGCAATGGAATTCTCAAAATTTGTGCATAACTAATTGATGTTGTGACGGTGTCACACATACTTTATGATTAATGGAATAAATTAAAGCTATTATTGCTGTGTGAGCATATCAGAAATAAGTGCTCTGAGATGACAACTGTTCCCCGACATTGCATTTAGTAATATTTTCTAACTTAACTTCTTTCATTATCATTTATATTTAACTTACGCGCTTTTCACTTATGATGAGGTTTCCGCAGTGTAACGATGTTTAAATCAAGAGTTACATAAAATTGATAGGAAAAACATTTTTATGCAAGATTTAAGCTTCATAAAGATAATTTTGCATCATAATACGGTATGTCATTCATGATGTAACTGCAAAGTGTACCGTAGAAGTCTATTAGAGTACATAAATAAATAAATATATATATATATAAATAAATATATACGCATACATACATACTCCAAATTAATTCAAATTATGTGACTGAAGATCCCATCTCTTGTGAATCTATATTTTGCTAACATTGAAATGATTAATTCTATATTTTGATTTTTGAAACAAAAAGTTTTATTTTTATGAATGCAAATAAAAACTTCATTCATCCAATTTTTAAAAAATACCTAGCCCTGGACATTGTGTTTTGAAGTAACAATTTTCTGAGATGGAAATTATGAGGCCATATTACTTCAGCTTCCAGGGGACCTAAAATTCCAATTATTTCTACTACTGTTACACATCTACTGACTTTAAAGCAGGTTAAATTTTTGGTTTAAAAAGTACCTATGTACTTGTTTTTAAATTTAGCATAAATATGCTGAGCCACACAGATAAATGATTATACCTAAAGGAAGGTTTATGTTAAGGCTACCTGGGAAAGTAATTTGGAATTACAGACTAATTACAACATTTGTCATATTCAGACGAGAATACATTTTAATAAAAATCATCACACCAAATAAGCAAAAATGTACTGCCATTGGGGGGGGGGGGCAATAATCCCTGGTTGTTCCTGATGTATTCACTCATCTTTTCCTGTGATAAAGAAATTTACCATCCACACCAGCAAACATTTTGAGGTATCCTAAACATTTCACAATATTCTAACTTCATCATTCAGTAGATGTCATCACATATTCAAGAATTTCAGCAAGAAATTTAACTATAATTGACATTAAAAGTGTAATAAAATCAGTGTAACATGGTGTAGAAACGATGTGCATTTCACAAGAAATATCCTTAAATTTAATTTCTACTTCTAAATATACATTATTAAGTGCACCATATTGTAATATAAGGCTAAATTACTATGAATTTGTATTTATGCTCTTAAGGCTCTCTTCTTTTTGAGTACCGTGCACACCAACCACATTTAATTCTATGCATTTGTTACTTTTTTTTTCACAGCCTAGATGTAGCTCTCAGAGTCTAAAACTTGTTGTTGTAGTCAATAAAAAAAATCAATGTTCGAACAAATAGCTTTGCAAGATTAAAGTATTTTATTATCATTAAAAAATAAAGCTTATGCAAAATTGATAACTGTTGTAGTTGACACATAACCATCTTGAGCATCTAAGAGTTAAAGCACAACTCATTTGACATCACCACACATGCATGACCGTTGCAAAATTAAAACTGACCTTCAAGACAGTAATATATACTGGAGATAGATTTTGAGAATGCACAGTGGTTCAAAAATTTCTCCCCACTTCTCTGTAGACACTTGCAATGAAAATACTTCTAAAATACTAAACAAATGCACTTACTTTATGCACCTATTTCTACACCTACCCTTTACAATCTTCTATTTAATAATGCAGTGACATGCTTAATTGAGTTTAAACCAATACATGGCAAGTAAATACAAGTCTTACTCATTACATTTACCAGAGATAACCTTAAACTCCAATAGCTAAAGGCACAAAGTTTCAGATCCAAAGCTATAATTCAACAAAATCACAAGTACACAGTACATCTTGAACACACTGCCTTTTAGAGGAGTAATTTTTACTAGAATAATATATCGTTATTTCTACTTCTGGTAAATTGGACTACACTATCATCATTATTGCATCACTGTGTGATATTATATAACTTGAGCTGAAATTAACTCATCAGCCTATTAATTGAAATATCAAGTCAAAACAATTATTAACTACTGATTTGATTCAGGAGTCCATCACATGTCGCAGCTTATGGCTTCATGTTTACACAATGCCCTTCTGAGAAATCAAGAGAACTTCTAAATTAATCAGGGATTTCCACAATCGATCTTTTTTTAATTTTTTCCAATTTTGGCTCGCTTTCCATATCACCCAAAGTGATCATTTTTCAACAAACACAACAAGCATTAAATTCTAAATGTCCCTCAATCCCTTCATAATTTTTCAAAATTTGAATTGACATTTTTAACTGTATGGCTGCAATCAATAGCATGTGAAATACAATAACATACAAGGTCTGTCCCAAAAGTAGTAGAACTGAGTGAATTACAAAAATGCATTTCCAGAATTGATACATTCCCTCAAAAATCTTCAAAGTAGCATCCTTGTTCACCCAAGCACTGCTGCCAGAGGGTTTTTTTATGCCTCATATGCCTTCTGGAAGACAGCACCTGGAATGCTGCTAGGCTCCCTCGTCACGGCCGGTTTTAATGCTTACACTGAGCCATGATGACATCCTTTCTGGATGGATTTGAGGTGAGGGAAGAGAAAGAAGTCTGGTGGGGCAACATCAGGCTGCAGGTTTGCTGAGGCAGGGTCAAGAAGCTCTCGGCAGATTCACGTGCGTGTTTCCTATTGTTTGTGCAAGAGTACTTGCAGCACCGATAACGGATACACATTTCTCATTCCCATGTTTTCAGTCACAAGTTGATGTATATCACTTTTAGGGATGCCAAGTTAATAAGAAAATGTGAAAATACTTAATATGCAATCCCTGTCCAAAAAAACCTTCTTTCTTGCAAGATTTGTGTCACTTTCTGAGGTCGAAGGGTATCCTGAACGTTCAGCATCATTAACATCTTCTATATCCTCTCGAAACAACTCGTGCCACTCAAAAACACACAATATACCCATGGCTTTATCCCTATAAGCTGCCTAGAGCATACCATGAGCCTCTTTCCCAGTTTTGCCCAGTTTCAAACAAAATTTGATGGAATAGCACTCTTCCAATAACCGGTTCATGATAGGACATAGCGAGGTCACGTTATGAAGGTTCCACAAACAAACAATTCGCATTCTGCAAAGGCTGGGAGCCAACTGCCACTGGCATCCAGCTTTTCCTGAGACTGCATCACTTGAACCCAGCCAGAGAAATCACCACCCGTCTGTCCATCTATCTGGGCAAAAATAATTCCTACTACTTTTGGGAGAGACCTTGTACTTAATTGATATTGTAGTACATGTTTTTCACGCACAATTGAGGCGCTTTCCACATAATATTACAATGCTTTTAATTTCCTCACGCCCCAACAAACTTGGCCCAACCCCTCTCTCCCCACTTTGAAAATGACATAATAATGAGTTTCAAGCGTTTCAAATGAGTTAAATATGAGTATGAATGACAATCCCTAATACATATTACACATATAAGTGTATAAATTTTGATTGAACTTGAATCGTAGTTTTATTAAAATAATATTATTTCAAGGAAACTTACTTACTACAGCCACCTTAAGGTTTCCAAGACATACCTATGCTTATACAGAGTGATCAATATGTAATAATAAATGAGAAATGCAACAGGTCCTGATTTTTCATTTCATCTTAAAATGTATGCATTTCTCAGAGTAAGTTTAAAATATTAGTTTGATTGCTGTCCTATCTGGCTATAGGGAACTTAAAAATTTATATTTGAAACATTTGCAACACTCCTACATCCATAGTTTAATACCTTCATACCTATAACAGTGAGATCTGAATTCTGGAATACAAACAATATCCTGTCCCCTTCAACCCATTTGGGACCTCTTGAGTGCATTCTTTATGCATGAGATACAGAGTACTGCAGCCCAGTATACACTATGACTATGACCATTCTTATTTCACATTTTATTATTCCCTTCACACCAGGGATACACAATAATGTAATGGGTTTTAAAAGAGTGGTCCCAGGCAACTACATTGATATGGACCCTTAACTCCTAAAGCTTAATGCTAGATTTCCATGTTCACAGGGGGCAAATTAAAAGTTCAACTTTTTGCAACTTAAATCACATAGTTGCATTCCCCAAAAAAACAATTGAATTTCTTCCTTGGAACAGCCATGATACTGCTCCCCTGATTGAAAACATACCTAACCATGCAAATGCAAGCAACTATGTCTTCGTCATTCTTCTCTATACGAACCTTCATGTTTTACCTTTTCATGAATGATCATGTGGAATTTATTCCGCCTTCCTATTGGCCTTTTAGTGTTCTAATTAATGCAATTTGAATGGAAACTTCCATCTTCCATTTAACAGCATAACAAAGAAAGAAATTATGAACATGAAATTGGAAAATAGGTGTTAATTCATAATGTAGCTGTGCTAATATTATTTGTAAATTCTTCAGATTTACAAGGACCTTTTTCAGCAACACATACTGCAGGATCCAAAATTATGACTCCTAATTATTACAGAAATCTTATTTAATTTACAATGCACCTCTCTATCTGTACCATGGACAATCAGGACAATTCCCTAAACAATGCGCCATCATAATAACATTATATGCTAAAATAGATTAAAAGAAGCATTCAAGAAAAATTACAAAATTACATCACACTACAACTGCATGAGTAAATACAAGGTGTTAATATGGTTAGGGAAAAAATCACACTACTGAATACATAGTGTCCATACAATTTGCAATTCAAAAAGTGCTGCTTGCCATAGCATGCAGAAAAGTCTGTATATGACAGGACAGGCATAGAGTGTAGAAGAATTGAGTGAGAAAAAATCTGATTCAAAATACATTAGATTCAAAAAAAGAATTACAGAATGCTTACCTTTCACTAAAAGAGTTGAATTACTGAAGTTAGTTTTTGAAAATTTCTAATACTATTAGAATCTAATAAGACATGTCCTGAGGCCACAGAGTTCTACCACAAATCATTAGAGAAATAAGATAAATGCACTGTTTACAGATACAAAACAATTATTACAAGACATAATAGTGAATGTTTCAATATGATTACAGGTCAAATATCAAAATAAATCATGAAATGACTAATGAATTCTATCTGATATTAGGACTTTACGGATAAATTTCATCGCTGAAGTTATCCAATAATAGACAGAGACACAATTTTGTCCTCAATAAAAATAGCTCATCTCAATTACAATTGTAAAATTTTCTCTAAACACTTAATTTATTTCCAAGTCATTTCTTTAAAAAAAAAGCACTGTCAAAATGTAGAATAAATGTTTGGCAAATGATTTTCGAATCTCGTAATACCTATATGAAACATTCAAAAATATCATTCGGATGGAAAATACCTAAGAGAAAACTATGACAAAAACAGTATTCCACTAATGTATAACATCTGTAGAGATAACTACCATGCCATCTCAGTGTAAATTATTTAATTCTTATTCATATCAGTGTCTGAAGAATTGTATAAGATTCTGGCATTACATCTAAAATATGCTCTTGTATGAATTTATCAAAAATTATAATTGCTACCCAGTACTTAGCTACACATTTCTAGGAAAGTATGTCTTTTTGAATACTTTCGCAGTCGTGTTAATTTTTTAAAATATTAAGAACACTCATATTCTTACTAGTCACTGCCAGAAATTCCATCATCAACTATTACCCACTCTATGCCTCAAAAATGTTTCTAGATTTCTCTCTATGTAAATGTAATCTTTTACTACATAAAATCCTAAGTGGCATTCCAAGTCTATAAAACAGACAATCAAGTTTGCATAAATGACTGTCTCCAACATATCATTTTCCAACTCAGAGCTAAAAATGAGTATTTTTTAATTTTCCACTCAGAACTCACTGGGTGAGACAGGACTGTAGTTGATGGACTCATTGGAGCCTTGGCAGGAGGGCAGCTTTGGCAGAAGTACATGTAGGCTGGTTCTGCGAGACTTTTTGTCCTCTGCTCCAAGAAGAAAATGTGAATTTCCCAACGAAAGTAGAGTTTCCCCAAGATCATTAAAAATTAAATTGTAATATGTCCTAATTCCATTTTGTTTATCATAGCAGAAAGTAATTCTAAGTAATATAAAATTATAAAAAGATAATTACACTGATATACAGAGGAATCTGGTTAGTACATTCCTTTTTACAGTATGCAATTGTCTGATTGGGACACTCCTATTTAGAAAAATATTAATCATGGTAACAAACTATGAAGAGCACCTATACACATTGTCCTGGATTAATTTAGTCATATAGTTCAGTAGAAGGGTCCATTTATAATTATTTTAAAGTAGATATTTGAGCAAAATTTTTATTTTGGAAAATATTTGGGAACAAAATTTCATTACCTGTTAATTGTTAACATACCATGAAACCACACACAAATTATTCTTCCTTACTGGACAAGTGCAATGAAGGAGAAAAGAATGGAAACTTAGGGAGATATATTAATTTTTGGATGAGAAAGGACTACTGCAGGGGCTGCAAAACTTGCAGGAAAAAATTATGCGCTTACATTTATCAGTACAACTGCATAACTCTTGTGGGAAATAACTGGATTTGCTAGGTGAATCCTGCTATTCCATGTTCATGCATGCATATGGGGAACAAATGAAGCACAGATTATAGCAGTGGTGACCAATTCACTGAGTAACAGGCACAGCACCCTTGACCAAGCATGGGAACTTAATATCTGAACTAGACTCCCTCTTACCACATGTATCTCTCTCTCTCTCTCTGATTGTATCCAAAGCATTCCCATGCCCGCCAACCAAGCTAAGAAAGCTCTCAAGCACAAAAATTGGTCAACACTGGAATACAGAATAGCAGAACTCACATCAAAACTCTTTATTTCAAGTTTTTTTGTGATTGGATGAGATGAACTCATATCTCATCCCCTTTAGAACATACTATCAGATTCTTCTGTATTCATCATATTTTATGGTGCTAGGTGCCAGAATTCATTTTGCATAATATTAACCATAATTCATATTAAGCCTCTGAATTATGAATAATTGCCTTCCCTTCAAAATGAAACAATGTATTTTACAATATAAAACATGCATTATTCCCCAAAATAATTACTTAAAAAATTAATGCATGTAATGCTTTAGCAATTTTTTTTCATGGTGGGTTTTGGACCATGTGAGAGCTAAATACATCAATAATATTTACCATGCCATTTATCACCAATAATATTTACAGATGCCATTTTCCACCAATCCTACTTCTTACAGAGAAATCTCCAGCTTTAATACTATTATTTCACAGTATTTTTGCTTTCATGTAATAAATAATACTATTATTTCACATTGATTATTGCTTTTATTTAATAAAAACTCTTTGTACATAAGATGTAAGATTTGCAAGATGTAAAATGGGAAGATTAACATCAAAAGGGAGTATGCTCTTCAGAATGAAACACCTAGGAATCATTTCACAGCTCCATCAAACCTTAGTACGCTCATTTTAAGAATTCAGAAAGAAAAATACTGTAACATAGAATTAACTTAAATTTACTATGTGAAAAGTTGAACGAAGGCTTTGGCATAATAAAATGATTGGCATCTTTACTACAAAATGTTTACATTAAATAATGTATTTTGCACCATCTTGATTTTCTTCGCGTATATTGTTAGAAAAACTAAATGTTTTCCTTCCCATAACAAAGAAATCTTCAAACTTATATAGATAAATAAATACTTTATTACATCTAAATGTTTTATTTACCTTGTTGAAAAGAAAGTCAGTTTTATGCATGACAAAACATCATAAGACTTTGGATTTTTCTACGAACTTTGAAAATAAACTTTGCAGAAATTTACTAAACATCAAATCATTTTAGTTATTGTAAGCTTCCATCACTGAGCGTGAAACAGATGACTCAACAAATCTTCAGTTTTAAGATCTTCTTTATCACATTAAAATTCATTTGAACGCTAAATAATTAATGAATGAAAAGCAGTTTAATAGATATCAATAACAGATATTAATTTTTTATTTCCATTATAGGAAAACTTACTTTAACATTAAAAAAACAAAAATAACAGAAAACTCCACAAAAAGGGAAGGAAGACTTCACAAAGCACCATTGACACCACAAAATATAATGCAAGTGACACAGGCTAAGGTTTTATTCAGACATAGCAAGTTAATCGTGAGGCCACTGAAATATAAAACAAAGGGAGCTATACCAGAAGATTCTTGAAATTGAACATAGGTACCTTGGAGTTGGCCAAAGAATTCCATGTTTGTAATGCACTAAACAGGGCATGCATCTTAATTTGCCATTTTGGCATAATTCACTTGTCAAATCTTCTGCTCACACATTCGAATATTAGCTAAGCCAAAAGGAATTAGATTCAGGCAAGCATAAAAAACCTTGAGTGCAAACAAACCCATGCTAATATTAGGTGAGATTAAAATTTCTGCATATAATTGCTGCATTGCTGTGGAGTTATTGCAGAAGCATGAGACTAAAATATCATCATTTAGTCACTTTAAAAATAAAATTAGAGTCCTGTTTGCCATTTATTTGTATCTTTTGGAAACTTTATGACATGTTAATACCTTTAAATTTGTCATTAGATTAAGCAAAGCTGAATATTATTCTAAGTAAATAATTTATCTCAATACTAAGAGGGAGTCAAGAGAAAAGCTCTAAGAAATGCCTCTAGAATTAGCTACCCCAAACCATATAATAACCCAGGACAAATAATTAACTCTAGCAACAAACTTTCCAATCACAAATTGCACCTTTAATCTGATTCAAAGAGCTATACCTAATGGCTTTAACAGGAGATTATAAGCAAATATAATTAAGATATAGATTATAGATTTAATTATTTAACTTTCAAGAATACTACTAACAAATTTCACAGTAAAAACTACAGTCATTCATTATTTCAGGTGTGGTCCACCTAAAAAACAATACTTAGTAAAAGCAAATATTATTATAAGTGAAATAAAACTACGTTCAAATTAGCATATAAATATTCTAACCAGAATTCTTGCTGGGTGTGTTAGGAGATGCAGATCCTTTGTGGTGGCTTGCTCCATCCCCTGAGAGTGACTGTGAAAGGGGCTCATGAATGCCTTGCGTGCTGTCCTTCCCAAGGCTTCCAGTTGAACCTCCACCACTTCCCCCAGACTTATTTCCGCCACCAGGAACAGGTATTGGTGATGAAAAGTTTCCTCCAGCTGAAGTCAAAAACGTATTTAAAAATAAATGAATGAAATCATAGACTTATTCAGTCATTCGGTATTTCCACATTCCTTATTTCACTTATTTTAACAGGCTCAAATGTAGAAGGAATAGATAAGAAGTGTGCCATACTGCTTAATTATTTCTTTGCCCTTGTGATACATTAAAACTATTTTTTGTGCAATGATTAATTCATAAATTCAGTGATAAGTATAGTGCCTTGTGTAAAATATTGCATTAAAACCTAACTCCACCACATTAACTTCAGTGGTATTTCCAGAAAAACAAATATATATATATATATATATATATATATATATATATATATATATATATATATATATATAGATAATATATTTATAAATATATATATGGCACAATTGAACACAAAAATATAAATAGAGAACGTAAAAGAACACTCACTATTCAGAAAGTTTAAGCATTCAGCCTTTTGAGTCAGTCTAACCTGAAGAAGGCCTAAAAGAAGGCTAAAAGCTTAAACTTTCGGAAATGCGGGTGTCCTTTTACGTGCTCTCTATATATATTTTGTGCTCTATTGTGCCGTCTTAATGTTATATATATACATATATATATACATACATATGTGTATATATATATATATATATATATATATATATATATATATATATATATATATATATATATATATATATATATATATACACATATGTATGTATATTTACATACACACACACACATATATATATATTTTTTTTTCAAAACTGATGTAAAAGTCTCATGGATGTGAATAATAATGTATATGAAGTTAGCACTAGCTAACAAAAAAAAAACACAGAAACACACAAAGAAGAAAATAAACTCACACGTTTTTAAATTTTTGGTAGTCAAGCCACCTTTCTCTTTCCAGAGGAAACATGTGAGTTTCTTTTCTTTATATATGCATATATAATGCTCTTCAGCAATGACAAAAATATATGTACAAAATCTGGTTGAAAACTTCACATATTGAAACACAACGTTTCAATGGGAAGGACGTCATCTGATGGCCTGACCATTGGATGTGTGTGTGATTTTTTCTTGTCTTTCAACATCATTGACCACTTATGTGCTTCTAGTGATACCAATTAACTACTCTACGTCAACCATCAAGTTTCCTGAAGCCACCCAACTTTACACAACACCCATGCCTAAAGGCAGGATGCAAACCTGTAAACTTCTGGTTAGCAGCAAGACGTGTCACCAACTTGATTAACCAAGTCAGCTAATAACAAATGAGTAATTTCTTTTATATCATCAACTTTCTGTAGTAGATTTTTCTACAGCCATAAAAATATTGTAAGAGTAATTCAGTTAGATGACCCACGGTATTTACCTTGGATAGCAACGAAAACATTACCAAATTATTTCACATCCACCTGCACATAATTAATCTCGAAATAAAGCTAAGGTGCATCTATTTAAATATGAAATAAGTTTATGACATTTTTCACGTGAAATTCAGAAAACCCATTCTTTCACTAGAATGAAATTGAATCCCGAGCCATTTATTTAATGAATTTTGTTTTTGCAGGTATCTTAGGTATTAGAGCATATGATTGGAACAGTGGCCCCAATATATTCATTACCATCCCCATAGCCATACATCTAAGTAACATAAAAAATTAAATATTTGGAGCAGTGTTTTAGGACCCAAAGAAATTGATTTTGAGGTACTGAATTTACTTCTCAAAGCTATCACTTTCAGTGGCTAACAATTTGGTACTGCACTTGACTAATTCAAAAGAGCATAAGAAACATCCAACACTGTTTTTCAAACAACAAATAACTTATCGTGAATATCCCTGGACAATTTGACAATATAGCAGTAAAGACATCAGTTGATGAAATTAATCCTCTTTACATTGGCAGCATATTTACAGGATCAGATTGGTAGAAATGAAAGAGGCTCTAAGAGTTAGATAATCTTCATTACACCTTTTTAGGCAATGCTACTAACATATGCCCTATTTATACCCACATGCCAAAATGGTAATCCATGACATTGCTAGTATCAACTTAATTACCTCAATCCCTCAATAAAAGGAATGCAGACATAAACAAAAAAATAAAAATAGGTGATTTGCAAATGATTCTGGTCATGGAATAGTTTATTTTTGTCTGTAATTTTCAGGTTATCTCACACATACAAGAAGCACTTCCTCAATAACTTTATGATTAATGTACATGCCACAAAATAAGGTAGGGATGCATCCTAATTTAATAAATAGCTTTAAATACTGTTTTTTGTTATTTTTTGGCTAAATTCAATAATATTTGGTTAGACAAGAGAACCTATGGCATTATAATAGATATTGATGCTCTAAATGGGCACTGAATCCATACATTTATTGGTTTTTATTAATTTATTTAGCATTAATCATGGTAAGTGGTATAGCATATCCAGGAAATATGCCATTCACCAAACTAAGTCAGTTCAACCCTGGGTAACAGTCACTATTTTCATAAGTAGATAATAAGTTAGATTAAAGTGGTGATTGAAAATAAATTCAGATATGGTTAAATAACTGGTAAAGAAATAAAATATATAAATAAATAAGCCAAAACTCTATTCCTTCATGATTTATGTTCAACCCTGTAGGATCACAGCTCTATTTACATTTAATAAACATATGTATAAATCAAATAAATATAGGAATTGTTTCATGATTTTTAGGTGTCTGTGATCATTAGTTGTCATTCATTAAATAGTTACCACTTCCTAAAATAGCATCAACACCAGCAGCCTCTTTCCTGGCATTTATTACATAGCAGATTTACCTGTAGCAACCTGATAGTTCTCAAGCTAGTGCCTGCTAATATGGAAAATATCCAAATTCATCAAGACAGATCATTTGCATGACTGGAATTTGAGTCTAGAGTTAAAATGCAGGTCTGGTGAGTATAACAAGTTACACTACCCAGTCATCTACCCTCCATATTCAAATTCCAGAAAGGCCAATTAATATGTTCATTAGAGGATTCCACAAATGGATTAACATAATCCATGCACAGTGCTGCAGTGTAATATTCTGTAATACCCAATTCCTCAATAATTAAATTAAATTGAGATTTTTCGACCACAGTTTTGGTGCTATGATGGTTGCTCGTAAGGATTATAACTGTGAGATAATCTTAAAGATGGTGCAGAACAGTCTATAAAATAAATTGCAATAGAATCATTTTCAACATTGTTGCATCATGTGATGATTACATGCATACTCATGTTCATTGAGATGTCAACTACAATGCGTGCATACGAGTGGGCCAGATTTGCCTGGGTACACTCTTATCAAAACCTCAAGTTGCTCATAAAAATGTCTCTAGTAATACATTCAAAATACCTGTCATACATTGGACATCACTGCTCAAGTCTTTTCACCTTAATGACAAGACTTATTTTCACATTGAAGAAGCACCTCCATTAATAACTTCGAAACTCCTTATCTTAGAATGGATTTGCCTGTAATGTACGCATTGAGTTTGATACTCCACGCATATTTCT
This sequence comes from Hetaerina americana, assembly GCF_022747635.1. NCBI lineage: Eukaryota > Metazoa > Arthropoda > Insecta > Odonata > Calopterygidae > Hetaerina > Hetaerina americana. Next base: position 91,022,854 of record NW_027286874.1, read on the forward strand.
AAAATAATGTTGGCATATAGTACTTCTATGGTTCTGATTTAAAATCCAAAAGTGAGATGGTTTTTAAGCTAATTTAAAATCAAGTCACAAGAAATTTGCCCTTTTCACATCACAATTAAAAAAAAAGTAAAATTGGAATTAATTTAAGCTTATGAAAAGGACCCATACCAATAATCAACCCTGTACCAAGTGTCACTTTCATGTCAAGACAGTTGTATGAAAATAGGATTACTGTATTCAAAGTATTTAGGGGCTAATTATATTTCAGATTCATCATTAATAAATTATAGCCAAAACACTATCAACATCAACGATTGCTACCCACAAAACATAATAGCATTAATAGTAGTGTTTATTCATTATCTCATATTCACCAGTCATACAATGACAAACCATTTCAATCAAAATCACCTTGTTTATTAATGAGCTGAAATCACACCAGAAAATTTTTATGGTAGAACAAATATTTTATACAATAAAAACATTAAAAATTTTAATGAAATATTTTTATAAATCATAAAAGTAAAACTTAAACTTTCTATATATTACATACAAATTCCAGGTCTTGAAAAATATTCAGTCTGCCATATCATGATTCAGTGTTTTCTGGATGGATTTCTACTACTTTTTCATATCATATCAAACTAATTTTCATCCACATTCATTCCTATTTGTTTTGCATGGGTAGACAAGTGCTTTTTTCTAGCCCTGGATATTGTATTTTGTCCAACTCTCACTGCAACTCTCACTCCAACACCTTACAACACATATAATAAAGTTAGAAAAATGCCCACACAGGAATTTCACAGGGGGATAACAAAATCTAGGCATAGATTTTGCCTAGCCTCAATGAAAAGGGATAATGATCAGGCAGAATCCAAAAGCATAGGTTTAATTCTGTATTTTTTTCTAATTAATAGGGGAAATATTAAGAAATTCCTCTAACTCCCAAGAAACAATCTAATGCACTCCATAGTAGATAGGGGTCGGAGTACACTAACTTTCCCACCATCCCTATCCCCCTAAATATGATATCATCCAATTTTGCAGTGAATACAAACCAAATGGGTAGTGTAATGCATCAAATGAACGAACAGAGGTCAACATCAATTTTTTTAACATATTGCCATAGCTTTAGTAGTCACAAGCAATGTTTCAATATTATTTCTGCTCATTAATGTAATGTAAATCAGGGTGTCCTGTAAATATATTTGTTATCCCCAGGTCAATTCTTGAAAATTTTCAAGGATTATATTTTACATAAATTCGGCTGATTTTTTCCCAAAAAATTCACGAAAAATGCAAATTTTCATAAGCAATTTGTAATGGAATCAAAGATAAGGAAGTACACAACTAAATTTCAGTTTTCTAAAAGAAAAAAAATCAAATGCAAAGAACAATGTTTATTGCAAAAAGTATACCAAAACAGCTTTAAGGAATGGTTTACTTCTTGACAGCATATGTAATGAAGATAATAAAACTAACTAAAAAGGTAGAAAAACCGGCCACGGATCAGTCATGGTAAAAAACAAAATCAAAACACGTTAAAAAAATGAAAGACATATGACAAAATGTCAACACCTGAAAATGATAACAAGGCATTACACTCTCTCAACAAATCCAATTCAAACGAAATCAGAATCATCATCACAACTTTCCCACTCTTATCACTTCCAAAGCAGCTTCTCTATTCTCTCTTTCATCGTCAATTGAGGCATTCTCAGCTAACTTCTTTTCCATAACAACTTCCTTACACCTAGAGCATACACATTCTGGAAGCAATTAATTGTTGGCTTAACCCCAAACATTCACCATTATTGCGTAATAAATAGAATACAGGCCCACCAGAGAGGTGTTAGCAAGGTTTCACTTAGCCCAAATGCGTTGGCTTTAATGTCTATTTACCCGGTTTTGACAAAAAAATGCTAATATTTCCCAAGTGTTTCATTCTGACAAAATTCACAGAGGTCACCAGAATTTCTAGATAGCTTGGAACCCTGATTATCAATACACCGGCAATACACAATGACTATTGACGTCTAATATTATAAAGAAATAACAAAAATTTTCCCAACTTTAATTTTTGGTGCATGATCAATAGATCCAATTGAAATTTCATCTGTTGTTTGAACTGGCGTTACGCTCAAACGACGGAAAAAATTCATTCAAAGTTGAAGATTAGTTGGATATTGAACCCACTTACATCTTAGGCAATACTATATAAATCATCATTAGTAAGTCCATCATCTAGAAAAAAACTACACCTATAATGAAAAAAATGGGTTTTCAAGGTGACGTATATCCGTGTTATGCAACCCGTTTGACGCCACAGTTCGTAGGTTGCGTGTTAAGAAGGATACAAAAAATTAAAAATGAAGTTCCAAAGCCTTTACCGTCATAAGAAAAAATGTTACGTTGTTTACTTAGTAGCGTGAAACATTCACATAAGATACAGAGGAAATAGTCTTTTAGAATGTGCACTGACGTGCTCCGTGCAAAGATCAAACACTTCCATTAGTTCCAAATTTGGCTCCGAAATACGGCAGAAGCATGCGAAGTGAAACGTAGGTCGGCTTGACGATATTAGCATTGGTCCGCCACACCTACTTTTCTTACATTAGATGGAGCTAATCTAAAAAATACAAATCATTCATAACCTTTTACAGCCATTAAATAGAAGCACTAAGAAGGACCTCCAAGGCTCCACTCAACGTAATTACCATAATCAGACAATAGTGGGAACTACTCTTGACGTTTCAGGATATGTAAGGGAGCGTGGGCGTGAGCGACTAAATAAATGTTCAGTAAGTGCAATAGGCACTCCCGAGCCGAGTTTACTGCAAATACACCTGCATTGGAGTTTGGTTTTCAAACCGAAAAGTTAGAGTGAGGAAAGATCAAAAAGTTATAAGAGCCGGGATTAATTATTAATGAGATTAGAGATAAATGAGAAAAACAAACTTGACATTTAATAGATATTCAGTCTAACAAGTGAGAATTTTGAAAACAAAGCTTTCGGTATGGGCATTTTCAAACTCTAATAAGAAAACTAGCTTCAATAAGTAACAAATTTTATCAATCATATTTCAAATAAAATTTAATTATTTTTTGTTTGTATTTAATGCCGATGATCCGTTGTATGTTATCTATTAAGTTCGAAAAACAAAATACAGTTATAAATCTCAACAGTTTATCTGTACATAAAATTTGATAAAGTAGCATGTGGAACTATTCATATAACTAACCTGCCAATTAGCTTACACCGAGCCAACAAGGTCTTCACTACCTACTTGCCATCTTTTAGATCTTTATGCACATTTATACTCTAGAAGCCATGCAACGGTGTACGAGAAGGAACGCAAGCACCAATAGAAAGGGCTGAGAAACGGAGGGATTATACAACTTTACTAATACATTACTCTGCTATGACGTTCAGTAGAAAGGAGAGCAAAATAAAGGTCATGACCCCGAACATCTATTTCTCTTAATCTAAGTTCAATATCTTACAAATATAAGTTGGCCTACGAATGCAGAACTACCCGCTTCATTTGCTTCAATCGTTTCAAACTCGCGTTATATCTTATTCTTTAAACGACTCACGAGCGAAGTCTGAAAACACTGAAAAGACGATTTTTTTTATTTTCTCACAGAATTAAGAAATAGCGATTCCCCACAATGAACCTTCCACCGCAGGGTATGGATTTATTATTTTTTTTAAGTATTTCCTGCCAAAATATTGTCTAAATATTATTAATACCATATTGACACATGAACAAAATCTTTTAAAAACATATTCTCGATTAATCTGAGTCGCCAATATTTAACAGTAAAATACATCGGAAATGTGATACAGAAGCCACGTCATGCTATTTGCTTTGGGTAATACGCAGTCTAATAAAACGAGCGGATTGCACAGCATCCAATCAATTCACTATTTTGACCTCAACATTAAAGCAATATGCCAAGAAGGAGAGAGTAGATATTGTGACTTTCAACCGGAGAAAATTAGTATTAATTCAGCACGGTGTCATAAGACAAATGCAAACAGGAACACTAACTTTTGGTTGTAGTCGTACGCCTAACTAGACAATGTTTCGAGGTTTCAAACTGCAGTATTTCCGCGTTAGTAAGTTACGCGATAGCAAATCTGTCACTCATTACAAACGGCTGCTTAACAAATAGCGCCACTACTTTGTTGAACCAACGTCAAGATCACGGCAACAGCTATATAGCACCCTACAAGGTCTGTATAAAAAACATTAGAAACAATTTTTTCTTGTCGTGACATAACGTCACAGCGCTCTCGCACCGCGCAGGCTCGGTGCCGGGGGATCTGACCTTCAACACACGCCAAGAGCCAATCGCCTGATAGCGTTCGTTTATGCCAGATCGAGTTTTTAGTGGACCCCTGTCGAGTGACTCGGTGTAAGCGCAAAATTCAGCGAACGAAGTGCCGTCAAAGAGGTGTGCATGCGTGCCCTTCGATATCTTCCGGAATATTTTCCCAATACTTTTTATAACAGTATTGTATACGACTACGAGAGAATACAGGGTGCGGCAACATAACTTCCTTTTTTATAGAGCAAACCCCATTTTAAAAACGGGAGTTATGCTGCCGCACCCTGTACTAGCAGTCGTATCGCCATGTAAACAATCACAGGATGTTCCAGGGTCGCTCGGTAATATACGAAATGTTAGCATAACTTACGCTTTATCTGAATGTGCAATGCAATACATCCATTTTTAATGCAAAAAATGCCTCAAATGGCAATGAAGATATTTTTAGGTTCAAACAGCAATCAGCTCTAATAATTCAAACTCAATTATCAAATTTTCAAATCATTTCTGTCTCTTAATGGATACTACGTGGGTTGTCAAATAGGTCCTTTGGAAAAAATATATATCCAAATAACTTTGGGTACATTTTTTCATTTTTCAACATTATCTCCTTTTAGCTAAATACATTTTCCCAGCGTTTCGCCAATTTTTTTAAGCCATCGAAAAACTAGAATTCCGGAAGGTCCTCAAAATAGACAGCTGTGTTGACGATGACCTCCTCGTTCGACGTGAATCGTTTTCCGCCGAGTGGCCAAATCTGGTGAATACGATGAGTGTTGTAGTAATTCCAACTTTAATTCCATAATTTTCGACACCGAAACTGTGCATTGTGTTGATGGACGATCATTTTTTCTTTGCCAAATGAGGGCGTTTTTTCTTGATTTCTTCGCTCAACCAGTGCAATCACGACGCATAATACTCTCCATTTATCGTTTTGTCCTTTTTAAAAGGAATCAAAGCACATAGATGATTCCGCGAGCATCCCGAAAAACCATGACCGTCATCTTGTCGGCCGATTTCACCTTCTACCTTCTTCGGAGCCGGATCGCCTTTAGAAAACCACTATTTCGACTGTTCCTTTGTCTCTGGAGTGTAGTAGTGTATCCATGTTTCGTCCACAGTTATGTATCAACGCAGAAACCCGTCAGGACTAGGACGAAAAGCTCCAAACCAACCTCCAAATCTACCACGCGATTGCGTTTTACTCTCCACTGAGAGAAAATGCGGCACCCATCTTTTTCACACCCGATTTTTCACACGAAATTGAAAACACTGTACCTTGCGATGTGCTTGTGACCTCAACTATTCCGCAAACTTTCATTCGTCGATCACTCATAAACCATATCGCGGATGTTGTCAATCAATTCGGAGTAATTCACTTCCACTGGACGTCCTGAACGACGTTCATCATTTGTGAATGCACGGCCACGCTGAAACGCATTTACCCAGCAGTAAACAGTCGCAAACACAGGAGCAGATGTGCCATGAACTTCATTCAACTTGGCTTTGATCTCTTTCGGTGCTAATCCTTAGAGGCAGAAGTGTTTGATCACCCGAAGAAACTCATTTTTCCGTTTTTCTAAATAAAGCAAAGTACATTTATTGCTTCATTAGACTACGAAAATGAAACCACGCGGTGGGTATAGCTGAAACTTTAACAGCAGTCTAGGGAGAGATGAGGCTCACTAAAAGCTAATATTTTCCTTTGCTACAAGACCGTCTCTTGGATTTGCCTAAGGAGTTGTTGAGCGACCCAGGTACAATATTATTTTAATATCAAAGAAAAATGACCATCTTATGATGCATTTTCCAGAGTCCATTATTTTCTTAGACTGAATGTTCACAAGTATCTTTTAGTACCCTCCACCAATTGTACATCAAATCGACATACAAAAAGTCAAAGACTTTGTTTTCTCATCACTCGAAGTTAGCTTAGCCAATTTTGACGCAGTTTCTATTAATTATTATCTAATTTATCAGGGTAAGTTTACAGCCGTGGAATAATTATCCCCATACGACTTCCGGTGGTCAAACAGAACGCAATTACGCGACGAAATTCGAATGGCGACTGATATAAGGTCAACTTCAAAATAAAATGTTGGCCTAACGGTATGGAGTATTTTAAAAACCCACTGCTTATGCAAAATAAAGAACATATGATTTTTGAGCTATAAAATATTTTTAAAATTGGCGATGAATAACAGCCAAAATCACGGTGATGTATTGATTTTTGAACTGTTTCGTGAAGATAAACTAAGCCTTCCACACTATAGGATATCCAATTTACGAGTGACTTGCAATAACGTTGCAAATAGAAAAAGTAGGAATAAAAATATGATGGATGGGTTATTCAAAGGAGTCGATAGAGGAGATTTTAGAAGAAACTACGAAGATGGAATGAAATGAATTTTAACAGCAGGGGAGCTCTCGCGAACGGTTTATCCGTCAGCTGGACGGAAACAAGCTTTCTTTCTTTACCGAGAAAATAGCCGTACGGTGTATAGGTGACCGTTGCTCGCAGCTATTTTACTCTTGAATGAACTCTTGATCGACTATCCTTCCGTCAACCCGCGAGGATTGTAATCCTTGTACACATGACCACTATATTTTCCTGCCACTCACAATACCTCGTAAACAAGTTTTAAATCAAAATGATTAATATTAGAAACTGTTTATTTGGCAAATGGACGCCTTGATAATAAGCATTGACTAGGAATAGGTTTCTCATTTACTTTACAAGTGTCGCCGAAAGACGACACTGGAGTAGGCACAAATCGTCAAATATTACCGAAAGTCTTAAAAAGAGTAAACTGTCGTCAATGAATATTCTCTTAGACTTAAAAATTAGATCTCAGTAACAAGGGCGAAAATGGATGCAACAACAGGACACATGTAAGCGACAAGGTGGGAAAAATGATCAAATCTCACATATTAATTATGCATAGTTAGTGGGCAAAATTATAGCCACGGGAGAACGTTATTAACGTGTTTATCTCGAATGGAACGAAGCTCTTGGTTTTTCCGACTATGACAATATTTGACAGGGTAAAGAGGACGGTCCGTCGACACTGTGGGGAGGTAAGGGATGGAAAGAAACTCACCACATTTAAAACGACTTCTTTCTCACGGATGGAGTGTTGCCCGACGAAGAATTGTAGCAAGAACTCCTAATCCTATCGCAAATACTAAAACCACGGGTAATTATAAAAACTTGCTACGCCACCTTCAATATTGCTTTTGGTGCGTACGGACATTGTTAGATGAACTTCGTTATTCACTTCCATGACGAAAGAGTTATGACGATATGAAAAATACTGCTTCTACTTTTAATAGTATCTGATGGCCCCAGTACAGGTTATGAGGAAAGCAACGGACTGGGAGTCAAGAGCAACTACGTCAAGAGAAGAAAGACGGAGGAAGTCAAGAGCAACTACGTCAACGTCAGCCCTAGCTTATGCGCCCGAACTGGTTCTCCTCGCTCAAGAGAGGGACACTGAGGCTAAGTGGGAGAGAGAGGCTCTACATACGCGAACTACTCCCATTCGTACGTCAACGACAGCTGAGAGATGGAAAAAGTCGCAGTCGGATCGGATTCCTCCACGCTCGCCCGAAATCGCCCCACCCTCAAGATTGAAGCATATGACTTGAAAATCATAGCAGACTATGGAATCCTTCAACCTGCCAAATATCGGATCGAAACTCGAAAGTGGTGTAAACGAAAGGCATAAAAGACCAAACAAGAGAGGAAGACATTGATTCGGGTGACGTTTAAGACTGGGATTGGGTTCATCATTCGTTGTTGATTCATTGAAACAGAGTAGCAGAAGTAGTGAGGACGATAACACCGCGCCGTTTTCTCAGAAATCCTTCCAAACAAGCTCCAATTATTGAATTACATGAAGAAGTAATTGGGCCCTCAATTCAATTCTGCGAATTTTGATACTGCGGATACGGAGTTAACGTGAAAGCCTTCCGGGCCAATTCAATTGATAACTGCTGGATTATATGTCCGTCTCTCTCCATGGTATTCTCAGCCCGAATCGGTTTACCGAATAGTAATTTATGACTTGGGCGTGATTTCTGTGGCGCTTAGTCCAATCAGAATGCGAATTCCAATCAGAGGCACAGGCAACAGGAAAAGTCTTTCAGGAGATAGAGGGAGAAAAGATGATGGAGATTTACACGAAGACACTGGATTTCTTAATCATCACACTGATTTCCTTGGATCCATATGGTTCATCCCTGGGGTCATATATTCCCATAAATGATGAAAGTTTGACACGGACTTTTTTCGACTATGCGGATTGTGCTGCTATGAAACGTGAGCTCAGCAGTGGATGAGGACAAGAAGTACAGACAAAAAAACATTTCAAGCAAATAAATGACTTAATTTAATTTTTATTGTTCCACATTACAGATAAATAAAAGTCATATTCTTCAGGAAATCAATATTTCTATGAATATGTTTATTCAAATTTGAATTTATCGTTCCTATAACACCTTGAATACTAATTTTTACGTACATTGGAGAAAAGTTTGTTTGGCACTTCTACCATAATCCTTTATGAAACTTTTACTTCAAAAATGTATTTGCCGCTTCTTAAAGCCTATAGTTACGAACTTTTAGGAGAATTGGATGAATTTGGGGCAAAACTGTCCGCCATATTTTACCAATTTACCAAATCGCAATATTGACATGATCTCGGATCCGAAAGCTACTCTGCATCACTATAATAGTTTCACTGGATCATAAAAAACACCTGCAAAAATGCACGAATTAAAGAGAAATATTTCGAAATAGCTGCACGAAAGAGTACGAGATGCAAATAACACCACACGAACCCCTGATAGTCAGGTCTCGGGTCAGCAAGGGACTTTGAAAAAAGAGGCTATGTAGAGAGAAAAACATACAAAAGGAGACTGGAATCCAGGTAAAGATACCAAATTATAGATCAATGTCCATTTGCTAAATTGGCGAAAATTACAAAACTAACGTTTCAACCATATTAACTTATGTGCATTAACTTGCATGCCTAGCATACAATTAAAAAAAAAAAGAGAGACGGAAATAGTGGGCTATATTTTGAGTGAGTCCCATTAGATCTGCGCATCATCTAAGACATCCTTGGAACATAATTGCAAATTTCCATAAGAGCCGGTGCTTTCAGAAGGGTACTTCTATAGTGCTGGTACGTTCATTAGTTCCTTTCTTTCCACTTCTCCAGCAGTAGTATCTGAAATTCTTTACATGGTCTTCTTCGTTGTTTGGCTTTACCTTTACTTGTTTCATTTCCTTTGTCAAAAGATCTCTTCTTCTTTTACATTGATCACCAATTCTTCCTCATTTTTTTCAAGATGCACTTAAAAATTTCCATACACCCTTTGTGGCAAATACAGGCCTGTAGATGACCATCTTCGTAAAAGGTACAACGTGAGGATGGTTACTGAAGGATGCTAAATCATCTTTTGCAGTTGAGATGGCATTAAATTGCTTCTAAGGCCAATTTCGAAACTGAAAAGCGTCGCATTACCACCAGATGTCTTCAGCTACCACACCAATTTTGAAATATACATATATTATAGTAACCCCTTGCATTAAAATTTGAAAAATAGTACGTTAGCATTCGGCATCACGCGTGTATTGAGCTGCCGGTCGCCTTTATAGCTACAAGAATTTATATTTATCCAGAAAAAATTCTTCGGCAAACTTTATTTGGAGGGACCGCGTTGGAAAAATGAAGTTGTTTGTTTTGGGAGGCTTAAGTGTTAGGAACACAACCATCAAGGGAGTATTTCGAACAACTGCTTCTTCAAATTTCGAATGCCCATTAAATATCTGAATTCGTGGTTACGTGGGGTGAGGTGCATTCTTACCTTCGTCCTAAATATCACAGAATTCAATCGTGCTAAAAACTGGATAGCTTCTATAATTATGATATTTATATAACGGCTACGAATCTTCAATGAAATGTAGATATGCATTCTTAACTTGAACTTAATACAGCGACAATACATATAATATAGTATTCAAATATCGAGGGACCTACCAAGTATCCATTTTGTGGACTTACGAGGATCATAACATACATTTTAACATTCCCGTATTTCCTTGTGAAAAGGTGTTTTTAGCAACTAATCTGACAAAAGAGACAAAGCGAACGAAACAACTCGCTGAGAAGTCTTTCCATAATGCGACGACGAATATCCGGAATAAAGAAGAAGAAAACCCGGTGCTGAATGTTAAATGGTTACTAGGGCGAGCGGGGGACTACCATTGGGGTGACTACCCTATCCAGTATTATTGATAACTCATAACACTCACATGAAAGTGTTATCTCGCAGCACCGTTATAACGATCAATCATGGGTAGAATCACACCATAAAAGTTATAATAAATAAAATTAAGTGATATTTCTCGACGTAAAACCTGCCAATTAGCCACAAACAAAATAATTTCAAAGTGGTAGAGGGAGAAAGCTACACACTTCCCAAGGATAGCAAAAATCACAACCAAATAAGCATCACAAGTAACATGGACACGGAATTAGAACTTACATTTAAAGTAAACATCTCTGTCATTATAATTCTTCCTATTACTTAGTAAATATATACCTTTTTTCTTTCGATTCTACATGTACCACTATTAGTAACCAATGCACGAAGGTGGATTTATTGCTCTGCTTGGAAGCGTGAGTACCCGGACTTGTAGAAAGGCTATCTAGTGAAATTTCACTAAAGGCAAACGATAAAACGAGTTAAAAGCCGCTTTTTCCTCAACACCCTAAAATTCTCGGAACGTTTCCCAAGTTTTTCATAAGAGAGCACAATTCCTCGAGCTTTTCAGGGAATTTGAAACGTTTTGTAAAATGTGCTGACTCTTCCGGTTTCCCAGGTTAGCAGACGTTCTGCTTTCATAAGCATCAAAACGGTAAAACGGTAAATGGGATGCACCCCTATACGCTTATTAACTTGCAAAAGACCGCCTATAAGATTGGTGAAAGATGATCCGTAATGGTATAAAATAGAACGAGCATTTTCATAAATAGTTTACATTCGTCGGCAGATTTGGCAAGTATTTAGGTGCATTAGTCATTGTCACTAAAGTTTTAGGGATGAAGAAAACAACCCAGGATTTTTCAGAACGTGCAAGTTCTTAAAAAAATCCCATTAGACTACAATTTAATTCCAGTATTTTAAATCCTAACCTCGCTAAGTAAAATATTCTACAATCGTTCTTCGAAATATTAATGCGAGTTGGGCCTTCAAGAACCAAAAGGCAGTGTTATCCAAATTCGATCGCTAATGCCTTACATCCCTTTATCAATAATTTTAAGGACGGATTATTTTCGCATTAATTCTGAACAGATTTCTGTACAAAAAATCACCTTTGAAATCAGTTTCTGACCAAATCAGATAAAGGTATATTGCTTTCACCGCCCTTGCTACTTGTGTAGTGACTGAGTCACTTAAAGGTGTTGTTAAAAAAGCTCTTTTTGATGATCAAATTGACACTAATCATTATTAACTATGACCAAATTGTTCCCAGTAAAATATCGAAGAAAATTTCATCGCTAATGAACGATCAAGAGTATTTTCAGATCGTAAGGGATGAAAGCATCACATTCAACACCGCATCTTCCTCTAAATGCCTCGCCCTGTATCCCTAGCGTTATTTCCTTTAAAGCTCCGATCCTAACTGGTGGTAACCGTCTCAAAGGTGAACATTTTATTTGCAAGAGGTTTTAAAATAATTTTCTCAGTGGCCTCAAATGCACTAGGGCAGATAAAGTCGATCCAAGTTCACAAGGTGCACTGCAAGGACTGATACTGGACAGCAAAGCCTTCCCACAACCACAGGTACTCACGCTCCAAAAACACAACAACCAACTTTGTATATCAGTCACTAAAAGTTACTAAAACTACTCCCAAAGAAACAGGGCATATGTTTAAATGAGACCCATAACTATTTGTTAAGTTTCCTCCCAAGTCTTGTTTTTCTATCACGATAAATAAAGGTCAAAGGTGCGACATTTTCATTTCGCTCTAACGAGCTTCAGCATCCGTTTAAGTAAATATTGTTATATGCTGTATAAAGGAAAGACTTCTACTTCAAATGTTCTGCATCTCGTAACGACATGAGGAAAGCTCAATTTTCAACAAGACTTCAACCATGTACACATACAAACCTACCTATGCCTATTCCAACAATGACCGCTAGTGCCGCCTTATAAATCGGAACACCTATGGACCGATGAGAATGGTTTTGGAGGCCTCATGAAATTACCACAAAACCTCCTCCCTTATTATTACACTATGATTCCCCGATTTCCAGTCAACAAATAGATCTTAAGACTTGTGAACTGACGTGATTCTAGTCATGCTTTCAAAATGAAACAACGGTGGTGATGGAACCAGAATGTATGAACGGTAACCTACATATTTTCACATTGCAGGCTTCAGAGAACCGGCTTTTCCACTCGCTCAAGAAAACGAATAGCGATTCGCAGTTCCCCCCAGTATTTCACTCTGCTTTTATTTAGTTTCCTACGAAAATAATTAATGACTTGACTAGACCTATTCGAATTATGTACTTTTTTCTGCACAGTTTGGCGACTGCCAATTATTTGAATGCACACTGTAATGAAGCATAATCAGCAGTAATGTATTCAAAAGAAATAAAGTAGAGTATAAAGGGAATCACAAATTATCAAAAATCGCTCCAGGGTTACTTATGAATCAGAGTCCGCTGCCAACATACGAGTTAAAATAGTAAATCCCTCGACAGTATGATCCCGAAATGATTAATTAAGGTTCTGAAAAATGTTTGAAAGGAACAAATATTTTCTTATAAATGAAAGTCATACTTAACTCATACAATGTTCAAATCCGAAAAATACCACAGCTTCCTCTGCTGCAGTAACGTTGTTTCGGAAATTACTGACATTGAAAATATTGGCAGTAGAAATACGTATTTGGGCCCATAAACTGTAACGGCATTTGATAGTGTTTAGAAGATACTCCAACGGAGAAGATAATTTTGAGTTTTAAATTCAATTAATAAAAGTGTAACATCGTACCTCAGTTATGGAGGGATCAGACTCCTTCGGACTATGTATAAAACGCGCTCGCTACACACAGCCTCGTTAATTTCCTTTAATAAAAAATATTCTCATGCTTTGAAATCGCTGGGTGCTTTTCCGAGATCATGAATTACTCACTAGGAGGTCAAAATTGGGACGTTCGAGTGACGCTATGGTGTTAATGTTGAGTGTAAGCAAAAGCATCCTTTAGTAAATTAGCTAGGAAAATGGCGCAACCGTAAGACAGTCAAATAAAGAGGGAGTAACAAGAGAATTGGGATGAGCTCGTACATAACCAACTGTATATTACCCAGCAAGAAATAACTAGGCCACTTGAGATGATAATAGTCACTGCGGCCAGGCATACAGCCGTACTACCAAGATTTGGCAAGGGGAACGCGTTTAATTGCCGTGAAGCCTCCAAAGAGCAAAATCACCCAATACAGGGTAAAACTAGCAGATTTGGGCGCTCACTTCCTACCCACAAAAACATAAGGGACAAGTTAAATTTGGAATGAAATCAAAACAATAATTATCTCTATATAAACGTACAATTTTATACCAAACGCATAAATTTCAAAATGTCTCCTAAAAATTTGGCCAATAGCTTAACGGAAATGATTTTCCAAGCTCCAAAAAACGATTAAAATTAAAATTTATGATTTTATGGCGGTAATACAATGGTTAAATGTCTTAAACGAGGATCAACGAGTGATACATAATTAAAATATTTTCAGCTCTTCTTTAAGGAAAACCTTCGCCTTACAATTCGCTATCAAAACACAGAATCTCTCTACTGCATGCATGAAAATTATAATTAACACCTAGAAAGGAAGGAATTTCTATTCATATCTTCAATATTTACGCGTAAAATGTATTCCAGATGTATTTACGAATATTACAACGCAGGATAAATACGAGCTTAAATCCACACAAAAAGATTCTGGTAGAAAAATCTAGGAGGCATTCTCTGGGAATAGTTTTCAAAAGACACCTATGTACGATCGTTTTGCTAGAGTAAAATATTTTCACCATCGCATCTTTCTTTTCATACTGTGGTTACATGTATATGTCCCAATTACTTCTTCAGAGAAACGATATCAAAGCTCCCCATTAATACTTTTTACGATTGAATCATAAACGATATATTTTTTGTATAATTCAAAAGCATCTTGGGCATTAAAGCTGATGACAGCACCTTGGAGATCAAGGACAACATACATGTGCGTCGATTACTTCTATAGGAATGAATTTCTTCCGCTGGGATTTAAGGCCTACCAAATATTTCACAGACAAACGGAAAGCATTCCATTATATTTCACAATGCGAAAAAAACTTTTCCTTGATGACATTTTCCAGTTTTTCATTGCTCTGACATTCAGCATCTCGTAAACAACTACCTCGTCAATAAAACACATTCAGAAGTAACGCAAAAAAAATGTATCAAAGTTGTTTACCATTTTCTGCTCCTAACTATACAAACGGCAACAAGAAAAGATAGAAATTGATAGTTTAACTAATAAATGATAATTTAATGACACTTTCAAAAGTAGAAGATTCATTTAAGATTGCATTAATATATTCCACAGTATTTAAAAGGTTTTAAGCATTTATTTATTTTTAACTATATGGTATTTTGATTATGGAGAATATTGACCTTTATAATTGAAGGTAGTGTTTTCAAAAAAGTAATGGGCTACGCCGTAATATTCCACTCCACAATAATGAATGGGAAATTGATGTTACGAAACGCATACATAAAAAGGTGAAGAAATCCGATGTGATTCGCAAACAACACACTATATCACTCAGGCAATATGGATAGGTACTTGAGGGATTTGATATCGTTGGTACGGAAAATCCTATAAGGTAATAACTAATGTTCCAATGCTGTTTCAGCTTCACCT
The DNA here is from genome assembly GCF_022747635.1 of Hetaerina americana. NCBI lineage: Eukaryota > Metazoa > Arthropoda > Insecta > Odonata > Calopterygidae > Hetaerina > Hetaerina americana. Next base: position 91,038,179 of record NW_027286874.1, read on the forward strand.
AACAAGATATCCCCATCCACCACGGAAAAAATATTATGAACAATACCTTACAATCTCTTACCGATGGTTCATTCTTGCCTCTCTCTGCATTCCGAAACGTACGCACCCCAGGTATTACGGAAAAATAATGCAAATTCTTGTATTTAACAGGTTGACGGAAAAATCGGTTATTGGAATGGAACGGAGAAAAATGTATTCATGAAGGAATTCATTTCTGCTTTGTTTGCTCATATTGGTGACGAGTTAAACAATTGGTGTCCTATTTTAGCCTGCTGATATCAGTATTTTATAGCCAGTATTTTTGAGATCACACAATTAGGATCAAATGGATTCGGCTTGTGAAAATTATATAGACAAAACAAATTGTTTGCTTTACGATCATACCTTAATCTGATATATGTATACTTGCACTCCAGTCACTGTTTACCATGACATAATTCGTGCGTGAACCATCACATCATATTTGCCTTTCACAGATGAATTTAATCAAGGAAATGCCTAAGACTAAAATGGGTTGTTGACTTTTATAAATGGACATGTCACGATACCTGAATCAGCATAGAATACACCACACTAAAATCACCGTTTTACCGTAAGTTGATTTCACGGAATCACCAGATATAGGCACGATTCACGCAAGATCCCCTCCAAATTCAAGACTAATTGCAGTTAAGAGTCTCATTAGGAGTATCTAATGACCTCATTTTGCACCACTCTTAATTTTATCCTGGATTAAAATTTAGATAGTGCAAAATTAATTGGAAAAATAGGACATATAATTTACGATAAAATTTCCCTTTAACATATTTATTTTTCAGAAAAATAATGCAATTAGTATTAGTAACAATAGCCTATTGGATCAAGGTAAGTTCTTGATGGATCACACCATTTAGCAATACTACCCTTCTAAGCACCGCCTATCACGACAGCAAATAATATATCCCACATTGCAATAAAATATTGTTCAACTTCACAGGTTTTCTACATCCATGCATGCCTTGTATCACGCCTATTCCTCCCTTCCCTCTTCCTGGATAATCAACTTTCTACCCCTCAACCACAGTCTCTAACATTCCAATACTTCTCAAAATCTCCTGAATACACTTTTCAAAAATATCAATACAAAGGAATATTATTTTTAATAAAGTTGGTCACGAACGTAGGTTTGAATAATAGCTATGCTGTGATGGCCTTATAACTACGGTCTTTCGCTGCGATACGGCACAAGGTGTATTTTCACTATTTTAAAGTACAATATGTGATTTTTGAAAAGTTTTAAAAACTAGTTTTTAACTTGTATGCAAGGAATCAGCAAGGCCAGAGAACGCACAGAATCGTTTAAAACGTTATAATTATTATCTTGTACGTATTTCGGCTGAGCTGGGTAAATAAATAATCACTTTGTTCAATGCAACATACAGGTATATTTGTGCTCATTTGAATCTCTGGTGCGAACCGTCAGCTTTTACTCACCTATAATGTAGACGTAAATTCACCATGTGATACCTCCCTCTCTCTCTCTCTCACACACGCTCGCTTTTCGTTAACGACAATTCATAAAACAAGGCACGATCGTGCCAGTGCCAGTTGCACTAGACGTGCTGTTCCCCAAATGTGGAGGTAGTGACCAGAGAAATTAAATTCAGAGCACAAAAAGTCGAACTCGAGGACTACTTCAAATCCTTACAGCGCTGACCTCTCGACTAAATCCACATAAGTTCCGCAGGCCGTGAAGGTTCCTTCGTCCTTAACAGTAAATACGCTTATGCATACATTTCCTCAATTCGTCAAACGAAGGACGTCTCACCTGCGCTCGACGCCTCACGAAGCCTTAGCGGGATGCATAATCGATGAGAATAATGTGATCGAACACTACTTTTCGCGAAAACCAATGAGCTCAGGAGGCACAGAGGCGTCTGACACAAGACCCGAAGACCGGGCCCAACGTAGAATCAATCCCCAAGGATTCCATTCCGAGGAACGGACATTCTTGGAATGTAAATTACTCCCGGTGAATTATTATATAACTCTACTTCTGTAAACGGCGAAGAATCGAAGAAACAAAAATAAAGGAAAAAATCAATGTTTTCAATGTTACTAAAAATGACTTTTTCCAAAAGGTATCAACGCGTCACTGAAGGAGTGGTCTAAATCAATTTAACACGGCCTTTCCCCTGCATTGTTAACCAGCAGGAGCAAAACCACAAAACCCACGAGAAGTGGAAAAGACTGGGCTGTACGACTAGAGGTTTGCCTCAAGATACAATCTTTGGGCAAATTTATGTTAAACAAATGCGAATGACTATACGCCAAAATAAACTCATACAATGCATAATGTTGGCGGCGAAGTAATACCCCAACTCAAATCGCGAATAATACCAACGAAGACACAAATGCCTAATGAGTTTTCGCGCCTACAAATTGCAATGAATGTACACGTTTAAAGATATTCTACACACTTGAGGTGGGCAAGGGAAAACTCCTCCACTAAAACAAATACGCTAAATCTAATATGACATAAATTAAAGAGATACGAGCCTTCCGGGCCTAAAAATATATTTTGGAAGTTGGAAACTACACCGGCGCAGTTGCCGCTGGCTTGTGACACCAGAATTACAGAGGATTCTCACAAGTAATCAGTCACGATGGACCCACTATTATTAGGTAAAATAATGAATAACTCGTATCAAATTTTCCCTTTTTCCTTATTACGAGTATAGCCATGATCTAAGAAAAACGTTCAAGAAAACTTAAGGCTGGAATATTGGCCGCCGAAGCTACTTAGCAAACAGGAAATCTGAAAACATGAATTCGTGGAACACCTTAAAATACCTTGGGTATTTTTTTAGCTTTCCGCGGACTAATGACGTTGCACACTCAACGCTTTCAAACTCTCGGCGCCGCCCATATTCCTAAACAAACTGCACATGCTTCTTTGAGCAAATATAATACATCGTCTCTTACTTGAGATACTCAAGACACTGCCGAAAAATATTTTTTAGTGTACAAGTTGCTAACCGCTAATAAATAACGTTATTGTGTGTTCCGTGTCCAAACCCAGAAGGATTTTCCAAAATAATCTCCACAAAAAAGTAATATTTGCTCACGGAATTTACTTTAGAAACTTTCATGCGCCATACGCGGGGTACGAGATAACTACGCCATCACTCCTTCAATTGCCTTAATGAGAAGCTGACAAAATCTTGTAAATGCATTGGTGATAATCAATATAATATTATGAATGCCGGTATATTGGACGAAAATAAGAACCGCAGCACCGAAATCAAGAGAACAAGAGAGAGATTAAAAAGTGGAAGGAACTGATGACCTTGTCAACAGTAACGACGAAAAACTCAACGAAGACATGGTGTATAACCTTAAATGACTCAGAAACTTGACCTTTGGGGAAAAGGGATGACCATGGTTCGGAGGATTTTCAAATGTCGCTATGAAGGACTGAAAAAATAACTGGATCGATAAGAAAACAAACGAACTACTATTGGACAGGGCCGTAGAAGAGACTAAGAGCAGAAGAGAAGTTTTTATGTATGATTCTGAGACAGGAAAAATGGTTATAAGAGATATTGGGAGGTTGCAGAATGCCGAAATCTTTTATAGAGGGCAGAATGTTAGAGAAGAGAGAGAAGGAAAAGTTATTTCGTACGTAAATAAAGTAGGGTATTTGTGTACAGTGCGGAGCTTAATAAATTTAAGGTGTAGGGATATATGTGTTTAAAACCATGGTACGAATCGGAAGCCCACGAGGATGTTTACCAGTTTTCCGGGACCATCCAAATTTTGACCAATTTCACTACGGCGGACCTCCCACAAGAAAAAAAAGACAAGCGCAAACATTTGAACAACTCCCAAGTATTTCATAATCTAGGTTTTCACCAACAGTAATTTTGCCATTATGAATAAGCCTTGGACCGCTGAGACCGAAATTTCGATTCTATCCCCGACTATGAGATGTCTCCAAAGATATCCAATAAAGTGCTTCAAGAATTAATTCTTCGAGGAAGGGAGAATATGAAATTGTGGGATGCCTGCCAGCTCACCCCATCATGCGCCCAATGTGCCGCTTTATATGCGTGAGTTATTTTCCAAGAGCATTAATGGTATTTGGAGCTATTCTGTGACGTTTCCGCAACTTTTCCAACTACTTCTAAATTTCACGGTTTGTAAAAGTCATTCATTATTTCCGAAAGAGGGAAAACCATAAACACAAAATGCCCGCAATGGTGGTTCATCATCAATCATACAGCACACATTTCAACAAGTAATATCTAAGGTCAAGAGGAGTTCTTCATTTAAATGCTCGACTCATCACGGCACATAACATAAATCCTAAAATTAGAAAACACCACCACATCACGACACACGATAAGAGACATGGGGGTCCCTACTATAAAAACACGGAGCATGGACGACGGTAGTGTGTCATGGGGAAAATAAGAAAAAAACATGGGTCATTCAGAAAATGATGTTTATCAAATGGTGTCAAATAACAAAGGAAATGTGCACCAAAGAGATGGGTTTAGCTGGGACTTGGGATCAAAGTGGTGGTTAGGGCCTAAGGCCATCAAAAACTCGCAATTACCAGACTACTTCTAAAATAAATAACCAAATTGAAAGTAATGAATTAGCTTTTTGGACACACAATCCATGATGGCCTGATCTTGAATGAATAGAAATAACTACAGAGAAAACCCCCGTTCTGACATACCATAAACCATAACCACAGTACGGCGTTCACACTTCAGGTTAGATGGGCCAGTTCCTTTCCCTGTTCCGGTTATGGTTTTCCCAGGAAGATCTGGTACTCGAAAAATCACAGAGCTTGGGTGGAACTGCAGGTACACAGAGTGGCTTGCCCGGGCCTCGAACCCGGGCCCTCCGGTCAGTAATCCAACGTTCTACGTTCTGACATACATGGATCAAATAATAGTAGACATGAAAGTGAATATATTCGAAGGCAGGAAGAAGACAGCCAATAGTTGAATCGGAGGAGAGAAGGGTCCACCCAATTTCAGGGCTGGTTACGATGGTATGCCGATTATGGACTCGTACAATAGGTAACGATGGCGAAAACAGCCTGTAAGTTCGGGCACTAAATTCCAAATAGGCAGCCGTAAAAACACGATACAACAGAGAAAAGGGCATTAAAGAAGTGTTTTCATCTTGTACATAATATTAGCAAGACATAACATAAAATTGTGCTGAATATTGCCTTTGCGATTTCACAAGAAAAATTAGAAAATTGGAGCTGCTAAATAGGTAAAAATGGCGCTTTTAAATAAAAAAAAGTTTGACTAAGAATGCCAATAGAGGCAGAAAAACATATTTATGGTATTTTCCCTCAACCTTCGGGCTGTATAAATGAGTTTTTACAAATGCTGATTTATTCTCTCAATATCATGTTTAAATGCCTTACTATGGCTATTAACCTTAAAATAAGAATGTTTCACAGCTCATAGTTGACTACTTCTATAAATTTCAAGGAAATGATAAATATTTCGGGCTTTTAACGTCGACTGCCCTGTCCTAGAATACGCCATGCTATGCTGAATGCTTAAGGTCAACACCCCACTGGAAATCTCCGGGAGAATTCCATACAAGTCAATACAAAGATGTCGCCTATTTCAAGGTATCCAATAGAAATTGCTACACTTTCCTACGATATTCCACAGAAAATCGTAAATGATTCCAAGAGGATTCTAAGAGGATATTCCAGAACTTCCAATTATATAAATATTCCATCACAATATTTGCGTACGCCAAACTGGTAGCTCAACCTTAAAGACAAACTCATGATGTTTTCTGATCGCCCCCTGATACAATGAAAGCAAACGTCATCATGCATGACAAACAACTGCACTTAAGTAACCTTATGCCTGCTGAGATGTACGCGACAATAACATTTCACCTTCGAAAACTTTCTTAATTCCTAACTTTGATTGGAATTTATTTTTCCTAATAATTTGTTTGATGAGGTAAAGCAGTCGAGTGGGTAGAGAGCTGGACGGCTGTATGGAGAGCCCGGAATCGATTCCAGGTGACGCCAATGGGAATCTTGAGCTTCACTCAAGCTGTGTTTTTTCGTTTACCAGATCTTTCTGTAAAACCATGCACAGGGAAAGGAACACCCTCATGAGTGAATTTCCCACGACGCTTGGCTTAGTAATGGGTGAATTCGGCCATCAACCATCAAATCATGATATTTTTTCTTTGCACGGTGTGCTGTTAAGACTGTGGTTACGGATTTCCCATCGGAATGCATGCAAAAGTGAATATACGCATGGGAATAAGCATGCTGATATCCTAAGGCCACCCCAAATCTCGTTTTCCTTAACTTTTCTTCCACTATTCACTTCAATTTTGCACAACTTAGGCCCAAATAAGCAAGACAATTTCTGAAAGGCCGTTGAAATGAGGTATTTAATCACATTTCAAAGAATTTTTTCATGGAAAACATTGATATTAACTGACATTTTTTAAAGAAATGTTATCTGAAAAAGGAAGCATTATTGTCTTATCACTAAACACAAAACAGCAAAGATAACAACCACCAGAAGAATTAAGATTCGAAAACATCCTCAGTCGATCCCATTTAGCACAATTCAAACCGAACAATAAATGGTTAAAATATATACATGCACTTTGTAATATATTTAACTGAATGGTCGTAATTACCTGGCCTCATGGGGTCAAAGAAATGTTCGTAAAATTGTCCATTATGTAAGATTTTACAGTTAAATTGTAGCAGAATAATAGTTATTTGCGGTTGGATTGACATATTATTATAAATACAGCCTGTGAACCCAGTTTACAGAAATGTATTTTTCCTATAGAAAAGCGTAGAGGAAATAATGACGATTCTCTGCTCATGGACCGTGGGTACCGTTACATTAACCTCTTGCTCCGACAGCCTTGCTAAGCTGTAGTCGCAACAAGTACATGTGTGGTCGTCGGTCGGCTATCGCCAGACACTAACGACAACTGAGCTGAAGAGCTAGCGCCCCTACGTCCACCGTGAGGGGATAATTCGTGAAGGAGAGAGAGGAATGTGCAGGGGAATGATTACTTCGTACATGGAGCCAGGTCATATGGACAGACGAAGCATTCCATGGTTGAAGTAGGAAGATGCAGAAAAAATATAGGGTGAAGATAACGCATTAAAGGGTGTCCATCCTGCCCAGCGCCACCTATCACGATTAATTGGGCATTATCGCATGAAAGATTAATTATAAATGCTTCACGCAGTAAATATGAATAAACAATAATTACACATGATAATCCAGACTTAATTATACTTTGACGACAAAGTGACTAGATAAGAAAATAAATTTAAATATCACCAATCATTACTGAGCACCGGATTCCTTTCACTTGAAAGAAAACCGGCAAAATGACGGTAATCTGGTCGAGTACCTATCTCCATTTCAAATATTCCTCAGTCAAAACGGTGATAAGTCCGTAATTGAATGACTACCTACCACAAGTCTCATTAGTCTGATAAGTGCGTAGTTTGGAGCAGTCGAGGTGACATAGTTCGATTAAGCCTTAGGAATTAGGCGAGGGTATTCATTTGATCAATATTTTTCATCAATTATCTTTATTCTTCATAATTAAAACAAAAATAATGGCAAATGAACGTTGAATCAAATTAGGTGAATCCTTCCATGTGGAAAATAAGGTCGGCAGTGATTGCACAAGGGATTTATAACACCAACTAATCCGAATTCAATTCTATAAGGGATTATGATTATTATTAGGATATAATCGACCGCTATGGTGTGTGGCAGGGGGTGATAATGCACCACACCACGTTGGATACAAAATACTTCCCCCGTCCAGCGCGATCGGACGCTATTCTGATCCCTTATCGTTGATGGGAAAAATATCATCTTAAATCTATCTGTTCTACACTGAATGTCTAATTTTATTTACAAAACCTTCCATTAAACGCTTTTTACTTACAAGACACTTGGTTTAACCTTCGCTTCGTGAGTGATCCCCTACCTAGTTCCTCTAATAATCTTGAAACACCACCCATTTTGTCATTACAACGTTTTACAAATCTAGCTCTTCTACGCTGCACGCGATCTATTTCGGCAATCAATCCAACTTTATGAGGATCCCATATACTAGCAACATACTTTTTCGGAATGAGGTCTAACCAGCTAAAGATAATATTTCTCTTTAAGCTTTTCGCCACATTTCCCCAATATTCTTCATCTTTGGATGTCCACACTACATTGGCTCGAACACGAGGCGGAAAAGCGCCTGCGCACCCTTTGGTGGAAAGATTCTCAAGAACGGGACCGCATGAGGTAAACACTTAAATGTAAAGTACAGAAACTGAGAGAACTGTTTCGTTCTGCGGTGCATTTGTGCCCATGGAGATGGATAGAGGGGAATACACAAGGACGGAATAGAGGAACGAGGAAAGATGGGCGTCCAAGAAAGCAGTCGCGGGCTAGTTACCTTGAGTCCAGGAGGTTCAAATCCTTTCAGTAGAAATAATCAGCAAAAAACAATCGTTGGAGAGTTGGCTTTTAACTTCAGCGACTGAACGATGACAATTTTATTTTGTCGATAAGTGGTGATTATTTATTAGCAGGGAAAGTGAAATGCTTTCGCCTTTGTAAAATGGACACTAACTGCAGCAGGGTTTTTACATTTTTGAGCATGCAGCTGGTTTGGACAGGGTAACTGTATTTCGCCAAGACCTAAAGAGGAAGGTAATTGTGGTTTGTGTTGGCGGGCAAGTTTTGCGACAGGAGTGGTAGCAGTGCTGGGAGGGAAATGGCATTTTGGCGGCGCGTCAAGAGAAATAGCAGAATGTCACGCGAGCTTCACGCATATTCACCCTTTCTATTACCTGCCCATTACCCTACGGTCTTAAATGAGAAAATCTTACATAAATCATTACAGTCTAGAGTTACACCTCTGGATTTCCGAATACTGTAATTCGTTCTTCTATCTACCAGCTTAAACAGATGGACTTAAATTCCAAGAAACTGCGGGAGATGTCGCAACAGTAACTTTTAACGGAGTCATCCACTAAGGGCGCATTACAATATAACAATTTCAGAGTGAAAAAATCATTCGCCTTGCCTGGGATTCCGGTCAAGGAGAATGATTTCTACACTCTGAAATTGTTGCATAGATGGACTTAAATACTGAAACAGTGCCTATGTTTTAAGGAAGCAAGTTCTCCACATAGGGTATTCGCGATAAATTTCAAAATGCTAGGCTGATGGTTTGCAGGAAAATATACTCCCTTCGCCAGATAACAATCTCGAATTCAAGAGCAGGGTGTGACTTTGTGGGGGTTATTTCCACGAAATGATTACTTCATGAATAATGGAAAACTTCCCATTATTCAAATCAGCAACAAACGCAATGTCACTATAAAGAAAGATTTTCGGCCACACACTAAATTACGTACTTTCATTGATTAGGTCCAAACATCAATTATGACTATGAATCATTAGTCTGTGTTCACACGCATGAATACCCAACTGGAATACGGCAAGGGTTCTGCAGCTGGCGCTACAAATAGAGCTACGGAACAAAAGGAAAAATGGGAAAGGGTTGACTGCCAACAAACAATGCACACAAAAAACCTGAGCGCAGGTTGGATTAAGGTCAATTTCGAGACTAAACTATACATCACTTATTACAAACAAGAATGAGAAGAAATTTCCCTCATAAGAACTCTATTACAGTGAGTTCCCATACTCTTCCGGATTGAATATTTCGCATGGAAATCATATACTTGGGTTTGAAAAATTTTGTCGAAAAAAAATGTTTATATTCTACCACATGACCAAGTTTTAATGGACGAAAATGTGAATATTTATGCGCTTAACCGCATTCCGTCGATAACAACTGTCACGATCTGATATTCATGCATTCAATTATTCATCAATAACGATCTAAATACCAATCCCATGGGTCCTCTGTGGCTTCACCCAAACCTCTACTCTCCGTTTATACGACCAACCCGGCCGGAATTATGGATTAGGTTAGCTGCTCTTTATATTAATATTTGCATATCTTTGGTGTTATACGAAATGCCACCTTTACGGAAGTTCATTTATTCAAGTGTCTTTAGAAGGGCACCGATTGTATCTAGGTCTCGAATGATCCCCGAGAACTACCGCAGGCTTTAAAAAAACTTCAAAAACATTTGCTTAGAGACTTGACTCCCGAAAACCTTATAACACTTCCGACTTTTCATACTTTTTACCTCCTTCATGCCGTCCAAAATATCTATTCTTTCCATCACATTTCCTCGCCCACAAAACAAAGTCCCTTCTCTTACAACTTTCAGCATCTCACCACCTCAATATCTTCTACTCCACTTTTTCTGCCTCCTTCGGACTTCTTCCAGTAACTTCCTCTCTTTCCCCAACACATGTAAAACTTCGCCGCCCCTCTTCCTCTCAATCGAAAGTTAGTTCTTCGATCTTCTCCTCAATCACATCCCTGAAAACCTCAAATCTACGTTCGTCGCCTTTACTCTTGGGTTTCAAGGCTGGAGAGCAATAATACACTCTACGTTACTATCTATCAAGTCTTTACTACCTATCGTTTGTGTCTTTAATTACTGAGTGCTCATCTTCAAAACCTTTTCCGTTCAATGCCAATTCTAATATGTGATGTTTTGTTTCTTGCAATTCCACTCTTAACACCCTTACCGCCTATTTTTCTACTTAATACGTGATCTGTTTCATCTGTCATTCCAACTGCATTTTCTATCACTAAAAAAGTTTATAATCAGTGTTCCTATTAACTGCGACTTTCATTAGTGTAGTTACCTTACCATTGATTTCATCTCACACGCCTCGCACTGATTTTGTAATATACGCAATACTCCTGTGGTACAGGTCTTTAATATACAATAACTTCATTACATTGTCCCACTGTACAGGCATTGGCAAATATCTTTTGAAAACCCGGCGCCTTGGAAATGTTTGCACATACCCTTTACAATGACGATATTCTCATTTCTGATGTACCCTAGGATGGCCCGCCCCATCCCCATCCTAAAACCAAATCGATAATTTCTTTAGTAGCCGCGTGCTTCCCCCTCTAACCTTTTGTTAGCGATCCTTAGTACCTGTAACGTAAGCAAAATTTAACTATTCAAAAAATCATTGCCCTTGACACCTCAAACACAGTGCTTCACATTTTGTTGGTGATCAATATCGCGTCCGTTGGTCTTCAGATTAAGCTCTACAAATGCTTCGGCGTAGCCCTTCAAACTCTCTTCCCACTTTTTTCCTAACTCCTTAAGTAATTCTTCGAGGATAACATCAATTCCAACTATCTCCTTTACCTTCGTTTTACTTCGCTGCGGCTGTACCACAATTCCATATATATTTGTTGCGAGCCCAATATTTAACAAAACTTCTTCTTCACCTTCGCTCCTCCTTCCAGGGAAAACCACCGGTTCGGTAACCACATTTCTTCGCTTAGGCATCCCTTAAAGTAAGGGTAGAACAGACTAAAATAGTAGCGTACTTTGATAAAGTACTATCGAAAATGAATCTAAAATACAGAGCAGGAACACTCTAGTGGGTTTAGAATAAGCTTGGCGTTCTCCATTAGTTTTAATGGACCAAAACTTAAAATTATCAAAATAAGTAATACTGGGTACAAAGGTTCATCCGTCCCAATTTAAATGGTCACGGCCAAAACTTTCATTGAAATGTGTTTGATTAACAACGTCACCCAGAAAAGCAGTTAGGTGCTTAGAAGCACATCCGTCGAGGGGGGGGGGGTGATTCTTCGGTGGAGGCTGTTTCCGGCAGCAGCTGCGTCCGGAACACGATGTCCCCAACGCTCCGTGTACCGTTACGACTCCCTTTTTGCCTTTGTTCCACCCCACGAAGCCGTAATGAAGGACGGAAAAACCAAAAAGTTCTCGCAAAAAGGAAGTGCGTGCAGCATCATCAATGAATGAGTTTCCTGCAGTTCCATTTGCAAAAACAAACTCAAGCAAACTCCGCGGAGAATATTGAATTTTGTTTTTCTCAGATGGGTAATGACGGCTAGGATCACCCGGAAATTGCGGACCAATTTCATGTTGCGAACATAGAAATAAAGCAATAATATAGATTCTACCCATGTAACCTCCCTCTAAGTTAACAAGACTTAGTAACTAATCCATAACTTGGTTAAGTAAGAGTTGAAACAAACGAATTTGACGCATACTTTACACTTCACTTAGACAAGATTCGGCTCAATAAAAAGTTCATGTATGCAGATGAAGAGGTGACAATCTACATTTCAGTGTGGGAAACGCTCAGTATTCTACTCGAAATTGCTATAATTTTTTAGAAAAATGTCTCAACCTATAGCGAGAAAAACACTATATTCGTTCTCATTATACTCTTTTTGTCGTTACCATTATTTTTATTAAACAAAATTTAATGCGTACTCCTAATTGACATCACCCTTGAACGCTTAAGTTTTGACAGCTCAAACGAAAGAGACAAAAAGTGGTGCTACGTTTTTCACTCTTTCATCGTGGCTTCGCTTAAAGTCCATCATTTTAACTCTTACTCATCCGGGATGTAATTAATTAAACCACACTTTTAAAAGGAAATTCCTCCATCCGAGAGATTTTTTTCATATTTCACCATTAACCCAAAGCTCTTCTAACCACACTCTGTTCGCATTTTTCTCATTGCCTTCACGACGACTTCAAAACTTCGGGCTGGAGAAAAGAAGCGAGTCTTGTAACCAAGCACGGGAAAGCTTAGCCAAATACGGCTTCTCACTCAAAGGCTTTCTTTTTAAACGACCACGAATAACAGCGATATGCTTCCCCTGAGACTTCCCCAGTACCATTCCATTAATCGAGTCTTCACTTCCGAAACGAGCACCATTTTGAGCACGTGATATCTAATTTCATCGAAACAGCGATCGATCATTAAAGCGAATTCGTGGAATTCATTCATACTTATTGCCCGAAGAATAACATGTTTCCAGAATTAAATGGGTATCAAAAATATTATTACACAATTAAGTATACCATTTCCAATATACAAAACTCAAGAATGTGACATTTTTATTGCCACTTTAGAACTCACTTAAATATGAGTACTGAGTCTATTTTGCAAGACCGTTGATTACTTCCAGAAAGTTGGGTTAACTAAACAAAACAAACTTACCTGAAATTCGTCAATCACTTGGAACCTACCTCAGGAATTGCCCCGTCAGTATGACAGATTCAAAACTGGCCGTCCGTAATTTTTAAATTGATCTTGCAGACTCGTATTTGGATCTATACATATATGACATGCGTCCACCAAAATCCTTATCAACTCTTTTTCCTGCATATCCGCGACCAATCCATTGTCAAGAGTATTTCTGGAGCTCCTACATACATCGATCCAAGCGGAAAATTGGAAAACCTTCATGGTATACTGCTTGGTAGGCATTGAAAGACCAGTTCACACTTAACACGCATTTCCTAAGGCCTAACTAAACTGAACATCAGAACGTTATTTTAGTTGAAACATTTTCAGCAAAAAGGATAGCATTTTCCTTTCTGGAGAAAGAATCCGATTAGTATGCAGGTTCAATATTCCCATATTTATAACTCTCCTACATATTTTGCTAACACCCAAACTATACTATCCCTAAATATAAAAGTTTTATTTAAGTGCAGTTGATCATATTCAGCTAAAACATTCCAGGCAGAAATTTTGATTGACTTGTATGGCTCGTCACGAAAAACAATTTAAAAATATTTTATACAGCAGATATATAATGATGTCTTTTCAAACCGCGAGCATGGAGCACTCCCAACGTCGATATAAGCTCGTTTAGACTGAGATACGAAATCCAATAAATTAAATAAAGCCAGACGAGCCAAGAAGTTTTTTTTTGTCTTTCCTGTGAGTACTTGGAATGAAGAAAAACGTCAAGTCACACTATATTTAGAAAGAATACCTCCGGATATTCCAGGCAAGTTTGAAATACGGAGGGGCTTGACTTGATCCGTCATAGTTGTAGTCAAGCAAAATTGGCGGGTTCACCAAGAACTCCAATCAAGAGAAACCGAAACGGCCGTATTATGTGACGCCCAAGCCTCCACAAATCCCAAAGTTACTATAGCTTCCAGATGTGGCAAGACTGGACGACATATTTATGGCATTGTCTACATGTTGCTTATTCCTAGCTATTACTGAATACCCGCCCGGATTTAAGTTTTATACCACTAGTAATCGTTTTTTCACTGTTAACGCTGTCTGCCGGATGAAATATTGCAGCTATGTCGGTCAAAGAAATAATTCCCGCGCCCGGATATGATGGAACAGACTGACGGAGTTTAGTCTTTCATTTCATTACTGACGGGAAATCCGCTTATTTGTGGCTATGCGATGCCTGAACGTCAATGGAGTTGCTTACGCAGCAATTGGACACAAAAATTGAAAATTATAGTGGAAATTTTATTTGAATTGCGACATGTATTGAATGTCTAAATAAAGAGAATAAATAGTTGATTATTTTGTTTATTGACCCTCCACTGTAACTAGTCACCAATGCATGTACACAGAACAATGATTAGTACCGTAGGCTATCAGCACTTGAATTTAAAAAATTGTAAATGTACTTTTTACATTTTTAAAAACTTAGTAAATATGTTGCGAGATCGCAAAAAGCAAAAACATAACAAATCAATAAATGAAAAACTGAGATGAATACAAATGCTTCTAGTTAATGAATGTACCTACGTACAACCGAAAAGGAGAGCAATTTCAACCCACGGAAAGTTTTCGTAACCCTATTGGAAAAGTAAGATAAAATAAAAAAAAGACTGCGAACTATAACGTGAATACGGGATTAGCGAACCCGCAGTGGCCGTAGTCGTTCCGCTCAATATATCCGGGTGGCCGCGAAAGTTAGGTAAATGATTACGCAAGGCACTTGCAAAACGGCAACGCACGCGAAGCTTTTGGGACAAACTGACGACTGGATAAATGAGTTACCATCAAAAATTGGAATACCTCTGAAATTTCTCTGTTATTAACTTACAATCCCGATGAACTACACCCGATGCCCATACTACCTAATTACGTGATGAAAAATTTAACTGTGAGTAACTGAACATTTTTCTCCCGAATAAAAAAACCCAACATGAATATCCTATGGAAATTTAAGGACACAAAATCAGTAATGTCAGTTTGAAAAAGTCAAGAGACCCTACTCCGAGACGAATGAAAAATATCATAACCAAATCTCAAGCACTGCTATCACAACTAAGTAGAGAAAGGTCACTGTGAAACTTCGACGTGCAAGACAACCTCCACCTTGGAATATTATAGAACTTGACTTATTACTTAAATAGTGAAAATTCAGTTAAGCAATCCGTCTTAAACCACAACCTTAGCTTCTTAAACAATAGGATGACAGAAGAAGAACCCGTGGAAATGCATACGCAAAAATCGGCGAACGTAGTATTATACAAATAATTTAGTGACGCTTACATAACCCACCGATAAACCACGCGGTTTCGATTTTTTTTATTTTTATGATGATGAAAACACAAATCGACAATCGATATTTTCACATTAATTCTTTTCTAATTAATGTCCAATTGATCCACTAATGCAAACATTCTTGGATGCTCATATTTATCAATTACCCGGGTAAAACCCGGAAAGGGGAGGATAAATACGGACAATAAAAGCACGCATTGAAAAGTCTTCCAATTATATCTCAAAGGACTTGAGGGCTAAAAAATTAAATGGAAAGATTTTATCTTTGTAGATACACTTGAGATCCAACTAAATGAAGCACAACTTTTAACTAGGAAAATGTAACAAGTAAATTAAAATTTTGATGCACTTCATATAATACGGAAACGAAACCAACCCAATTATGGAGGACGACGAAAAAAACGTACGAAAAAAACGTACGAATTAAACGACTGCAGAGACAAACACTATGTACCACAAACGTAAAAACTTCATGGACTTTAAAAGCTTTTTAAAAAATAAAATTTCCCCGTGGAATATTTCTATAAAAATAATGCTACATGCGCAAGGAAACAGAATTTTACTGGTGACCACTTAAATTCATATGCTGCAATTAACTTTGAAAGCTCTATAAATTCCCACAAAAATGACCGAAATAACGCAAGAACCTTTCCATCAATACGTATCTACGGAGGAAACTAACATCAGGGATGGATTGACGTTTGTACACCTACATGAGGAAAGAAAATTCTTTACCGAATCCTAAGGCCACAGACATTCACATACCTGCCAACGGATTACCGAATATATTTTAAAGTAATTCATCTCGCTTATATTAATAACCTTCACAACCCGTGCGGGAGCTCGTTTATCCTACTGTAAATTTCAAATGAAACCTGCGTCCATTAGGAGTTTGAATCCAAACAACGATCCTTAAAACTTGAAAAAATAATGCCCGATATCACTCGGCTGATTGTCATTTTAGATCCAGTATCTGAAATAAGCACAGGCTAGAATACATTTAACAGTTAACTTTCACTACAAATATATTAGTGAAGTAACAACCAAGTATGTAAAATAAAACAGTTTCTGGCGTCACTTGGTGGAAAAATCTTCATATTGAACTTAAAATTAAACCACTTGGCTTTTCCACATAGAATATGAAATTTTCTACTGCATGGAATTTTCAATGTGGAAAACCCAAGTGGTTTAATTTCAAGTTCAAAGTATGTAACAGCTCGGTTTAGAAACCGAGAGCACCTAGGTTCAACTTTAGGCGACGTTTTTTTAAAACCACCAATCAGGCACTACACCAAATTACGAGTAAAATAGTGAAAGAGGCCGAATGACTAGCCCGCCTTTCCTATACAAGTGATACCCACGCTGCGGTGCTGAGCGGCAGCCATCATGAGCTAACCCATACCCTCACCTCTTCCCAAACCAGTCGCCAGACTGTGGACCACATCTCGTCTGTTTAACATACGATGATGACTTGTGCTACCACATGCCAAAGATAGCCATTCCTTTCTTCATACCTCGACATTAGACAACACAACATCGCTAAAGCATTACAGTTTCAGCGTGGATTATTTCCGCGCAACGAAATAGAATATAATACTATACACGCACAAACGAGATGAACATGATGAATAAGACCGATCGAACTCAGAATCTCTCGCACAAAGCTTATAATTCAAGTTCTCATTTCTCATATAAACGTAAATAATGGCCAGAAATGAAACCAGTGCTTGAAAATGAGGTAATGTGGGCCGAACGACCAACATTTAATTGGCACCATAAGATTTGAGAATAACGTTCCGTAGCTTTCAGCAGCTTCCGAAAATGAAGTAATTTTCGCATCAGTGACGACGCCGCCCCCCCCCCCTTCCCTGATGTGTAAATTTCAAACGCCGTTTGGCTTAGTATAGGATGAACTCTAACCTCACCTATTAAACCGACCTCCAGGTTGACAACTGTGTTTATGGCTTTTTTTATTAGTGACGCATCTGATTCGTCATTTAATTCACTATTTGATTTTACATAAATTGTGGGGGATGAAACTAGACCACGAGCTAGCTTAAACACCCTCAAGTGGGATCGGCAAAATATGGTGAAAAATCTACCACAATAACAACATAATTTTTCAGGCTCAATTTTCAAACATTTCATGATTTATAGAATATAATGAATATTTCAGTCCATTAAATTTCAACACACGTAGAAATGAGGATTTGTACCAATACAATCACAGAAACTTGACAGGCTTAAGGACATTGGATAAAATCAAGAGAAAAATATTCTGGCATTGGAGAAATTCAAAAGAGTCGGAAGCACAAATCAAAGTCAAAACAATATGCTAAAAGTAAAACCAACGCACTGTATGTGGAAGCATTGTTTCTTGATGAATCGAAGGAAGACATCGCACCCCTTACATATTCAAACCAATACTTTGGCGATTGAGTTACGCTATACCACTCGGTTTTAAGAGTGGCATAACACATTACACCCCCCGGTAACACTATTGCATATGACGATATATCATCAGAATCGCTTTATATTTGAAGTTCTATGTTTGCTCGGGTAAATTGTGTCAAGTGTCCGCCGGTCCTCGGGCGAGTAATGACGCAGCATTCCACGAACATAAGCACACTTTTTAATCTCAAATACAGTTTTATGTCACGCCCCCTCGTTCCGTCGTAATATGGACTATTATTAAAATGAAGGGTTACGACAATAGGCATGGCAGGTAGAATGTTTTTTGCATAGCTCCCTTGCTATAATGGATATTTCGGTAAATATAATTCTGCTGAAGTTGATTTCTGTGAGGAACTTTATAGTCACCACAAAGACAAGGAGATAAATGATGAATCAGCCAAGAGAAAGGCAATTCTTCGCTTCAGTTTTCACGATTGTTTTTCGATTCAAGATATTTCCAAATTCAATAAACTTCTTTATCATCTCCACGTTTGGCAGACGTCCTGCACTAGTAAAGACCGCCAAAAGAATTCAACAGTTCTGTCGGTAATGTTTCTCCCGTTGAATTTTTAGCCGTCCAGAGATATTGTACATGAGAATGTTCACTTCAATAAGGCCTTTTCGAGAAAAAGTAGAATATATTGGTACAATTAATAGTCAACTTCTGATAATAATTCGATTTCTGAAATGTCTTTCTCTTTCATGTCGTAGCTTTGTGACGACTGTACCGCGCATAAAATCGCGGGCCAATTCAGCGATTAAATTGTATTAACAAAGAAAACACATTAAGAGTGACGTAAGTTGCTTGTTACGTTATTTTCACACACAACCCTACTGATTGGAGCTGACTAATTCACACCATAGTAAAAACATTCACCAAAAGTAAAATCCGAGCAGGATTAGATTTAAGATCGGGAAATCATCCCGGCATCTTTTAGAGACCATAAGAGAAATCAAATAAACAATTAATACAATGCATACGCTTTCAAATTTAAGTCCATGATTTTCCATTTTAAGCATGTAATGTTGGGTAATAACAATTTCGATACAAATATATTTACCACGAAAAATTTCGAAAACTATCGAGCAGAATTAATTAACGAGAAACAGAAGCCGCCTCTCTTAAGAAAAACTATCATACACCCATAGTAACTGGTGATTGCTCTCAGACTCGATCTTTAAAAATTCCATGTACCCGCAGGTATGCGAATAAGAACTTTAAAAAATTGGTTACCGTGCTCTTTGTCCTTACAGATCACTTCATCGCCCAGCGGAAAGGGCTAGTGGGGCAGCGGACGTAATTAAGGAGTGACGCAAGGATTTCATTTGCGAGTCATGCGAGGACACAAGATTAATAACGGTTAGGAGCAATTTAAATTATCGCAATAATTCAGTAAACCCAATAATTCTACAACACTCGAAGACATTAGTGTGCACATACAGAAAAACTCTTCTAGTAATTATTCACTAGTGAGCAAAATAATATAAATGCTTGGTTTTTCTGAACTTCGCGTTTGGAAAAGATACCTTCCATTTCGTCATTAATCAGAAGGACAAACGGAGTACTTGGTCTTCGTGTAGTCATATATATGATCCAGATGCCTTCATTAGTAATAATATTTAACGGGTTGATTTCTGCCTACACAGTACAGGGCCCCGGGCATCGATCTGGTCGATCGACAGTGCGCTGGCGGTGGATCTTCGGTAGTGATTCGCCTCCGCTGCTCGAATAAAACTTTCAAGTAGACCACTCCCTCGCCCACTCGAGAGATAAGTCAAATGTGTAGATCCCAAAATAACGGGAAATACGTAAATAACTCCCAAACTAGTCAATTCGGAGGGCTTCTCAAAAGGTGCTCCACAAAACCCAAATTAACGTGAATTCTCCGACAAGTAAAACTTGAGTCTGAATTTTTCTCAAAAGGGGGCTCAAAGGATGCGAAGCATACAGACAAATGGTGTTATTTACCCCCCGTTAAATATGAAAAATGTTAACTGTTCCGATGCTTAGGCAAAGTAACGGGCGATCCACGACCTACCGGAAACTGAGAAACGCTGCCATTAGGAATATAATATCTGTGCCCATTTATTTCAACGCAAATTAATTCAATGAAAAAATGTGAAGACTAAAACATTACACTTGAGAATTAACACTCTCCCAGTTGTGGCAATTTATATATCTATAATCAAAAATAAAGCATTTACAATTCAGTTTTTTATCTTGCTCATCAAATGTCGAAGTAGAGCAATGCAAGTAAGTATACATATTTCCCAAAAGTTTTACCTTGGAGGACCGAAATACGAGTTTTGTCAGGCGACTTAGAAATGCTAGCCACCGTGATTCTCGTCAGTTCATCATATTACCTGGGCTCCTCCTCCAAGTCTATAAAGTAGCATAATAAGCGATCCCTCAATACTCTGTGTGAGGAAAGGAATGTAAATGGCAAAAATTCACCGATGCTCGAGGGCATAGAACCCCCCACAATGAGGAAAGCCTTATTTCTTCTAGCTACAGCGAAGAAAACTGAATCATCGTGAATATTAGACTGCGAGTATCCTTTAATGTGACCATACGGGAACAGAATTTTCCAACGCTGGGCAGTGGCAAAATTAACGACGCCTTATAATGATTTCCTATTCGACTGCTAAAAAGTAACATGCTGGTTTCCCAACTAAGAATTCAGACAAATTTAAGCTAAATTTTAACCATTAATCATCGATGAACATACCCACGATTCAAGACAATTAAATTTAAAGGTCAGGAAAAATAAGTTTTTAACGCAATAAAGGAGTATTTCAATCGTCTAAAAAAAGTATTAACGGCTTCTCTCCGATAAAGGGAGACTAATTACGGAATGTCTTCAGCCTCACAATCTTTCAGGGTTATGAAGGGGACGAACCTCGCCTCGTCTGAATTCTGCTTAACTACATAGATTAGGTTCAAATATCCGCTCCGATATTCTCCTCTCCCGTCCATCGATCAGCATGCACGGTGCGTGAGAACATTGGCCTGTCCTCCTTCATGAAACAACATCGTGCCTGCAAGTTCTCCATCCTCTGCGACCACTCCCACACCAAGAACTTATATAAAATGACTGCGAAGAAAGACGCAGGGTCGAATAAGAATCTGAGGGGGAAGAGAGGGGAGTGTATGCGGCTGAAAGGAAACTGCAATTGAAATTCATATACACCGTGAGGGGAGAGATTAGGAGGGGAACGCAAAATTTTGATTTTGCGTTATAAAGATAAAACTATCAGGTTCAGTAAATAAATCAAGCAAACATCGCAAATACTTTCTGATACATCGAAACTCGACATCGCCCCCTAACGTTAGAGTCAATGCTTAAAGATGATAGAAGATACTACGGGGTAATCGGTTATTTCGCGAAAACGCTTGGGATTTCCGGGGAACAAACCTCAGGAGAGAAAACAAAATGAGGTGAAAGACTGAATGAGGCATATCCTGGGCTTTTGACGATTGGAGATATAATAAATGGAGCCCGAGTACCCACTATACGTATCGCTCTCATGCGAATCGTGCATTCAGGATCGCAAGAGAGTTTTCATTTGGCGTAGCCCACGAGGATGTCATTGATATATTAATTTAATCTTACAGGACGAGTGGTGAACTTTGTGATGGCAAATTTATCATTCGCCTAAATATACATAGCCTCCAAGCACATCTTTATCAGCGTCTATCCATTACATAACGCACAATGAATTGATGCGTTACGCTTTAAGTTGCTGTTCGGCCGACAGATGTTTTCATCTATTATGTTTAGACAAGCTTAGTTCAACAAAATGCATTGTATAATTCAATGTACCTCAATTGGGGCATTTAAATTCAGCCCACTCAGCTTAATTATAATGAGGATTGGATTTGGAATTAACCGTAACTGGAGGTTTGTCATTCTGTCATGGTTGGACACGAGTCGGCAATGGCGCACGCTTCAATAGTTTCTGCTGCATCGCCACGTTTGGCAGCTTACGATCTTAAAATATTTTAGTAAAAAGTAGCGGTAGATTAATGCTTTCGGTGTTGCATCATTGGAGAAGATTTATCAATTTACTCGGGCAACAAAAAATTAGCGCCAAAGAAACAGCGGCGCTTCCCAAGAGAACTGGAATTGACGTGTGATGGAATTTTTATCAAAGCTTGATAATGAAATTTAAACCTTGAGATGAGTAAGACACATTTCACTGTGTGCGTGATTCAGAGAGCTATCTGGAACACGTTAAATCCGCGCGGTCAACACCACAAAATAATTAAATTATACTCAATAAGGGCAGATTCATAAAATCATTCTTTAAAGACTACAATTTTGATGCAGAAAAAGATACCTATGTCCTTTGGGAATATGTCACATATTTGCCCTCCCACAATCTTGAGAAATATTAGTGAGGTCTTCATATATGGTGAGGTCTTCATAAAAATCGGCTTCAGTCATTTACATCTAATTGTCGATTGATGAAATAATTTCACATGTCCTCCGTAAAATTGCTTGAATCGACCTGTGTGCACAAATTAACAAACAAATGGACGTTCGGATAAGTGGAACAAGAAGTCTTCCAAGCTCTATTAACAGCTAGTTAAAGCCAAAGAGGGGCAATGATTTGATTCTTGCCGCGAATAACTCTAAAAACGATCAATGGAGAATAACAGAAAAGTTGCCTACAAAGTAACGGAGAGTGACAAACGTTTTCTCGAATTCGAGATAAAAGAGCAATCAATAAACATCACACAAAACAATTTCTTGACTTTTCAAAGAAAGCAGCATTATGAAAGAATTTCCAAGGTAGCAGAATTATAATAATTCACGTTTTGAAGGTCAAACATTATAACTAGTCGATAAAAGAGCCTCTGCTAGCCGTGTTCGGGATTCAATAATGGATTATCTATACCGCTTCGCATAAAATATTTAGCACTCTGGATTATGGCGTGACAGCCAAAAGACCACAAGGAAAAAAGGAGAAGGCACGGGGTTATTCCTCGTGAGGTTATCGAGTTCAAGAAAAGAACTCGCAGTATTTCAAAAGTTTACCCACTACTTTTCTAGCGATCTCCTTCGTGCCGTTAAATTTTGACACAGTTAAAAAGAACATCGCACGTTTATTTTTACATTCGCCTGAATAAATTAGCAAATAACTCTTTAATTGGGTAAGGAAATGGATAGATTGCTAAATTTCATCTGTACTTTCGCCTCCACTTCGATCGGACATGCGGCTTGAGTAACGGTATGTGAGCCATCGCTCGTCTGAAACTAAATGAAAGACTACTTATCCTAATCCATAACAAAATCACAATCATTTTGTAAACAATTCACCACATCTCGTGAGAAAGAAATGCAGCCCTTGTACAATTTTCGGAAAGAGTAGTTCATGATGTTTTTCAGAAAGAAAAACCGAGACCAAAATTCGTATTACTACAGTACACCAGTCGAAAGTGTGGCAGCAAAATAAAAGTAAACAACAGAATCAAAACAACGAAGGAAGCAGATGATAAATCAACGCAAATCAACAGAAATACCCCGCACCATGTGATAATGTCGAAGCTTCACTTGCACGAACTGTTTTTTAAAAAACACGCTCCGAGCTCCACTGAGAAAACTTTTATATCTCTACTCGGGGATGGCGCAGTGCGTCGAAATGCGTCGTTCATAATGTTTTCAAAGGAAACACCACAGCCTTTCAGGTTAACAAATAAAATCAAATTTATCGTAACTTTTAAAACAGCAAGTTTCATTCCGCCAATTCCATTTAAGCAAATGTTTAGATGCCGCTTAAATTAAAATGAATTACTACTTCCCATAATAAACCATTTCAGTTACATGAAAGTTCTCGAAATAATTAATTCTAAGACCGGTTTGTTAAATAGGTAGCGTAAGCACTGAACTTCGGCAAAACTACAGGAAAAATTAAAGTTCGTAATAAAAAAGTAATTTCATTGTACCATTTATCACCAAATGAAACAGTTATACACAGGCTTAATAGTAAAACTTGCTAGCCCACAAAAAAGGCTGGGGGAAAAGCACACACACCTTTGCCTGTGCATTACAGCAATATAAATTAATTTTCTATCAACATGCCACATTAAAATAAATTTAAACAATAGTCCACCGTAGTAACGAAGTGATATTATCAGCAACACAATAAAAGTATAAAAATAAAGACCAATTTCAACGCTGGACCGCTACATTTGGATTGAGATTCTGTAGTAAGAGTTGAACGTCTTCCTTGATTTCTCCAGAACCCAATTGCTAAATGGATTTAAAAATTTAGCTCCATGCTGTAAATAATGTAATTAACAAAATTACAATAGTGCGCACTGAAAGAAAGGAAAATATAAGGATATCACGGGTGCAGGATATTCCTGGCAATCGTGTCTTTAGGTTTATATTCTTTAGGGGCACTTCGGCTTGGCGAGTGAAGATAAGCCTGTCTGTCCACCTAGTGCGAAAACATCTTCAGGCATGAAACTTGGTCGAGTTCGCTACGCACAGGAAATACACAGTACAACTCCCACCGTCTAGCTGACCATATCTGACTCAGCATTTAACTAGGATGGTTAACCGTAACTTACTAGAAATGTTATGATGACTATACTAATTACCAGTTCTCTGCAAATGACGCAAAATCTCATGACTTAAACGTGAATAATATGTTTAACATTGTAGCTATCAGATAATCATTAAAAATAATAAAGTATTTTGAACCTAAGTACAGTCACATACGGGAGCGCGTTTCGACGATAGGGTGCAACGAGAAATAGATAATACCTCAAACTATTGCCGTCTGTTCACATGTGCTTCAATGAACAGTTCATGGTCATAAAACTTAGAAGATATCGTACATGAAAGTTGATGGCTTCAGCCATTCAGGATATCGCGTTATGCTCATATTATATGCCTTGAGCCAAATTTCTATGATACTTATATACCCAGAGGACACTAACCATTTTATAATTACATTTAAAATTAGGTTACAGCGGAGCGAGATGTTGAATTAGCACTACATTTTAGACACACATATAACATCTTAGTAAATCAGCACGTTTTTCTATGTAGCAAGGAACCATCTCAAAAACTAATACAAGAGCAACATCATCTCAGGCTTTTGAAAAATAGCAGTAAACAAACACCGACGAGATAAAAATCCATGCTTGCGCTCTGCACGTAGCAGACGAAGAACACTCTCTCATGGAAAGCCGCAGTCGGCGTGCGTTAAACCTGAATGTCTAATTAGCATTATGTTAACGTTCATGAACTCAAAAAAATATAAATTTATCCTCATAACTATAAACCATAGAAAAAAAGAATAATTTCAACAGAGGAAATGACACTCATTCTCCCATACCCGATTCGCAAACATCATGAAATAACTAACTGGCTATGTATCATCAACAATTTATTGCAGGAATTAGAGTCAAATTATTTGGCATGGAGGAATCTATTGCATGTACAGCAATAATGATTTTTCACGGTAACTAAAACTCGAGGCTAAGAGAGCCGAATCAGTTAATTATGCTCTCTTTTCCTTTTGAACTATGGCCTTTTGCTCAGAAAACAACAAAGCTATGTAAGCTCGAAACTTCTGGATACAACTACACAATTCGATGTCATTTACGTATTTTATACCACGAGAAACTTCAGTGAAGGCTATAATAACTAGTACACTGCCTTTGGCCTCACTTTATGTACACGCCGTTCACACTTAAAACCGATATTAAAAACATTCACTAGTTCGAACAGCATCAACTTCATCATTAAAGACGAGTAGATACAGTTTCAGGAAAGATAAAAGGCATCAATACTTACTTGAGTACAGTGGAGAAGAGTTATGTTGCTCTTTAGATGATTTTCTCACTCGACTTTCTTCCATAACTGATGTGGATTCGGAATCAACACAGATGAAGAATTAGCACCATCCTCGACGATTTTGAAGAAAGAATTTGCACGCCACACGAGATAATTATCTTCCTACCGCATTGTTAGCGAATTAAGTGAGAAAAACAATGTTTTCTGAACTACATTACATTTTTGAAGCATTTGATAGCCAAATTCGCCTTTCACTGACAAGGAAATTACATATCTCCACAAATCCCATGCTTCGCCAACAGTATTGACATCTATAGGAGAAAAAGCTAGGCTCATAATTATACAAATGAATAATGCCGCGCTACTTACGAAATGGTAACGTAGCAATCACGCGGAACAGAAACCTAGACGAAAGTAATTACATTCCATGATAGTTATTATCTACATTTAAATTAATCAAAATCTATTATACTTTTTATGCAATACATTTAAAAAATTATTGTTCATTTTTTTATAATTCTTCAGAGCACCACTCAAAATGGGTATTTTTTTAAAATGTATATGCAAACTAAATGTTCAACTGCTGGATAGAAGAAAATTTACTTGTGTATTTAAATATTATCAACTGCGTTAAAGTTTTTTTAATTGACTAAACAATCTAAATATCATTTAAACCAGTTTTGGTAGATTTTATATGCTATTTTAGAATGCTGATGTACGGTACTCCTAATTATTTATTATGTATTCTTTATTGCATATTAGGAGCTTAAACAACATTTATCATTCGGCTTATTTAGGATTAAATTCAATGTTTATAGAAGATATTTAGGGTAATTTCTTTATTATTTGATTTATGTGATGCCCAATCAAAGGTAACTTCAGTGTAAACACTATTAATTAATTATTATGTATCGTGCATAAACGCAAATCAAAGGTTGAAACAAAAAAAATCCGATAACATATAAATTCGAGCTCATGTGGTGTGAAAAACATATGCACATTATTTATTTTTATAATTATCATTCGCACGTACTTTTTCATAGTTTTTTGATTGTTTCATTTCCAAATGCTGGAAATAATGACTGGTTTTGTGAAGCGAGCATACTTTTTTCTATGCCAATTTAGTTGTTGAAATTAAAAATTCTTTGTCATCCATTTACATTCAGCTAATTTCCATGATAGCAATTTTGCAGTCTGGAAAATGGGCATAAAATAAAACTGAAAGATACCGACCAGTAAAGCCAAGTGCAATACAGAAAGGTAATTGGGATGCAAGTTGTAGTACTACACCCCACAATTCCATTACAGTTACTAGAGAGCACAAATGGTGGAGGCATTTACCGTGGAGTAAAGCAATCAATGGGAGAGGAAGTGTTCTCCAAAGAATAGCAGATGAGAGTGATAATTCCACATCCAGTGATAACCTATTTTGATGGCCAAAATGAGGGTCTACCATGATACCTGAGAAACGAGGGGTGCAGAACAGGATATATGAGGGATTGGCAGTGACCATTGAAAGAGACACAATAGGGTAACATTCACAGGCAGCCAATTTGAGATATTATTTGTATGTTGTCTACCACTTTAATAACTTGGATCAAAATAACAGCGCTTATAACAATATCCATAAGTGAATCCTGAATAAATACATGAAATATAAGCAAATAATGATAGTAATTGAAAACAATAGTATTGAGCTCTGCTATTCCAGACTACTTAAGATGATTAAACTTCAATATAAAGAAAAGCATGATGTTGGAGAGGAGTTATCTGGCTACAGATTAAGACCAGGAAGAAGAGAAAGATTATAACCATAATCTTTATTTATCATTGGATGGTTTAACCCCACAATACATATCATCAAAAATATTCAAATCAAAATGTAATGTACATTTATATTTATATCCACTTTAAATGAAAATCAGCTCACAACTATTCATCTAGAAAAACTTGGAATGAGAAAAAAGACTAGGTTGATAGTAAATAGTACAGTTTGGTTTTGAATGTTGTGATATTGGTGCCACAAGCAAAAACTTGCAGGTCATTAAATTATTTGATGCCTCTGTATTTCACAGATTATTGAGTGCTAGTCAATGAAGATATGATATGCAGTCAGCTTCTTGTTTCAGAATTATGTACTTAATTGGACCTTGTTAAGAGATAATTTTCCTTTACCAATATCTCATAACATACCATAAATGCACAGGCTATGCACTGTTATAATAGAAATAGTTATTGTAAGAAAGAAGATCAAGATCATAGCATTTGGAAGATCAATGGCACACATTAGTACATTAATAAACTGTTGGATTTATATAAATTAGTATCGGATCCAATGTTTCTTCATGAAAAATTAAAATTAATAAAATTTCATTTCAACTAATTTAACAAATACTGCAAAGCTTCAGTACACTAATTTAATGTCAATTACTATTATTTTTAATTGTGCTACACACAAAGTTACCATCATTTCCAAAATCAGCCATGAACAACCATAAAAGGCTGACAAGCCAAAATGAAAAGTTGGCATATGGGTAAAATTAAAGACTTGAGTCTACTAAGAAAAATGAGGCTGGGGGCATTAATTTCTTTTGAATAGCCTGATAAATGTTAATAGTTTATTAAAACTTGCATCGTCCATTCATTGATAATTTAGAAAACCCTGCAGGTTTTCAATCTATATTTCATCTTGAATTAAACCATGGCCTTCAATTTCCATCTATCCCTCTCCAAGAATTCAAGGTTTTGTTAATCATCATCAATTTCTCCCATCATTTTCCTCTTTTCCTATCTGCATTATCCACAGCCAAAACCACAGCAAAACATCTAACATAACATCTTTGACATTTCCATCAAATAATATCACTGGCCTCTTTAAGTATGTGAACAAGCTAGATGCAATTCGTTGCTCCAGCAATGTTGATTGAAAATCTTCATGAATTCTTGGGGCCTATTGGACACCATAATCCCTGAATACAAGACTTATGGAAAAAATAGAGGTGCAATATTAATAAGAAGTAAGAAGTTGATGAAAGCTCACCAGCTGTTTCCTGTGCTGAGGATGAAAATAAAACAAAGTTAAAAGGGCTAAAAGTTGAAGCTTTATATGTAGACAAGGAAAAAGAAAGGAGAAAAGTAATGAGATGATATGGAGATTCTAAAAACTAAACAGTCGAAAAACAAATAAAGAATGAGAGAAAACAGCTGCAATGCATAAAATAGGATGGAATGGAAGAGCGTATTTAAGAAATGGAATGTGTACTAGCAGAATTTATGATGATTTGAGATTGAATTGAGAAAAATGAAGGAAAATGTAGCAGTTGGTCCAATATGATTTTCCTATTAGCGGAGTAAAGCTTAAATGAAGGTAAAAAGGCTTTTCAGATATCAAAATGAAGAATAAAGACAGAGAAGCTAATAAGTGGAAGGAAGGCTTTGAATGAGTAGACACATCGCCATAAAGAGATCCCAACTGCTTGTTACAACCAATTCAAGTGTTGCTTGCTGTGTAAGTCTTCTGATCGTTCATCCACGAGAGCCCTCAGGATGAATGTTGTCAGGTTGCCTTAAACTAAAGAAAAATAGTTCAAGCTCCTATCAGGCAATGCAGTGTTGCCAACTGAGTGATGCCGTCCAAATGCCAATAAAATGAAGATGTATCTTGGTACACCTTTTGGAAGTGCAGTAAGTCAATGTGCCACAAGAATGTGAAAATCTGTAATGGTGGTTAATCGGAAATCATTTACCATTTACCTCTATCATTGGGTCAAGGAATTAACATAAAAAAATCATTGCTAACACCAGCTGATGACAAACTGCTAGATTTTTTATTAGAGGTGATGAACCTAAGTGGAAATTTTGACAGAAGCTAGAAGTGGCTGGGTTCTGGAGCACCTCAAAATCAATCACCATTACAACTTGAACATACATTCCTTGAACTAGTGCACAGTCTGAGCATTGCGTGCATATGGAAATATTCAGGCAAATGGTGCTGTAAATGTCATCTTGAAAAAGGTATGCCGTCATTTGCAGTATCATCACTGAGCAGAATTCACCTGGAGACAGTATATTGATGATAGTGGCAGGTTGAATAAGGTGTACTCTATTCATATGTTATCTATAATATTACCTTCTTGGGACATTCATACTTATCACAGATGTATTTATCCTGAAAAAGGGCAGTGAGGATTGTCTCTGGGAAACCATATGATCCCCATGCCTGCCAATTTAAAAGAGCCTCAAATGACTTTCTCTATAATGCATCTATATACTAAGTTTGACTACCAATGTCAAACAAAATATGAGCTACTCCAGGCTAAACAGTGACAAGCATAGTTATTGCACAAGAGGTACTAACAACATGCAATACAAAAAAGTAATTGCCAAAGCTTTACAAGGCGGACCCAAGGAAATGAGCATAAAATTATATAATAACCTGTTAATTACCTCAATCATTTAATTGTATCAGTTAATGACCAAAGTAATAATGCTACAGTATCCATGTCAAAATCCAGATTGAGGTTGGTCAAGGGTTTTTTATCCTTCAGAAAATCTGGAATTGTTTCATGGATAGGTTTTTCAAAAGGTTTGGAGAGAATGGGAAGGAATGAAGACCAAAATTATTCCAAAGAAACTGCGGGAGATGCCGCAACAGTAACTTTTAATGGAGTCATCCGCTAATGTGCATTTCAATGCAACAATTTCAGAGCATAAAAATCATTCGCCTTGACTGGGACTCGAACCCAGATCCCTCAATATCCGGTCGAGTGCTTTAGCCACTTAAGCTACCGAGGCGTCCTCTTAAACTCTGAAATTTTGGGGCTTTTAAAGGAACTAGATGTTATGACGAAATACCGTACATACAATGTCACATGCATTCGTAGTCGTGCGCGAGGCGCCACTGTCCACGAGGTTAAAGCCAACTTTAAACACTTATGGTGTTTTCCCTTTGACAAATCTATTTTGTATAATTTCTATATTTGTCAAAGGGAAAACACTATAAGTGTTTAAAGTTGGCTTTAACCTCGTGGACAGTGGCGCCTCGCGCACGACTACGAATGCATGTGACATTGTATGTACGGTATTTCGTCATAACATCTAGTTCCTTTAAAAGCCCCAAAATTTCAGAGTTTAAGAGGACGCCTTGGTAGCTTAAGTGGCTAAAGCACTCGACCAGATATTGAGGGATCTGGGTTCGAGTCCCAGTCAAGGCAAATGATTTTTACACTCTGAAATTGTTGCACCAAAATTATTTTTTCTCCTGAAAATTATTCTTTATCAGAGTGTCTAATTAGGGTTTGTTTCCATTGATTATGTATTTGCTTTTGAGATCATGATAAATTATAAATGTTGAAATCGCAAGGCAAGATTATTGGGATTAATTTTTAATAAAATCAAGGGGCATCTGTGCCATAGACTTGATTGCTTTGAATGAAAATTGTACTGGCACCTTTTTAAAAGGGATAAACTAACGTTCCCTGAGATCATTGACCATAGTTGCTGCTTTATAATAGTTCCGTTTTTTCTCTGTAATTTACTTTGAATGGGATTAGTATGCAGCAAAAAGTCATCATCCATTATATGACAGTGGAAGGATGAATGCATTGAAAGTATATAACTTTTAGGCTTTCCTATATAAATTGGTTAATGGATGAGGGAATACAAAAAGTCGTTAAGTGAAATACAAAGGAGGCAAAAAAGAGGATTGTTAAGATATTAAGAGGCACTGAGATGTTGGAAGATGTAACAGAATGTCTGATATACAAGAATGAGGATGGAAAATTAAACAAAATATTTTGAATAGAAAGAAGAGAGTTATAAGAATGAAGACAGAAGTAATGAATACTAATTATATAAATTTTAATAATCAATCAAAATAATGACTAATTTATCTCTTACCAATTAAGATGGTATCCATTTAGCATTTGTCGATGAAATTAGCATGACTGAACCAATGAGGTATTACCATTACTAATTAGTCAAATTATTAACTTTTTTTGCTCCATGATGCCTCTTAGCACAGCTAACAAAGTTAGGGCTAAAGATAAAATGAATATCAATTTAACTTTCAATGTTGATCCTGTATTTTAGTCAGCCTAATATAATAACTCAGTGTCTGCATACCATGTAGAACTTTTCATTACAAATGGTCTGTTTCTGTCTCCAGTCTTTCCGTTATGTAGAGTAAACTCACTCAGTTCAACCTTTTTCAACACATGCATGCCTAATTTCATGATACCTACCTATTTTCATTCCACTCCTTTTCAGTATACTTTTTATATTCTTTACCTTCCCAATGTGATTACTTACTTTCCCATGGTATTGCAAAAGAATTAAAGATGGATGTACCTACGGAACAAATTAAATGAGTTCCTGGGTGTGGTGATTAATTTATTCATTTGATAAAATAAATATTCACGAATAGTGGCATCGCTATCTATGGGTTTATCCATCATAATTATTTTAACTATGGAAATAATGGGATGATATAGCCCAAACACCAACCAAATTCATTGACCAAATGCAATATATAATTGATTTTTGGGAACTATTTGTAAAGTGTTAACCCAAACAATGAGGCATGCTTCTCAAATTAAATGTCTTGAGCTCCTGACTCATAATTTACCGGGTACATATCTAGATATGTGGCGAATTTCACATTTCCGTTTACATCTTTGGAGAAACTTGATTTCACAACTCTCATTAATGCTTATACTTTAAAATGTCAAGGACTGGAATGATTGTGTGTGATAAGATTGGAAAACCACTACTGATACTTATACAACAAATACTGAAGGATAATGGCATGTGTACTATGAGCACATTGCCTTCTTTTCAATTAAGCTTTAAAATCTTGATATACTCTAATGTGAATATATATTTACTACACAGGATTGGTAATAGTTTTATTGAAATCACAGTTTTCAGTCAAATAAATGCATTGGCTAAAATGCTTGGCTCAAGAGTAAGTCGAAGGCAAGAAAATCAATAAAAGTTTCTGAAATATTTTACAATAAAGTTGAAGCAAAAGATAATAAGCAAATGAATAAAAATTTTGGAAGGAACAAATATCATGCTATAAATCTGGGTGATGGATATTTCTTCTGTTGTTTTCATTGATTGAAATTACAAGCTCTTATATCATGGGCAAACTTTAGTAAATACTTCTTATGATAGATAAATTGAAGGTAACAAAATATACCCTTTGTCTATGCACTTTATTCTTATGTGTTATTGAATCATGCTGACAGCATTGCTTTTTGCAATGCTGAGGTTTTTCCTGACAAAGAGATTTAATGAATGGATGAACTAGATAGCTGTTTAGGAAAATAAAAAAGAAAGAGAGCCAAAAATAAAGTAAATAAAATTTAGATTTGTATCGTCATTATTAATCGCTTAATTAACTACTTTCTGACAAAAATAGTTTGCATTTTTATTGTTTTGGAAATATTTTGTTTAATTTGTTTTATTTCATATGGTATCTTTAAAACCATTTTTAAAGGTAAGGGAACACAAGGTGTAGAACACAATGCACAGCCAATTGAATGCTCGGGAGTCCTGGATGTCTGTCCTGTCTACAATAGCCTAAAGGTGACTAAATCAAGCAATGAGCAACCTGCATTTCTGTAGGATGCAGGGGTAGTAGATGGCCCTTTACTGATTTTAGTCAGGGTTTCTTACAGCAAAGTTGACGACATTAGGTCTGTCATTCATACTGAAGAAGTAGAACTAACCTGAATTTCAGCTTCAATTGAAGTGCCCCCAACTGATTTTTAAATAACACTATGTGGTAGCAAGTTGCTAATATACATCAAGTTTGCAATACAAGTTAAAACCACAGTTATCAACCAAAAGATTGGCAAGGATTTGCTCAGATAATACTAAGCCCAATGGAGGGGCTTAGAATTCAAAGTAAAATTTACACATCAGGGTATGGAAGTCAGTTCCTTCCCCAGTGCCACGGGTGGTTTCCCAGGATGACCTAAAAATGACACAGCTTGGATGAAGCTGAGAGTGCCCAGTAGTGCTACCCATAATATAACCCACGCCCTCCAGTCAGGAGCTAAGCACTCAATTCACTGGACTACCACATCCCCCATATTGATAATAATCAAATGTTTGCTCTGCCAATTCAAATCCCAAATGATTGAAAGCAATAGATATTTGCACATGTATTGCTGCCATTCATATCTGTCCTTAAATAGTATTTTAGTGAAAAACAAATTGGGGAAATAGTACAATAGGAGTAAAATTGTGCTGGCTATAGGAACATTCAAAATAATGGAATTGATAAGCGGTACGGTAAGCAAAGACAAAGAGACTTACAGATTTGCTCAACATAGAAAAGACATGAGTAAAGAATCTGATATGGTGTGTGATTCTTTACCAATTCAAAATATGGGCTTTGAGGTAACAGGATGAATATAGATTTGAGGCTTTCGAGATGTTATAATAGATAAAATAAAGGATGAAAGTTGAACAGAGAGAAGGCTAAATGATGATGTTTTAAATAAACTGGGAGAAGTAAGTTGCAAGGTAGAAACTAATGATGGCAGAAAATAAGGGAAAAGAAAACATAAGGTAAAAGAGGAAAAAGAACATTGAAGGTTTTGAAAGAAGG
Organism: Hetaerina americana; assembly: GCF_022747635.1. NCBI lineage: Eukaryota > Metazoa > Arthropoda > Insecta > Odonata > Calopterygidae > Hetaerina > Hetaerina americana. Next base: position 91,072,591 of record NW_027286874.1, read on the forward strand.
AATAATGATAAGTAAGAAGGTTAGAGAAAGAAGGGATAATATTTAGACTACACAAAATCATGTAGAAGTCAGAAGGAACTTGAAAAGAAAAGAAAATATTACTGACCAAACAGGAGGAAGTCTAGGCAAAATGTAATACTTTTTTAAACTTTCAAAAACCTAATATTAATAGGCAGATTGCCTATGACAGTGGGTACTATTTTCTATGGGGTTGTACCATATATTTAAATATACATGTGAATATTTTTACGACATAAAAATACATGAACTATATAGTTAGGACAATGTCCTTCAACAGAATGCTTTCCTTACCATTAGGGAATTGTTCTGAATAATTTCTTACCCCACACAGCAATTGCCCTGAGTTCTTCCTTATATTTAATGCAACCATACTTGAGGTAGTAGAATGGGATAGGTACCCTCATCTCAAAAGAGAAAATTGAACAAAAGTGGAGAAAAATGAATATGGAAAATGGTGCATTAGGAGTAAAATTATGCTGGCAACAAAGGCATTCAAAATAAGGAAACCTATGGGCTAAGTAAAGGCATAGAGAAGACAGAAGACTTACAGATTTGACTTGCCAAACTTGCACACAGGAACACAGATTTCTTGAAACTAGGATTTAAATTTCACGTTTAAAGTGAGGGATCTTTTCCAAGCCCTCTTCACCTCGGAGGCAAGCCTTGCTGCCCGAGATCTCTACCTGCGAGGGCAGTCATAGGCCACAAAACGTTCCCATAGCAATAATAATGAATGAAGGCATGGCAATATCAAGCAAGATATAGATTTGAATTAGGCATTGAAACACTATTATAATTATATCTGACAAATGAATGAGGGCAGAGAAGCAAAAATATTTTAATTCAATTATATTATTAGAAAGAGAAGACTTTTCATTTTGAAAAGTCTTAAATTGATTTATTTACATCAGCATGTGCCCTCTGAGCAATCACATGGGAAACAAAATTCAGTACATGTTATTTATATAAAGAAACAACTTTTGTGCAAAGATGTTGTCTTATGTGATTTACTTCTAAGAGAAAATGTAATATTTGTTTAGAGAGTATTTCACATCCACTAAAATGTACAACTTCCATTAAAATATTCAGATTATTTTTGACCAAACTTTAATTATTTGGTTGAGTCATTGTTAGTTACAGTCAATATTTTGTTTCAGTACAAAAGTTTTAAAGCTTACATAAACACTCTTTACAGATAAAGTAAATGCGGTGAAGTGGCTACTTCACGTATATTTTTTTTACAAATCTCAACCTTTTATAATTAATAAGCAGTAAATTTCTCTTGTATAATACATTTTGGTTCGTAACTTTACATACGAGCATTTTGTCTTTAAGAATACAAATTCTAAATTGAATACATACAAACACAATAAGTCAGTGTAAGTATTGAAAATTGTAAACAGAAAGATGTGCACAAACATTTCTGTCAATACTTACACATGGACTGGTTTCATTTAAAAATACAGCCTCTCTCAAAATTGAGAGAACATTACGCCAAAAGCCTGTCATTTTCTTTTCTTACATTAAATATATAATATATATATATGTAACATATAGGTCCAATTTTGTGTAAGTGGTTGTTAAACTGACTATATGTTACTTTCACTTGACTTTGTTATGAAACAAAATCACATCACTTTTATGGTAGGGTATAAGACAATAATTGTATGGACAGAACAACTCAAATTATATTTGTCTGTTTGTGAAATAACTGTTTTCATTTAACTCTTTCTGTAGATGCAGGAGGAGTCCTTGGCCCTGGTGCTCTGGTCCCTGTTGATATACCCTCTTTCATAATTGAGTCCTTTGCTGAGCTTGCAGCTGTTGGGCGCATAAAGCTGAGACCACTTCCAGGTCGAGTTTGGGGAGAATTTGTAAGTGAAGGTAAACGAGATGGGGTATGACTATCACGACCAGGTGCTCGATAACTTCTAGTTCCCCCTCCAGAACTAGCAACTGAAGCCCCAGAACCACGACGAGCTAATGGTTCCTTCCTAACTGGTGGAAGGGATGTACTTGCAGCAACTGGGGAACTTAATGTACTGCCTCCAAGTCTCTGCCTGATTGGGGTTGAATTATTTGAAATTGTGTTTGACACTCCATTTGCTGTCACAGGGGGTTTCTTGGCAATATTGGTAGAAGTTCCCCCAAAACCAAACCCATTACGTCTAATTGATGCTGGAGCTGTGTTGGCCATACCATTCTTAACTAATCCCACTGAAATAAGTGAGCCCCTAGAATTACTTCGAAGACTGCCTCTTGATGGTACTCTCTCCACGCCTGAGGTACTCCTGGATGTTGTTGCACCACGGACACTAGCAGATCTAGTTGGAATTTTTCCTGTATTCCCTTCACTGTCACCTCTTTTTGTCCTTAAAACACTACTTGCATTCCTTACACGATCTTCTAATGGTCCTGATGTCCCAGTGGTAGAGGATGTAGACCTAACACTAGAACGTTTGGACTCAGTCCCACTGGTGCCTCCATTTACACTTGAATTCATACGAACTTCACTACCCGAGTCTGTACCATTGGCACTTTGTGAGTTCACTTTGCTGTTATGCGATTGGACCTCAGTGACTGATTCACCAACTTTAACTCTACTAATGTTAGGTCTCTCAGTCTTTGTTGTAGGATTGATGCCAGTAGCTTCCAACTCTTTGTTCCTTTTAGAAGCCTCTGCAACCAATGAAGGTTCAATGTGACTCCTTCCTCTTTCACCTCTTCTTCTTGCAAGGGTTGGATTAAGACTGCTCTCCCCAGCTGGACGGAATGAACCTTTTCTCTCCATGCCTGGCTCAGCTGACACTCCATTTTCATCACGAACCTTTTTCGTTCCATGATTTTCTGAGGAATGGCTGATTTCCTTGGAAGGTGAAGATTCTACTGGTTGCCTTCGACTCCCATTTCCATCACCATCATTTTCATCGCCGCCCTCTGAAATTCTCTTATATCGCCATGTTCGTCGAGCTGCCGAAAATCTCTCAAACTGACCATCTCCCATTTCTTCTTCTTCATCTTCCACTGGATTGGTTGTTCTGGTTCGAAGTTTTCGAGAAGCTGAAGGTTCTGGTCGTAGTACTCGTCTTGTTACAGGTGGAGTTTCCACATTTTCTTCATCAACATCATCTGGTAAACTGTTCTGCCTGTTATAATTACTCCCATTAGAAGACTGCCCAACATTTGTTCCTTTGCTGGGACTAATTATTACTTTGGAAACTCCTGAACCACCACTCTTCTTTTGAGAATAATCATGGGTTGATACTGAATCTGAAGTTTGTGAGCCTCCTCTGCCATCGACATCTTCTTCACCCTCTTTACGGATGTAAAGAGTTAGCTTATCTTCAGACTGTTGACGGCCCAGGGTTCCGATTATCCCTTTCCTCTTGTCCTCTTCTTTAATAGCCTAAAAAAAATCAGTTTATAATATCAGAAAAAAATTGATGCAGTCATGAAAATTCTGATGACATGAGCTTTGTTTCATAGAAACTTGCATAGTTAATACTATAATATGGATAAAATTAAAATAAAACTGGCTATTAATTTTCCTATGACTTGATTGCTCCACGACTATATTAATGCATATGCTCAAGGCCTCATACTATGAGTAGTCTTTCTTCATCCTTTGAAAACAAGCATCAATAAGGAATAAATATGAACAAATGAACTCGGAATTTTATTTTTATGAGAATATTATTATTTTTATAGCTTAATTTCATATAATTTGCCCTAATTACATCATTACAGCTGACCATACTAATTCAACAGATATATGCTTTCCTAATAACCAAAGGTAGGCATGTCTATCAGGCATCAGTTTTCTGCTAACCTTATTTGTCGACCTCTGGTTAACCTGATCACTGACCAAATGTGGCTTATCTGGATCTCAGGGACATAAGAGCCACTAAAGTCGTCCATAGAGCAAAGTAATAGTTATTGTTTCATTGATCAATGTTTTTATTTTACTTTTAACACTTTTTCAAAAAGATAAATTTATATGAAATTTCATATCCATTTGATACATGATTATCTATTCACACTTCAGTATTAATTAATTTGGTAGGCATTGGATTTAAAAATTTGTAATTTTTGTTTGAATTTCATTAGAGCAATTACCAGTTTTTCCCAATACTTACAAAGCATGATAACATCCAGTACCCAAAATGCTATTCAATATGAATTTTAGTCAGATTATGAAGTTCTTAGGAATGTTTTGTATATATGCAGACAAATTATATCTCTATATTTATATTAATCTCCACACTGCACTGAATATAATCTAGCATTCATTTTTCTTATTAATCTCTCACATCTTGATGTTGTTCCATAAAAATTGGCAATAGCAAACACACGTGTCACTAATTTTCTTGCTTCAATTTCAATTATTTTTGTTGAAAGAGTAATCCTGTTCCTCCGATGTTTATTATCCAGTTCTTTATTCATTTATTTAACAAAGCAGCCACAAATGGCACAAAGGCTTTTAAATTGGCTGACCAACATGTTCCTCGTTTTGGCAATTAAGGAGTACATGAAGGTTTAGAGTACTGAATGAATTACACATTGAGCAACACTATCATATCATTACTTATGGTTGAGTACCTGTAAACCCTGAGTTTACCGCAAGAGATACACCGTTTGACCCATGGGATGACATCCCCAATAGCACCAATGCATATAAATTTGGCAGTAGCATTACACTTGAGTTGAAAAAAAATTGCTACACTGCATATATTTTAGATTTATTTGGGAATTTGTTAAGGAAGTACTGCCAAGGAAATATTAAGGCCTCATTGCTTACTACCGGCTCAAAACACTGCTTTATTGACATTTAATATAAAGACAACCAATTTCTATGCATAATGAGGGAAAAAATACTTATCAGTAAGTATTTTGCACAGTGAATCAGCTTACGACTTAAAGGACGAAGTAATCCTCTTATATCCTTGGCCAGTTTTGGAGCACATATAGGAGTAATAAAAGTGCAATAATGGGCCAGAAAATATGGTAATACTGTTAGTTTCACCTGATTTAATATTTTTCCATAGATAAGATCACTATCACTTCTTGTGTGAATTTCATTAGGTAAAGGACATTGTATAATGGGGAATAAAAGAACACATGCCTTGAAATGTTAGAAAATTGTTATTTCACCAATTGTTTCAGAAAATTTCTTTTGAGTCAAATAAAAATCCAGAAAACACTATGAAATTCCTCATGAATCATAGCAGACCAACTGGGACTTATCAATTCTATACATGGAAAGGCCCAGAAGTACCCGGCCTCACCTAGATATGGCAGTATATGTTTGATAAATATAACTGTATTAAAAATTATGCAATCTATAAAGCATAAGTTTCAAGTTTGAAGATGCTACGTTGTTTAGTATTTGTTTGGCAGCCATCAATAGTGAATGTTTTCAGTGAATTTGTGATAATGGAGAAAATTGGTCATCGCTATGTGATACAATACTTTTATTTGAAAGGCCTCAGCTCAACCAATATAAAAGCTGAACTGGATTCTGCTCTGGGTGAGTCAGCTCCTTTGTTTACAACATTTAAATATTGGGTAGCAGAGTTTAAACGAGGTCGAACGAGCTGTCAAGAAGAGCATTGCATTGGTTGACCTAATGAGGTGATGACTCCAGAAAAGGTGAAGAAAATCCACAAAGTGATACTGGATGATCGACGACTGAAAGTGCGCGAGCTAGCAGACATACATAGTAGGCATTTCAAGAAGTGCGGTTCATTGCATATTTACAGAAAATTTGGACATGAGAAACTGTGTGCATGATGGGTACCGCGTTTGCTCACACTCGAGATAAACCAGTATCGTAAAGATGTTTCAATTGAGTGTTTAGCAAAGTGTCACAGAAAAAAGTAGAATTTTTGCACCTTTTCATAACCATGGATGAAACATGGGTCCATTACTTCACAGCCGAGACAAAAGAACAACAATCAAAACTTGGATTTAAAAAGGAGAACCCACTCCAAAGAAGGCGAAGACCGTTTCATCTGCAGGTGAGGTCGTGGCGTCGGGTTTTTGGGATGCGCGTGGGATAATTTTCATTGACTATCTTGAAGAAGGATAAACTATCAACAGGGAGTATTATATGAATTTATTATCGCAACGTTTGAGAGAAGAAATCAAAGAAAAACGGCCTTATTTAGCAAAGAAGAAAGTGTTGTTTCATCAAGACAATGCACCAGCTCACAAATCCATTATTGCAATGGCTAAAATTCATAATTAAAGCTTGAATTACTACCTCATGCACCCTATTCGCCAAATTTAGCTCCTTTGGATATTTTCTGTTCACAAACTTGAAAAAAATGGCTCGGTGGTCAAAGATTTTCAAGCCATGAAGAAGAGATGTCAGCAAATGGCTATTTTGAGAAGCAAGGCAGTTCTTACAATAAAAAGGGATTCGAACTTATTGAATATCACAGGGAAAAGTGCATGGAGCTGAAAGAAGAGCATATTAAAAATAAATACAATTTCTCATAAATGAAGTTTTTTTATTTCAAAAAATTAACACCTTCATCCTCAAAAAATTTAATCTATTCATTTATTTAGTCTTTAGTTCTTGTTATTATTTCAGCAAACTACTTGAAATTTACGATACTAATTGACATTTACAATAAAGAGTTGCTTAAATGATAATATAGTGTAAACTTTTTATGTTCACATTTCATGATTTAGACTTGCCTACTTTTTATCACTGTGCCTTATGTTCCATCGTTAATGTCTCAGATGCAGCTACATTGCCTTACAAACCATGATATACAAATCTACTTGGAAATGGGCTTCAAACATTTTCTTTGGTTAACAATAGAGTTAATTATATTTATTGTTTGTGAAATTGATTTCATAATGACTGTTTAATTATAGCCAAAGTTACCGGAGTTCATGAAATTTGTACTTCACAGTTCATCTCAGTAAGTAGTAATTTTCAAGGAACGCATCGATCAGTGAGCTGACAGCAAAGCAATCATCATTTAATGGTAATACACTTAACATTATGTTTATGGATAATTCAAACCTGTCATAAGAGTAAAATTCCTGCATCAAAAGTAAGTCAATTTGTGAGCAGAGTGGATGTGGTGAAAACTCTGGCTGAATTTTATTCACATGGTAACTCACATGTAAGGATAAAACTGAATTCTGGGATATGTGTGAAAGTTTTTTTAAAATGAATGTACATACTTTCAAGTTACTCAAAATGCTTGCCACTAAATTTGAGTGAGCCTTCTTACTATTAATAATCATATTACCAGAATGATTTAATCAAAATAGTAGGTAATTATTATGAAAGCAGTAATGTCTTTCAATTAAAAATTACCTTAATAATGATTTACACTCTTACGAGCATACAACACTGTTGGCACTTAAACAGAAAGGAAAAAAAAGTGCTTAAGAGAAAAGAAAGACAACAAACTATGAGCTAACAAAAATTTTGCTAAACCTATCTAACCCATACCTGAAGCTGAGGTTGCCCCATAGATGCAGGTGTGGTGTCTAATGATGACCTAGGTGTCCTTATTCTTCGTCTGCTAGAGGTAGAACCAAGAATTGCCCCTCCATATGGAGAGTTGGAGTGACCATTTTCTCCAGTTGAACTAGATGATATCTCTTCACAGCTGTTTGGAACATTGAGGCTTGATTTCCGCCATGCAGACTTGTCACGTCCTGCAGAATCAGGTTGAATTTCCAAATTATTCATAGCCCAGCTGCTAACTAACTTTAATTATTATTCACATCCCTTAGACTTTCGTACAAGATATATATATATACACACACACTGCAGTCTCTCTTGAAGAAGGCCTCTGAGAGGGCCAAAAGCTCGAACAATTTACCGTGTGAGTGTCCTTTTAAATGTTGCTATTCTATTCTATTTGTGTTATATTGTGTCAGCCCATTATATATATGTATATTTATATATATATATGTATGTATGTATATATATATATATATATATATATATATATATATATATATATATATATATATATATATATATATATATACATACATACATACATACATATATATATATATATATATATATATATATATATATATATATATATATATATATATATATACATATATATATTATATTTTGATTATGTAGAAGCACACACAAGAACACAAAAATATACATATTGAAAACATGCAAAAGACACATTTAAGATTTTTTTAGCTTTTGGCCTTCTTATAGGCCTTCTTTACATCAGACTGGCCAATGAATTCGACTATGTAGATAGATGAGTATCGATTGCATGATAGACGATAGATTACATTTTTGGAGAGGCAGTTAGAGTAGGAATGAGGTGGGAAGGCAATGAGTGGATGTGGGGACTGGGGAGCAGATCTGATAAGTGAGCAGGTTTTACATCAAGGGCAGTTGCAAGTCGAGGAAAGATGAGGGAATTTGTCAAGGGATTAATGCCAAAGGGCTGATAGACCTCAGAATATATTTTAAGAAATTTAACTCTCATCTTGAATATTCTGCCGCTAATTTAAAAACCACTATAGAATGATTCAATGATGATGATTTCATCAGGTAAAATTCTCAGAGACCTAGAACTGCACTCTTATGATTTCATTCCCATTTAATCCTAAAAATCACTCTGATACTCGGGCTCCACAACACTGGCTAATATTATGAGAAAGCTATAGAGAATATTTAAAACAAGTGCACAGAAAATTGTCTAATGGATGATGCCAAAATATGAAATGAATGGTGAATTACTATTAGTACGTGTTCTCCAATGGTAAACATATAACCATGGATGGGAGGAGATGAACAACTGAATATTATACCAACCTTCAATTGCTTCCATTGCACCAACAACATCAGTCTTTTCCACAGAAGGTTTCCAGTCTTGATAGACCCTTCTGTATTGGCCAGGAGCTGCAACACCAGGTGACAGGATACCCTTCTTGGAAGCAAGGCCAATAGCATCTGTTGTAGCTAATTTTCCTTCTGGCAGAGGATGTAAATTTTCTCCACCAAGCATAACTACAGTGGTTCCACCCCCTACAACTACAAAAGTAATTCATCACATACTGCCAGGAAAATTAAAAAAAAAATAATATTAATAATAACAATGTTTGAAGCATGTAGAGACTAGCTAACTTCAATTAAGCTCGGGCTTGAAATCCCTGTGCCAAAATGTATACCCTTTAATAAACCCCTATTAAACCACTCAGAAGGATTGCAAGCCAGCATGAAATTACTTCAACACAATTGATAAATTACATTTTATCGCATAAAATAATCCTGGTGGTAAGTGCTATAGTTGCTAACAAATTAATACCTCATAATATAAGACTACTTTGCTGGATTTTATGCCATAACTAAGAGGTCTATCATTCTCATGTTCATGCTTTCTTCAATACCACACATCAGGAGTAATTGATTATACCATAAAAAAGTATCACAGCTCTAACATTAGCTTATACACAGTGATACTATGAAAGAGAAAAATTATAATTCAGGAATCAGCATTATGAATGAAGTTGAAACCAAATACCTCGGATCTCATTGTTTACCAATCAACTAAGAACAAAAACATGTCTTAATGAGGTTCAATCCCACAAATGTTTGCTATCAGAAACCAACCCTTAATGCTTCATTGCCATCTTTTTATTTTTCATATACCAACCATTATCACTGGGGGTGGACTCCAAGCTGCCTTGAATTGGCCGTCTTTCAGCTAATCTCTGCCTCCTCCTAAACCTCCTTTTGGCTTCTTCATCCTCCATATCCTCTCCCTCTTTTCTCAATAAAGTTTCATCCAGTGACATTCCATTTCCAGGCCGATCTGCTGAGCTATGATTAGAACTCCTGAACGATGACGAGAGGGTCGATTGCCTATCACGCATTGCTCTTTCTTCTTTTTCATTCTCTTGTAACCAAGCCTCAATTTTCTGTTTCCATGGCCTACAAATAAAATAAATCATAAACCCACTTGAGGATAATCACTGAGTAAGAGTACATGAAAAAGATAAGAAAAAGGCTACTTGTCTCCATCTCCATTCATTTTCTAAGGTGTAAAACAATGCTAACCTTCCAGGTTTTGTGTCAGGGGGAACAACATTATGCTGGTTAAAATTATTTCCAGGGACAGTTATTGTTGGAGTGTTGCCTGCACTATGAGCTTCGAGAAACTGGGATGGGGATGTGGGCCTCTCCCTGTCTCCGGAGAAGTCAGCACCAAGAAGATCAGGCCGACGTCGTACACTACTTCCTGCAGCTCCACCACCTCTTGCTCTTCTAGCCCATGATCTATCCAGTGAGCCATAGCCATCTGTGAAATATGAACGAATAATATTAAAATATCAAAATTACATCAAGTAGCTCATTTTGCACAATCGACATATCGCCCTTTAGTTTTATAAAAAAATACCAACACATTTTTGGAGTGTTTTATATATTAATTCACTTGCATCCCCTTGTTTCTCCATGAAATCAGATACAACTTACATCACACTTGGGTCTGCATAAGGCATTTTATCTTGAAGTGCTTTACCCATAATACATATTAACTCCTTTCTACTACCGCTGGCTTATATATAAGCCTTTGTCCTTTAATAATGAATATTATATAAATTCATAATTAAAACTAATAATAATTATATTGGTTGAATAAAATAAGTATTATTTGAAAGAGCTGATTATCTACTTCATGAAAGATGTTTCTCTTGTTTTTTTTTACAGTAAATTTTATTCTTTTAATAAAGCATGACTTTTTCAAACATTTTGCAATCCTTTAAAATTCCCTTAGCATTTCTCAATAGCACTATCAAAACTAGGCTGTAATAACTGGGTTAAGAAATAGTTAACAGCAAAAAATTCTTGAATAATTATGTAATTATTGAAAGCAATTTTTTTCAATTAGTATTACTTATAACTTTGTCAATTATATGTTAATTCTTTTGAAATATAGAATTTAGCATCTCACAAAATTACTGAAATCCATTAAAATTCTTTAAGTTTTCCTAAACAAAAACCATGCATATACAGTGAAAATTATATTTCACACTCATAATTACAAAACCACTAGTATCCAAATGACTCTTCTTAAGATATTATACTTGGATTTTCTTTCACATACCAAACATTTTCTCTTTAGCCATTAATTTTCTTTCAATAGTTTCTTGGCATTTCAACTTCCTTACCTATTGTGCCTGCCCACGATTTACGCTCCCTTGACCCATCATGACCCGAATACCGCAGGAAATCCATTAGTCCACTTTCATCCTCTTCTGAGGGCACTCGACTACGGCGGCGTCGGAGTGTGCCATTTGGAGTTACATCTGTAACACAAATTACTGTTTTTATGCTATAACAGTGTAATATCAGTAATTACAAATTTAACCACCACCAGGGTTTGACATTTTAAAGATTCAAAGGGAAAGTTTCAAAATATAACATTTCAAATACAAAATATTCAAATAAATTACTTATTCTGTTACTAAGGCAGCTCTGCAGCAATTTTGTTTTGAATTCTTGAAAATAGTATTCATAAAAGCATTTGGAAAATCAATTCAGGCAATAGATTCACAATTTTTCCTTCACAAAAAATATTATTTGGGAATTTGGTGATTCAGCAGAATGACAGAGAATCTCAATCTACCCTGGTGGTCATGAAGTCACAAACCATTATGGCAATTTGTCGGTGTGATCAAAGTCACACTTTTCATTCAAGTAATTACAGTGAAATAAAGAATGAATAATAAAAAAAATATTACAAAAGAAATTATATAAATTTAATATGCATAAATAAAATATAAATCTTTTCCCTCAAAATTTAAAACACAAATGATAAAAACATGGAGATGGGCTCAAGTACATGGTACTTTTTTTAAATCTTTTCCTTAATTATTGGCAGTCTAGCATTAGGGTAGTTTTTAGATGGACACAAACTTAACACCCTTACATTTCTTAGTCTAATCCAAAAGACAACCTGACCCCAGAGTACAACAATTAAACCCTTCTTCAATTCTGAATAATTCCTTATCCCATCATTCCATCAAATACTATATACTAATCCTTTTCCTTTCTCTTCCTTGCATACCTCACATTATGGATTGAGGAGTACCTTCTGAACATACCTTTAATATTATGGAGCAAGATAACAAAGAATAGGTGAGAGTTCACTGAATTTGGGCAGAGATGACTGCAAGTGGAACTAGAAAATCATACAAAATGACTACGACTCTCAGGATGGTATTGCTGTCTGTGCTGGTATTTAAATCATAGGTATAAGGGCATTAGCCAGGAAGCTATCAATAATAATGTATCACACATTTTCATGACTTTTATGTGGCAATTTGGTATAGTGGCTTGTAATATTGTAACAAACTTATACATATTATATCATTTTTTATTATATATATGTATATATATATATATATATATATATATATATATATATATATATATATATATATATATATATATATATATATATATATATATATACATATAATAATTGGCTACAACACATTTCAGAATTAGTTGAGAACTCATCTATTAATTCAAACCCTAAAATTTTAACTTCTTCCTTTTCTAACTTTGTAGCATGCTTAAAAGTGTCTTAGAGCTGGGTGAATTATTCAGTGATGTATTTTTAATTGTTTCCAGTGAAACTTAAAATTATCTGCATTTGCTAGGGAAATTATATGAAAAATAGATATTAAAAGCTTTTTATTAATATACAAAGAGCATTTAAATAATGACCAAAGCAATAAAATCAAAGCAGAGCATGATCAGATCCCTTCCATTTCTTGATATTTTTGTCAACACTGCCATACATCATCAAACCTAAGTAGGTACTAGTTGAACATCACTGTCAGCTGACCAGTGATAACTAACGGTTAGTGAGACAAACATCAAAATAAAACATTATGTTTATCCTGAGGCCAATAAATTACTTAATAATTTATAGTGAAAAGTACATATTACCAGAAAGTGGATGGCAGAAATTAATTTTATCTAAGTCGAAATTATCTTCCTAAACCAACGCCTTTTGATGTGAATCTTTCTGTTGGTGCTTTAAAAGGATAGATTGCAGAGCATTCCTGTCTCATCTTCTTCATGTTAATTAGGCACATTTTATTTCTTTAAATATCCTCTTTGAAACAGGGTTCAGACTTCAGCAATTTCTTGCTTTTATGTGATACATGCTTTTACTCTGATACAAGTTGGTCAGCTATCAAAACATTTTATCACTCACTGATGCACCTAGCCTTAATTAGAGGTCCACTTATGATTCTAATACTGATGGTATGAAACACATTTTCCAGCTAATGATCCCAACTGACCAAACCAATTGACGAGGGTGGATTTTGTGGTGTTAAGAATTTTATTCTAAATCTGTTTACAAGCAATGATGGCGCCATGTACTGGCTAAAGATAATTCCCATGGAAAAAAATGAGCCACAAAAAGCACATGCGATTTGTGTCCAAAAATTATCCAACCTGCATTTTTTAATTATTTAATTTTGATTTCAAAAGTGTTGTGCACTACAAATTTGCTCCAAAAGGTCAGAAGATCAATGTAGAATATTACGTTGAAGTTCTGAAAAGGTTGTGTGGTACCGTGAAAAGAAAATGACTTCGTCTCTGGTCTGGGGATGACTGACTTCTTCATAGCATTTATTCCATCTCACTATAAGCTGAAAGGATAGGGTACTTTGAGCAATGATGCCAAAGTGAATACCCTGAGAATGAATCAAATTCATATATTTTTTCAAAGAAACAAAATTTTTCCCTTAAAACACATTTAAATAAAATGGTGAGTGAGATGGCCGAGGTGAGAAAGTATTGTAAATCAGTATTCTCTTAATCAGGCACCCATACACAGAATTTATAAAGTGCTTTTGGGACTGCAAAATGCTAGCATTTTATAGCATATATCAAATTCCTTCTCAATTCCAAAACCTACTGAAAGTACCTGGTGAGTAAGTTTCTTCCTTGCTGTTATTAGCTGTCAGAGAAGCAGAGACTGCAGCTAATCCTGGGGCAGCTTCAACACCAGAGAAAGAGCCAATTCTCCTCCTGGCTACATGAGGAGAGCCTCCCATTGAAACTTCTTCTTCTGAAGTAATTCCTCCTCCACCACCATTATGCAAATTAGTTTCCAAAGCACCCTGCCTCTTCAGCTTACGTAACTACAAAAATAATATACATTATAGGTGTGTCATATCTGCCACAAATAAATGAATCTTATTGACTGTACTATATTTGCATAAATATTCAAAATGATCAATTTTAACGGCAGTAGAAGCAAATCATACAATATTTGAAAGTATATTTTGGTAAAATATACAGTGAAGGTTTCCAGGTAAAAAAAGAGTAAGTATTTAAAACCTAAGAAGGAAGCCTGTATCTTATAAGCACAATAAATTAGGTGAGTAAAATATTAGGGATAGAATAAAATGCATAAGATACACAGGGATATATTCAGGATTTATTTTATTTTAAATTATTGGAAATAATTTGTTGAAGTACATCAGAATGTTTGCACTAGATGCTTATACTCACTTTGGGATCCTTGGAATTCCCCATGTGGCCAGAGCGAATTTCATAGAGAAAGGAGTCAACCAAATTACTACATTCCGTTTCAGAGCCTCCAGCCCCCGAACTGCCTGTAAGTAGCAGACAGGTTGTGTAGAAGATAGCAGTCAAAATAAAAATGTCAGATATTATGATAAGAAATAAAACATTCCTGTAGGTATGATTCACAAGGTAGTAAGTATACTATGCATCATACTTCATTCATATTCCATCAACACTCATTGCAATAGTAGAACAGAATGTGTTTTGATAAAGGTATTCTGTTTGGTACTGCGAAAGAATCTGGTAATTTACAGAGCATCACATCAGAACCTTGGTCAAAATGCATGTGGCTGATGCATAGTGATTGATTGATCCATTACTTTTTGGAGCTAGGGTATTTTAATATTCTGTGTATTGAAATGTTATGAGCTAATCATTTAATTTTTCTGTACATATAGCTTTCATGAATAAATTAAGATTAAATTTAAAAAATAATAAATATTTTCATGACGAAGTACAGCACAAAGAATAGCCATTTTAAGGTTAATAAGAAACGAATTTTCTTGCTCAAACTATGGAATACATTTCAGGTAAACAACCACATAATAGCAATGTTCCACTAGCTAACAAATTTATTACTAAGATTCAATGCATTATATCATCTTCAGGCGGCTAATATAGTACATACATGGAGGAAACCTGGCAGGTAATTAAGTTGTTAAATAAAGGAAAATGTCCGACAATTCCTGACAGCAAAAAGGGTCTGACAATATTATTTGGTAATTAATATGTTCCAATTCCACTCAATCATGCCTGAATCTTTGCCATTTGATGATATTAAAAATGGAAAGCATGGAAAAGGAAATAATCAAAAATAAATAATCTTTTTTCCATAAGTGGAAATGTAATATGGAACACTTTAGGGATAAGTTTTTGGTATAGCCCAAAACATAGATCTAATGTGTAAATTACCTATGAATGAATAAAATTTAGGTATCTTGGAAAGTAGAGATCATATTTTTGGAGGGGGAATATATTTGGCTAAAAATAGAATTCAATTTCCTTTTAGAAATTATTATGTATATTTCCTGCAATTAAGTCATAAGCTTTCATTTTAGACCAGATTGGCAAAATTAACAGAACGATTTTTGCACCTGTCTTAGTACTGATGACAATTTTAATCGAGCAAGAAAGAGAGAATTTCCTTAGTTCAAAAAAAACATCAATGAACTCATTATGGTATGATGAGATCACAGCATAATAGAGTATGCAAGCACTTACCATGTCTCTTACGCTGCTGGGCCCGGACAACTTCTTCCCGCTCTCTTCTTTTGCGTCTCTCCTCTGCTTGCTTCTCTTGATCACGCCTTCGTTTGTTATCCAAGACAGCTGAGCGGAAACGACTACTAAAAGCTTGCACCAGCCGCAGACACTCTTCAATTCTAAACTGTGCTTCACCTCCTGCAGGAAATAAAAGGCAGAAATTGGAAGTACGCCCCTATAAGTTCAAGAAGGAATATGTATTGCTTGTTCTTAAATTTATGAATGCAGCATAGCACAAGGAAGGGAAGGTTTAAAGCCACAGAAACCACACCCATGGAAAGTGTTGAATCTAATGATAATGCCAAAGGGAAGAAAAAAATGTTGGGTCCTCATTCACTGTTTCCAGCATATTTAAATTATATCCAAGGTAGCACAGGTTTTGCCATATTTATTTAACATGTGGATTGTATATATTGGCAAATAACCATGCTTCAGTTGTACTTTTCATCACCATGACCTATCCAATGCCAAATGTGTACCAAAAAGATACTGAGATATGGAATGCCCACTGTGAATGATACAAAGGGATCACTGCCAAGTTGATGTTGCTTGTGATTTTCAAATTTGGCTCTTTCCTAAATGATGGCATCAACCTACATTTCATGCATGTTGGCTTTGGACTTACAATTGCCTACCATTATGCTTACACTTCCCACATATCAGTCAGTGTAGTATGTACATGTTTAGTATTTATCTGCTAATGTTGCTTCTTTGGGGATATTTGCTATTCTGAATGCTTGGGAAAGCACCTGCTATCTGTTCTACAGGAAACCATGGAGGACAAACATGCTTTCGCATGGTGGAGAGATATGTTGACACAACAAATCATAATATTTCATTTTTGTTTGGCATAAGCTGATAACAACAAACTCAATTTATTTCACTGCTAACCTCCATTTCCTGAGCTGCTTCCTGGAAACTCATCCTCACAGAAAAAGGCAGCCAATTCCTTTCTAGCATTTTCAACAGCTAGAAGTCCTTGCTGAAGCCCTGCAACCTCTTGTACTGCCACCTGAAGTGTGAGTTACCATACATGAATAACTATGTTCTTAAAGAAACACTTCTCAGTCATCAATTAAATAGTTTAGAGAAAAGAATGTTGATTTTGACAGTAGAACAATATCCAAATTAGGTAAATACTCTATGAAATTAAGATGTGTATCTAAAGATAAATATTATACATGTCTACACTATTATTTTAATATCCCAAAGCAGTCAATAAAATGAGCAAATACTACTACCAGCGGTGATGTGATCACCAACAAAAACACCAAAAAAGTTTATGCGTTACAGTAAACCTTCAATTAACAAAGTACCAGTTAAAAAGAATTGATATGGGGTGAATTTAAGATTTCAGATCTGTAGCTACTTTGATCAGCTTAAATAAATTCCAAGCAATTTTTAGCACATAGTTGTCAACTGTAATTTATGCTGATCTTAACTCTTTTGCTGCTGTGAACGTACCTAGTACTTTCGCACGGTAGGCTGCTATGAATGTACCTTTTAACCCCCCTGTGGTGTGTTGTCAAACTTTAAAATTTTATAAAGATTATCTTTGTCAAAATAAATTAATAAAAAATATTCCATTAAGTAAACAAGAAATCTAGATTATTTTTATTATTTAAATCTTTTTATAATTTCGATTATTTTATTATTTCACGAGTAATAAATGTTACAGAGACACAATACCTTCCATTTTTGCCGCATGTGAGGAAAAAGATTCCAGAGAGTTTACCACAGTGAAAGGGTTAATTTAGACACCATCTTCCAACTGGAGACTTACTTCTCTGCAGAACATGTTTTTATTTTTCAAAGTACAATGTACAACATTGCCCCTATTAGACAAATCTGATGCCTTGACAAAGTGTTAACTTGCCTTCATGATATTTTCAGTATTGAAACTCTTGACCCGCAAATTTCTGATTGAAAACTATGTACTGATGCTGTCTTAGAAAATATTACTCACCTGAATGAATTGCATCATTTGGGCTCTGATGTCTGGATCGGTGGTGGGCAAATCAATTTGTAGTTTAACTTTTTTAATACGTCCTTCCAGGGCTAAGACTTCATTCTTAAGTTGCTCTACAGTAGTCCTGAAAATGGATAGACATTTAAAATAAGCTAATATCATAAGTTGAATATCAGTATCAAGCACTGGAAAGTTGCTTAGCCATCGATTCCTGCCTATCATTGCAATACCATATGACTCATAAATCACAGAATCTAAAACCAATGTTGGAGACATTATTTTGAGTATTGAAATTACAGCTCCTTTGTGGAAAAGCAGTAAAACTCCTGCTTATACTAAACAGTATTAAACTTAGCTGGCTCCAGTGGCGGCATAGTAATGTCCTCGCCTGCCCACCCAGAGGTTGTGGGTTCGATTACTGCCAATGTGGGTTTTTCTCCATCTAGGGCTTGGATGTTTGTAATTGCCTATGGTGATATTGTTGTCAAAAATCCAATGTAAAGGCCAAAGTGCTGTTTTCAGATCAATGTGAAATCAATGCAAAATGAATGATGGGTTTACTAGTTCAAAGTAAACAATCCGTTCAGTTACTCTATCTCTTCAACAAATCACAAATGATTGCAATGCAAATTATATAGAGATTTGGGAAATGGCATAATATTGATTACCTGCATTTTATAGAAAGAAACCACTGTGAAGCATCTAATATTTACTTATTGCTTAAGTAGTATTAGGTTAATAATGGCACAAACTCACAAATCTTTTAACTGGACTTCACAGGACCTTAGCTTATTTTTATTACTTCAGAATTCAAAATTCGTAGCTTAAAAAAATGGCGATTTTTGATGATTTGGGTATTAAATCATGATGGTATTTAATCAGCATTATAAGCTATTCTTTGCTGAAAAATTAGTTATCACAGTTTTTACAGAGCGATTAACAAGAAAGATGTTCAGGTAAAAGTAAAGAACAGAAATAGTGATTTAGAAAAAGGCCAGTGATACTATTTTAGGCATAGCTGAGAATCACAGGTGGACTGCTCATCGGTAAGCAAAAATAAATTATCTCCAGCTGGAGGAAAGTTGAATTTTTTCTGAGAAATGTACTGCTGAATGTGCACCCTCATATCAAATTTAAAAAATCTACAGATTTATTAACTACCTAGGCTAATGAATTATATGTAAAAAGAAATTGAAAAAATATTAAAACTGTGTTTCTCTCAATCAGGGCAGGAGTGAACTTCATTGGAGACATACTGATTTCCATTAAACCATAAAAAAGGTATGCCCAATACTATGGCTTAGACTGGGGACATCTGGTAGTTTTAAACACTATTTCAAACTAAATAGGTATTTCACAATAATGTTCTACTGTGGTAGGAAAGATGCGTATTTAGTCTACTCAAAGTAGCATACCATCAGAAGAGAAAATTGCATTGAGAGTTTGAACTTTTTAATCATCTTAGAATTTCCTACCAATAATCAGATTTCAGTTGCATTTTTGGGATTATGAAAGCTACACTTTACTGCAGATAACGGGGTAAACATTCTTTTACTTTGCAGACAATAAGCCTCCTCTTCAGAGAGAAGCAACATCCTATCTATAAAAAGTAGCTTACTACTCATACTGGAAGTAGCCTGGCAAGCAGCAGGCTACTTCCTAAGCCTCCTAAAATCTAATCATCAATACAAGCAACACATTATTATTTATCATCCAGAGCAAAAAGTTTAGCCTTATAGTTACTTAGTTGCATCCTCTAGGGTTGGCATCTCATCAGGAAATTGGAGAAGACGTGGATCTTTCCTTTCGGCCTGCATTGCCACAAAGTGGATGAGGTTCATCCCAGGTTTATTGGCTCGAATCTCCGTCAGCTTTTGAAGAGAACTCAATTTAACACCAGCAGCATTACCAGCATAGCCTCCCTGTTCAAATAACACAAAATAGTTTAGAATGACAATTAGATGGCTCATGTACATAAAAAAAGGTCTCATATCCATACTAAAAAGAAAGACTTGTACTTTTCCACAGAATTTATTATATGGCACAATGCATTTCACCGAGTCGGTGAAACGCGTTGTACCATATAATAAAATCTGCGGAAAAGTAAAAGTCTTTCTTTTTAGTATGGATATTAAATACTTCTACGAAGTGAAGCCTGAAACAATAGAAAGGTCTCATATTTATTCCTTTGAAATTTTTTCCAATTAGTGCTTTGATTTAAAAAATGTAAGTATACTGATAGATGAAAAAACATAAATTTAAGACTTTCTTCACAGTAAGTTCCACTTAAACTTACTGAATTGAGAAAATTCCCAGCAACCAGGACCATGTAGAAGACTTCTCGAAGTGAGTGACTGGCCATGATATCCTTTGCAGCCGTTGTCATTGCACGTATGCTGGGACCAAGGTAAGCTACATTTGCTCCAAATTCTTCTTTCAAGAGCATGCTTTCGATTCTCAAACGATAACTGTAAATAAGAGTTGGTACTATAAGTAACAATAATACACCTCCAGAATTGCATCCAATTTTCTGTAAATCATAATGGAAGCCAAATTTAAAATGAGAACATACAATTCACAATCTCCCTCTTCAAAATCGATATGGAGAAAATTCCAAGTAGTAATATTCCTTGAAGTGATTTCATACAGAAGTTATATAGACCGGAAAGTGAAAAGAAGATTATTTGCCATGACACATGGAAAAAGGGGAGTTTGGCTGAGGAGTCTTTCCGGAGGGGGTTCACAGTTTTGAAAATGCTCCTATACTGAACCATTTTGTTCTTTTCACTTTATCACCATACTATGCACAATGCCTTTTCACTCTTCCTAGCTGCTCCAGTAATTCAACCACGATTTTATGCTCTCCTGTTTCTTGTAAAAAAGTTTTCTTTGATTTTGTGTAAAAAAATGTCTTGTTCTTATTCACTGCTCAGCATGGTGAATATGAAGTTTTCTTCCTCTGCTCCAATTTAAAATTCCATTTCAAAGGACTTTGGCATTCATTACACATCTGACAAGGAGGTATAATCAACTCTTTCCACCTACTCACATTTTATAAACCTTTTTTTACAAATTTTCCTGCACAGTCCTTAATTTTAACATACAAATTACCTTCCCAGATTTAATTGACCCTCTTATTTTCCCATGAATGCAGACCTGACTTTCCTAATTCAGCATCAGACTTCATCTCACTAAAATATAATCCTTCTGCTATATAATTCATTGAAATGATTTTATGTCCCATGCACCAGCAGTCTACAAAATATGCAAAAGTAACCACTCAATAAGATGGAATGGGGAGGGTTATAAATGTGGTATTTCTACCCTGGCCCTTCAGCTGGGAGAAGGGCAATCGAGAGGATGGAGGGCAAAGGTGCCATTTTCCTGTACCATGCATTAAAAACCATAGAAGAAAGGGCAAATGGCAAAAAAGAAAGAAATCTGACTCTTGGAGAGGACAGTCCTGTGCTAACACATTCAACTGATCTATTTATTTAAGTTTGACAGAAAGAACAGGAAGTGGGAGATATACTCGTACATATATTTGTGATTTATAATCAAGCAAAGAATCCTGATCCAGGTGATCATTCACTATAAGGCATAAGGATTAACAATTTGGAAATCTATATCAAAAATATACTTTTTTCTATCCACTCAAGAAAAGCTAAAAGGGATGAAATAAAGCAAGCGGGACCTCAGGTAAAAGGAAAATAACAAATAACAATAATTATCAGAGAGAGACTCTTTGAAAATATTTACTTTGGCATGGAACTCAGTTGGAGTAAAAAGCGCTCTGCATTTCCTAGGCGGCTTCTGTCACCATCAAAAGCTCTCAGGGTCTCAAGTTCATCCATTTCTGGGAGAATGCGCAAGAGACCACAAAGCTTCTCTGCTCCGATTTCCCCATGAGAACCCGCTTTCACCAAACGAATGATGTCATCATTTGAACTGAAAGTAAGAGTTTGGTGGAATTACAATCATTCAAAGATAACATTACTTTTGTTAATGCAAAGAAAAATCAAACGTTGATACCCTCAACATATGTTTAGAAATAATTATGAACTTCACCTTTTGAACTGCTTCAGAAAGATGTTCACATTTAGACTTCTTTTTCCATCTAAAAGGGTTATCTGTCAAAATAAAAGAGCACACACAATAAATATATGATCAAATAGGAGGATAATAGTTGGGGAATATTTTTTGTTAATGATTATTTGAATAACATGAATATGAAACCAGCACTCTGTAAATATGCATCACTCATTAACATGATTAAAACAGAGAAAAAAATGCTTTTGCTAAACATTTATATTTTTCTAAATTTGCTAATACTGGACTAAGTGACTAAGGCTAATACCATGATAAAAACTGTGATTTAGAAAGTCACTGCTGACCAATCAACACAAAGGCCTTTATTAGGAAGATGTTTTTCCCAAACTAAAATGTGTCATGATTACCTCAGCGCAACTTTCAATCTGTGCATGCTTGGTAAAGTTAATTCATATAGGTTCATGACATATGGGCAATACATTAGGTAAAATAAAAATTTATCACATATCAATTCACCTTTATGAAGGGTATAAATTACCCATATGAGTACATAAGGGACAATTTCTAGACAGGTTAGTATCTAACTATTTTGAGAGAAGTCATTGGATTTACCTCAATCGAATCTCTTTTGGTTCTGTCATCTCGACCTCCAAGCTTGGGGGAGGAGGTAGGAGTGAATCCTCCTCCAGGACCCCCTGTGGTTGCTGGTGATGGGGGTGGCACTTGCTGACAAAATAGACCTTCCATCTCCTCCCAGTCGAGGTCAGCCATCGGGGAGCTCTCATGGGACCGAGCCACAAGAGCCCAAATATTTCGTTTGTCGCTTACCACCTGCAAGGGCATAGGAGGCACGTAATGATTCTGTAATTTTATTGCACTGTTTGTGAGATTCTTATAAAAAAATATAAGCAGCAGTTTCTCTCCTTACAGCTTAAAGAGCCATGGCTATTGTAAACAAAGGGGTGTCTTAACCTCCCACAGATGTTGTCCTATGTGAAGTGGCTAGAAACAAAAACACACTGGTAATATTTTATAATCCTTACAATCACAACCTTATAAGGACTGCTGAGGAATTAAGTGCACTTTCCCCTTCCCATAAATAAATAAACCTCTAGATTGCCTCCATTCCTTTGTTAATTATACTTATAAATAGTATATAGAATATGTTTGCTGCATGAAAAATCAAGCCTATATCCATTAAGTCCTCATATAATACTCCTTATCTCTTTGTCAGAACTGGGATAAACATTGACCAGTTCTTCTGGCGAAATTACTTCCTTCAAATCTGGGATTTATTGTACAGGACCATTTCACAAAACATTTTTTTAATGGTGGATGGGTAAAAACTGTCAAATGAGCAAATAAATCATTGCAAACATGTAAAGATTTTAATCCATGCATGGTCAACAACAAAATTCTTCAAAGTTACATGAACAAGTGAACGCAGAGATAACAATTTGTGCACATGGTGCTATTGTTATGAATAAAAATAATTCTTGGTGATTGCTTTGCAATCTGAGAACAGATTATTTTAAAAACTCACCTTATGGTTTGGAATCTTGTTCCAGTTGATCGTTTTCATTTTCGCCTTTGGAACAGGAGTTTCCTGTTGTGGCAGTTTGTGTGAGTCCTCATCC
Organism: Hetaerina americana; assembly: GCF_022747635.1. Taxonomy (NCBI): domain Eukaryota; kingdom Metazoa; phylum Arthropoda; class Insecta; order Odonata; family Calopterygidae; genus Hetaerina; species Hetaerina americana. Next base: position 91,096,157 of record NW_027286874.1, read on the forward strand.
TCTCTTGTGTCACCGTCCGGTGCATTTTTGGCACTGCCCACAGCCATCTTTCGAGCCCTCATCAGCAGTGGTGAAGGGGGTGGTGGTGGAGGGGGACAGCCACCAGGTGCAAGTGGCGGTGGAGGTGGGGGAGGCGGGGGTGGTGGTGCACCCCCTCCAATGCAGATCATAGGTGGGGGTGGTGGTGGAGGTGGGGGTGGAGGAGCTGGTGGAGGAGGATTTCCACCCCCTGGCTTTGCTTCACTTCCTGTAGCAGGATTCAAAGAGGGACGAGAGTTTAGATGAAATCAACAGCTTCACGCTCAATATCAAGGAAACTTTGAATATTCGCATTTCAATAAATTTTTAGATTTTCATGCAATTATTCTAATTAATATCTAAAAAACTCTCAAGGAAAATTATTAATAATGATAAAGTAAATGAAAGTTTTGCTAGGATATTACCACATCCAACAACCCACGGATCACTACAAAATCATGCCATTATGAACATTTAAATTCGCAGCAAAATCATTTTTTCGTCTGATGAATTTTTGGTAAATTATCAAAATGATTATTTTGATTTATATTTGGCAACGAATATTTTCGAAGTAAAGATTACTTTATGCATTAGCAAAGAGGGTTTCTATTACAGTACTCAAATATCAATAAAAAGAATATAACATCAAAATATCAAGGAAAATCCTGATACAGTTACGTCAGTTTATAACTATCCTGCGCGATAGGCAACCAGTGTTTCCCCGACCTGTAATTTACGAGATACGGTGTTTTTTGTCACCGTGTTTGAGTTTTCGGTAGTTTTTGGTAGCAATTCAAATGTAAAATTCGTGTTACCGGTCTCTCTAAATTCGCCATGAAGCAAAGATAAACAGCCGATTTCAAGTTGGAAAATGAATGTGGTATATTTTAAGATGAGCATATGAAAAAAAAAGATGAAGGCGTTAACGGAAAGACTCAAAAGGGGGATCTAGACCTTTTTAAATGGAAGGAAATCGCTTTTAGACAAAACAAAAAATTTAAAAAATCATTCCATAAGAAGTGAAGGCTGTTTAGAAAAATACCGTACTTTTTCTCCAATACCGTGTTTCTAAACACGGAACCCCGCATGGGTCTGAAATTTAATTCATAGGAAACAGAAATTTCACGCCAAGCGTTTTGGTGTTGAGTGTTTTCCATTTTGTTAATGACAATCACAGCGACTAAAAGTGTCGAAGCCGTAGCCCCGGGACCTAATATTTGGTAGGACCTTGCTCCAACAGACTTACTGCAAGAGCAGCTGGCTGAGGTGGAGTTCTGATTGGCGGAGGGTGGCGGCCGGTGTAGGAGGCGTGCAGCATCGTCGGGTCCCTCGATGAGCGAGGCGCGGTGGACGAGGGTCTCGGCTGTCTCCCACGCGAGCGCCGCCCCTCCCGCCTCCTTGCCATCTCCGCGGGGGTCGAGGCGGAGCAAGTGCTGCAGGATCCCCAAAAAGTTGCTCTCCTGTGGCAATCCGGCAACCTGCACGTGTGATTGGAACAAAGAAAAGGACTAAATTGGTGAGCCCTGTAGAGTGCAAGCCAGGGTACTGATGCTGCAAAAGCAACACGATTCGGACGCAAGGCAAAAATGGGTTTGTTTGGTACGTGAGAGTGAAGTCCGCCTAGTACTAGGTCAAATGATTCAAACATTCAGGATATGGTGGTCAGTTCCTCTCCCTGTGCCACCACTGTGCAAGAAGATGTAGTACCCGAAACCCCACACGCCTTGGGTGAAGCTACGGACTCTCAGAGGCGTCGCCCAGAATTTAGCCCCGGCCCAGTGCTAAGCAGACCAGCGCTCTACTGACCGGACGGAAATCAAACACACATAGGCAGGCAAAAATGCGATCAGAACCCTGCTTGAGAAAAAAAGCTTCAAAGTCACCAATTTAATATTATTGACATCCATGAGATGTCAATAATATTAAATTATAATAAAGATAAATTTTTCCACTTTTAAAGATTTGATGCCACAGATTTCCCGTGAGGTTTACCGTTTAAACTCATGGACTTTAAAAAATTATATGTATCTATTGGTCTGCGGTTTCAAGTACATCGCGACGGGAAATCCCATTGGCACCTACGGAGTGAATACTAATGGTCCCGTAATTTACCTGCCAGTTTGCCATAGCAGAAATGAATATTAGGCAGAGATTCATTATTCTATATGTGAGTATCATTCCTTAAAAATAAATTAAGTTATACATAGACACAAACAAACTGTGAGAATCCAGTCCAAGACGAATAATTTTTACTCTTGGAAATTGTCGATTGTAATACACATTAGCGGATGGTTCCGTTAAAAGTTACTGCCGTGGCATCCTCCGTGGTTTCTTAGAATAACAGTACTTTGGGAATTTGAATTAAGTGAAGATGCGGCATGATCCAGGTGATCTATGCTCGTTCTTATTCGTAGGAAACATGGTAATCTACATACTAAATTACATGCAATGTGTCAGCACCATTGCGTTTCAGAGCCAATTTTGAGTTAGACTTAGTCCAAGCCCAAGTTTAATAATATTTATTATCTGAGTATTCAGATTGTTGTTTCCATTCATCCGCGCTCAGCTCCCAAGACCTAGAAGATGAATCTCATTCAGGGACGAATGGAGGGAGCCGATTGACCACCACTCTACACTTGAGGTCTAAAAAATAAGCTCATAGAGTAAAAATATTTGTTGCTAATCTATGAAATAGAGCATGAAGCAATAAAGAATAACTACCATTACGAAATCTCCCATTCCGACGTGAGAAAACCAAACCGACTTAATTACGCTCCTCTTTGGGAAGCTTCTAGAGAGACACCTGTGAGTTGAAGTGGAGGGTAACGGGTAGAACGCTGACTTCAAACGGTAAGGGAGGTTAAGTATTTTGTAATCACCACCTCGATTTCATTAACTTTTTCTTTGATTTGGTTCATGCGACGTGAACTGCGCTCAGATGACTTCTTACTAAAAATGTCATTAATGCAAATAATTAAACTCAACACAGAATGGTTAAGTTTAGTGTTATTCATTGCATATAATAAAATTTCAGTTATCAGTTTCATCTATATTGCCATCCTATAATGAACATAGGCTTATAAACGCTGAAATTCAAAATATAAATACTGTGCACACGTGTAGGTACTCCATGTCGCTTAGTAAAATTTTCGGTGGGTATGAGGGGCCTTTCGAAGGCCATTGGGTAATTAAAAACTTGTAGGAAAGCGCAATACTGGCTGGACTCCAGGAGGAAATGAGGAATGCACACCAATCAAAAACCCAGGACACCCGACGTTTCTGACGCAAATGCGTGATTAAACAATCCGGCTCTGGAGACGCGGAGTTCATTAATTTACATTGGCATGGGAGTTAACAACAGCATTAGGAAATTCGATTAAAATTCAATCGTAAAGCAATGAGACTATTTTGAATGAACGGGATGATTGCGAATTGTTGCGAGGCATCTTTAAAAGAACAAGGGGCGAGCGGTCACCACTGTACGCAGTAGAAGTGCAGAGGCTTACCATTCTGAGGATGGCGTAAAAGACATCGAGATGCGAATTAAGATCCAGGCTGTCCTGTCCTAGATGTTGGCACTCATCGCTCTCCCTCTGCTCTTCGAACACGTCCAATTGCACGCTGAGATCACCCGATCCCGGCTCACCCGTGCTCTTCCTGCCGCCCAAGAAAGAAAACATCGATTAAAAAAATGTACCCCGGAGGTAAACACAGATAGAGTATAACAAATTTCATCATGAAATTATGAGATATTTTCATCGCAAAATATACGAATCCTGTGCAACTGGACTCCAGAAATATCGTAGCATTGTTTAAAACTTAGGTAAATTATACTCCTGTACTTGGTGTTTAAACAACAGCCAGGGTTCTCAAACAACCATAATTTTAGTCAAAAACTTGAAGATTCACGAAAAAAATTAAGACTGCCCATGGTCTTGATATAAAATTAAAAATTTAAAATACTCAACCGTGCAACCACAACATTAAGTTTTTCATAATAAGTATCAATAGCATAGAAATGCCTTCCCATGAAATTCCTAGCGTAATTAAACTTTCAGGCGACGGAGATTCGAGTTGAAAACTCTAATTCGCGAAGATAAACCAGAAATAGATCTTTGAGTTATTTGAAATTGCTCATCTCTTAAGAAAGGGGAAAAATAATTCAATATTGGAATTCCAATCAGCAATCCAGTGTCTGTGAGTAATCTAAGAGTAATAGAATAGTGGAGTAAGAAGTGTATAATTTAATGCTCAAAAAAATTCTCAAGTTATTTTCTGCTTATAAGCAAGGAGACACATGAAAAATGATCTCCAAAAAGTTCTCTTACAATAAAAGTTCAAGATACCTGTATAATACTTAGCACTTCTACTAAGGTGTTTACGCTAAGGAACCCTGGCGATTTTTGTTTGTATTTGGGCAATAATTTGGGTCCCATATCACATAAACCGAAATCCAATTAGCATCGGAACCATCAATATTAAGGGAAGCGATCTAAATTGCATCCAAAATCTAAATAAACACGTAATATCTTAAAGTTCGTTACTTTTTCATTCATTCATCAAAGTATTTTCCGAATGTAAAATCAAACCTGGGCCATCCCTTGATGTGAATCGCCCCAAAATTTCATATTACTAAATATAATCATGCTTATAAAAAACTGTCATTACCTTAGCTCGTTGAGGACTTGTAGGAGCTTAAGACCTGCATCAAAAGAGATAATATCATTACAATTTCTGACATGTGAAAAGTAATGCATTTATATCAATCCAGCAATAACACTAATATTTAATTATTCTTAGGAATTCGTAACAATACAATGTTATAGATTTATGGAGGGTAAATGAATTAGAGCTTGAACAATTGAATAATTTAATTTTCATGCGGCTTTTATATGAAACACACATCATACGTATTTAACTATCACATGAATTCCAATAAGCATTGAAAAATTCAATATGACGTAAACTCACCAATGAATTCATTGCGGACTCGTATCCTTTCTTTCAGTCTCGGCGTTGAGATGATAAGGCAATTCACAAATGCAACCAATGCTGTTTGGTAGTCTAGTGAAGTGGCCAGCCTGAGTTCATCCACCACCACGCGGAACCGGTATTTCTCACCCTTAAGCGACTGAAAAACCTCAAGGTCATTCATCCTTCGAACCATCCAAAACTTATTTTTTTAATTCAAATCTTAAGCCAAATTACAATACTTAAATGATGCAGATGACCTGAAAATCTAAATAACTCAGAGACACAAGATAAGAGAGGATCATAAAAATTATTAAACTCTGATGTATCCTGCCGGTAAAAGCTTGATTATATGGCTTTCACATAATTTATTCACCATAATATTACAACCCTTCCAAGATCTAAAAGGATCCTTTAAAATAAAAAAATGTTGCAAATTTATTTCAAACTCTGTGGCAGATCTGACCGCGGGTAGATATCGTAGGCAGCAAGTAAAATTTTATGTGCGGTTTATTCCAACTAACATACGAGGGTGGAACTTTGAAAAAATAGATTAGAATATTCACCGATAAATCAAATAAAACAAAAAATTATAAAAATGAAAATATTTTTATGCTTTTTCCATTAAAATTTTCACCATAATTTAACAAATTTCAACAATTATCTACAAATATTTTACTGGGATAGAAATTATTTAATTATTGTGAGGATTGAAATAATGTTAATTGATAGCGTTAAAATAGGATAAATAGCAATGCATGAATGAAAAAAGTAAACTGAAATTCAATTAGAACATAGCGAAAATATTTTAAAACGAAAAGTCTAAGTACACCTCAAATGTAATAAATTAAATCCAGGTCTTACATAATGGAGGAGCATAATTAGTCAAATGAGCTAAATCAAACTAACACATACACAAAGTTGAAATTCGTCGAGAGTAAATTGGCATCTGGTATCAGCTCACAATTTCATATGGCCAGTGTAAGAGCTTTGGGACCTACTTTGCATTCTTACCCACAGAATATTTATATTTTCATGTACACAGTTCCGTTTTACCGTATTTTCCTGGTGCTGCGAGTTTTATCGACGTGAGCTGTGAACTCGACTCCGCCAAAAATACGAAAAGACAGCAGTATTAATTTCTTAACCTCAGAAAGCTTACCGCTGCCCATTTATGCTTTCAAAGAAATTCTAACTACAGTCAAAAGTAGTGCGAAAACTCACCACTTCAGAAGGTACTTTTAATAGGAATCCCGTTCAATGTAACACGGAACTCCATTAAAACTGAGAATTATTCACACAATGATTCATATTGTAGTGGAGCAAAAGATGGGATAATTTTTAGCGGGGTTTGATGAGAACTTTCTGCTAGCATTAAATATTTTATAACCTAAGCGAAAAACAAACAATTTACAATCCCAGGGTAGTATGCGGCGTTATAAAGTTGGATCGCAAATTAACAATACCTGAGGAATAAGCGATCAAATAAAACTATGGATAATTTTTCCAATGGGACACTCAATTACGCTTCGCGTGACTTCGCGACAAAAAAATTTGGCGGCAGCTCCTTAACCTGCTCTGCACGGCCGAAAGACAGACCGAGTGGAAAATCGCATGGGATACGTATGACCGTTAAAAAATGTCTCATGTACAGACCTTGTAATGCTCAAGGGCGTCCAAGGCACGGGCGTACCCTTCCGCGTTGTACACGCAAAGTGCAGAGAGCAGCTCCACCACCTGTTTCTTCACGGTCACATTACTCGTGTCCAGCGCTGAAAAAGAGAAGGCGGAAGGTGTCATGATTTGATAGCACAGCAAAGGGCGCCGGTCTTCCCCATTGCGATCGCATTATCCCCTCAGCGCCGCGACTCAACTAATGGATTACATACACCGGCTGCGGTAGTTGGCAGTATCAATGCCTCGCGATCTTTATAGGAACCTAATATTGTAAAACCTTAGACACAATGGATCGATTGAATCTCAGAGGATGTCGGGGTTAAAGAGAAAAACAGCTACACTCGGTATCGAGTCGATTAAGCAAAGGCGATAAAATAATTAATAATAAAATTAATAAAACAATACGCAAGAATAATATCTGACACTTAACAATGAATTGATAAAAACTCGAAACACTTCAGACATACAAGTATGCATTGAATTGAATTATACGGGACTGTACATGATAGGTGATAAAATATCGGGCAAAAATTTATATCTGAATACACATGGAGTTTTTTGCGGAAATATAAACGTCTTATTTTGCATCAGACATTTAATAGGTCTCGCTCTTTCCTCCAAGGTCCCTTGAGAACATTTAAACCTGTCATCAGACTAAGCATCGACAGCAACCGTCATCAATCAACATTTTACACAGTAATGGGACACAAAATATTCTTTCTGAGATTTTTCAGAAAGAATAACAGAATACAGTATCGTTTGTTGGACTACAATGGTGTTTTCGAAATATTTTTGTGGCTTTATTAAAAAATTAAGCCCGAAAAATAGGCTACTGTGTCTTTCCTTCCCACTCTTTCCAAACAAGACATTTCTTCTATAAAGCGCAATGAAAGCGACGTTTACTATATTGGGCCTTTGTAGGGAATGAAACCGTTGAATACATGGGCAGCTCATACCAAATTGCGGAAGACCACTGAGTGTGTTTTTCGTACCAACAAGGATGGTTAATTTCAAATAACTGAATATTATTTTATTTCATTCACGCCTCCTGAAACTGAAGTAATTTTACTTCCCTAAAGATAATAATACTAAATTCGCGAAATGTCCACCAAATATTCCTTCATGAATGCCCTTGTCAAATTTCGATAAAATTGTCCTCAGGTAAGATAAATTGGTACTCTTAAGCACTTGTCCAATTGTCATTATGATTTTTAATGTACGCTTAATTTAAGCAGCATGTAATTTACTTTTATAAAATCATCCCAACTAGTCATTTTACAGTACAATTATATGAATCTACTACTGATACAATAAGATTAATAGCATACGCTAGTGTATTATTATATAATCTCACTTAATGCGATCCAACACACCGAATAGTAAAATGACTCTACATTATCAACAAGTCACTATCCAAGTTGTTCAGAACTAAATGAAGGAACCAATACATTTAACTAAAATGAAAGTAACCCGAATGATATGACGGCCGCTGTGTTACTATAAGATCGTCAAGCGACAAAAAATCTTTACCAGTGCCGTTATTTTATATTTCCAATTTATTTTGAGCAGAAAACGTGGGGATACACAGTAACAGGTACCATAGAATCGAAATTAAAATATCTTAGTAAAAAATGGGACTGTCCACCTTTTCCAAGAATTTTTCATATTTTTGTCGGTCGTTCAAGTCACGGCTAACAAATGACAGCTGCCAGAGGATATCAAGGTGCGGGAAAACGCTAAAAAACAGCATCGCAATACTCAGCTATTTAAAGCATATCCTGAAATATTACCACATAACATTAATGTAATCCTTGCCTTGCAAGTTACTACATCGAAGCGCGATGTTCTTTTGGCTAAAGCACCTTCACTTCTGTCACTCCGCCGAATTTATCGATAGACCTCTCATACCGAGTAAGCACTCATTGACTTATACTTACTCCGTCGCCTGGGATAATATTCCACGTGCGACCTCCAGAATTCTTTCGGATAACATGAAAGCACGCATGCTGTTTTCTCTCGCCAGCCGACGGGGCGAGAGAAGCGCATAGGTTGCTGCGAGTAGGTAGGTGGCGTGGTGCATTTATGCAGTTGCTGCTCATGCGTATGCGAAACAGCGCATGCACGGGGACGATCGGAGGGAGCAATGGTAATAGGGTGATATAAAAGCCCACGAGACAAGGAGAGGAGGAGAAGCACGTCACTGAGAGGTTTGGGGAAGAGACGAGCTTCTGTGCGTTGGGAAATAACACGACGCATGGAAATTCAAACAAGTAAACAATTGCGGTTCCTCGGTGAGAATATTAAGCGTTGATGCCACGTCTCACAACATACACTTGCTTTATTATGAAAATTGTCGCTGGATTGCATGTTATAATTATGAATTTTGGTTTTCTAACCCCAGGTGACGGTAATCCTTTAAGACCACCAGGAAAGAGAACAGGGCTTCATGATGAAATAGAAGACGTTTTCCATTCCGGAGGCTTTTCCGCGATTAAGCAAAACTTTGCAAAAGTAATTACAATGGCATTAGAAGGATGAAATCGGCTGGCCTACTCTACTCAGACATTACCACAAATGAGCCGTTACATGCGCTCAGTACGCACTTACGTGTAAGTAAACACTGGTACAGAAAACAAAAAGAACTGGGACCCGAAAGAGGATGGGTATGGGGAGCTCCTAATGAGTATCAGCTTGTCATGTTCGACCAAGGAACAAATGACGTGAATCAAACGGGGAGGGGTACCGAAAGCTGACGATATCTTTTCAAGAGATTTCATGCTTAATTTTCTCTTAAATGAAGACAGTAAGTTATAATTTTTATATGTGCCTAGGGTTCAGATAGGTAGGTAGGTATGAAACTTATGCAGATATCTCACTAATAGGAACAAAACTCTCAAGTGAAGTAAATTTTTACCAGATGTTATCGGAAATGCATTTGAAGTCTGCGTGCGTGTTGAAGGAATAGTTTTTTTTCACTTTGAGCTTTCATTACAAAACTTTTCATTTTTAGGCCCATTTCCATTTTCCCCCGTTGTTTTTGCCAGGATTTAAATGGCATAGCGACTTGATGATATTCTACAGTCAAGGAACTAGGCTGAAGTGGTTCCGCCTATTTTCATCTAGAATTGCTTTTCAAATCCCCTATTTGAGAGGTGACATTTTTCGATTCATATCCTAAATATACTTTGAAGACTCCGACCTTCTCTAACTAGATATTGAAGCTGCGAGGAGAGGTGAAACATTCTGAAAAAATATACGACATAAAGTTAAAGGTTTGCCATTTAAGTTGAATATTCTCAATCAATCGTCTGTGCACAATATGTGTCAATTTACTTATGTAGCATACATTTTGCTAGGATTCATTCGATCATTTCTCGTTCGTAATCCCGGTCATTTTTAAAGTACCCACTTAATAAATTCGTAGAATTGACAAGTTCTTTTTCAACCTGCAACCCGGCAGGCAACCATTCGTTCGTTTGCAGACGCCAGTGACTCCGCCATCCATTCCGAGGTCGTGCACTTTCCGTCCCCTCCCCGCCCGATCCAACCTCCTCCTCTTTCGATTCACCCCATGCACCACCTCCTGAGATTTTCTATTTCCTTTTCCTGAGACGTAACATTTTTTTTCAGTGGAACCATCATTACTCTTCGGTGTTTACCGGAGTGCTTGGCCTTCGTCTCTCAGCGTGAGCTCTTATCCTTATATTTATGCGTTATTCTGTGAATGACATATTTCTTCCAACATATTCCTCCAGACATGCGCAATTCACTGGAAATGATCAACCGAAACGCGTTACATGTTTTCAATTATGTTCAAACCGAAGATACATCCCATGATCTCGCACAGGTATATAAAACCATCGATTATATTCTATTAATTCCCACATGCTATTCAATCATCGTCGTAGGTTTTTACCTTAGAAATTTATGTAAATCGTTAATGGAGATTCAAGGGGACGATTCCAAATAGAAGTGATAAGACCATACGTCCAAAAATAATGAAACATCTTCAGTCAAAATTAATTTTAACCTTTGGGCTTGGTTCATTAGAACTTCTATTGCATCCGGATCAATTTATTTTTCCTATGCTTTGATGTTTGAAATTATCGAGATCTTACTATTACAGTAAATATGAAGATAGAGAAAAAATCATAGATTGCGAAATCTTTCCCTTGTACTTTCTACAATGGCTATAACCCTTCAATGGAAGAAGGGTTTACCATGAGAAAATCGTATGTATTACCGGAAAGATGAGGGAAGAAGACACTTTGATTTTCCACATAGAAGTTTATTTTCTACGACCTAGGTCTCGCTACAGTGTAACATCTTCAGGCAACCTGAAGATGTTACGCTGTAACAAAACCTAGATAGTAATAAAAACAATTCTATGTGGAAAGCAAAGTGGCTTCTTTTATCGTGAAGGATTTCTACCATTTTACGCCTGAAACTGTGTCATTACTGGAGAGAATCATTTCCGCGTTTCCCTCAACACATCGTCGTGATAAAATATGGGATCAAATGTATAGCGAGATATTTTAAATTATGTACTTTGTCACGTTCATTACTAGTAATAATGATTCCATCTTCATTTAAAATAATCATGGAAATCTTAAGGGCAAAAGTAGGTGCGTGGAAGACATTTGTAATCACTAAAACAATAAGCTTAGAAATCAGCTGCCATCAGAGTATTAGCGTAAAAAACAAATTACGTTTGTTCACAACCTTCTCGGTTCTTGGTTTTCATATCAATTGACTGTTATGAGTTGCCTATTAGTTTAGTTTGAACAGTCATAATAAAATTGGCTCACTAATTAACCTAAATAATACTAGTTATAGCTAATTACTGAGTAAAAAATGTTCGCATTGGTGTGTGAGTGATTGGTATGAGAAGGATAATTGTACATAACAACCCTTTCATCCTTTCATACCATTCAGACACAACGAAAAGAGAGCCGAGAGATGCACAATTCTCGGACAAAAAGTCGTCCACCCATAGGGTAGGCTAATGAACGGGAGTTCTAACTAACGATTTGAATCACAAAGGAGAGTGAATAGAAGCAGTCCTCTTATAAAATGCAATTGCTGAACTTACAGAAAAAATTTACATGGTAAAATGAAAGCAAGCAACTTAAACAGAAGAGACCAGAGTATAGAAATGAAGAATGTCTGAAGGAAAGGGTATGTATCCATGATTTTGCACGGATGTATGACGTCACATCAAACCAGAAAACGAGTTCGCGGCAAATTGTGACTTGTCATGAATATTTTGTGACAAATAGATTAACACTGAAAAAGCAAAAACAAAATTGTTGCTCAGCAGCATTTAAATCAGCAGAAAGTGCTGCCAGGCAAATTTTTGAATTAGTATTTATTCAATTGCAGAATCAATAAGTCATTCTCCTGATTTAAGTCGATTTTATCCCAAACATCGCAACTAAAATATTAAAGTTGAAATACAAATTATAACAGAAACATGGACGAGTAAAAATGACACCTATTTTCATTTGAGACCCCAATTTATTTCACATAATTTATTCTATGTAAGCACCAGAATAAAATAACATAATACGCAATTCAGTGCTCAGAAAAAATCTTGCCATTGGACTAGATATTATGACCAGAATTCACCACATAAACATCATAAATCCTTGGCATTAAAATTTAAATGAATCAAACAAGAACAAATGTGACAAACAAGGCAAATTAAATACATCACTCAAAGCAACGAGGAAGGTGCGAATGGAAAGCGATTCATTTACGACCCTAGGAAACGCTCGCATGTCTTTCACCGAAACTCACAACCGCAAGGAAGCGTCGGAGGCATTTTCACGCCACTCCGAAGCCGCCATTCGCTTCTTTGGGAAACGGATAACAAAGACACCGCGATTATTAAAGTCGGGAGGAGAAAGAGACGGAGAGAGAGAAAGGAAGAAAGTCCCCATAGAGGAAAGCTTTGGATTCATGCTCTTGTGTTGGCAGCCCTGGCTCTCTCCCAAGAAGTGATTTCCAGAAAGGCGACTAACCGTCTTGGTCCGTGGGCGCACGGTTCCCACCTCCTCCCAGCCGCCCTCCCCACATCTCTCTCTCTCTAACCGGAGGACGGCCGATGTAGTCTCCGGGATGTGCCGCCGCGGTATTGGCAAAAGGAGGCGTGGGCGACGATTTCCCAAGGCCACCGCGGAAGTGGGGGGGAGGCGCTCACATCGTCCGACGACAAGGTGGGGGGGGGGCAGGGAGAAGGCAGAGCCCTGGGCTTGTATGTGTGTTGTGTTCGCTCGATCACTTGACCATTCCGATCAGGGAGGGGAGAGAACCAGGAGGAGGGACTAGGCGGCCTTGATCGCATCCTGATTCATCCTACAACTCTTTCTACCACAGGAATCTCCTTTTCTTTCGCTCTTTTCCCGGAGCTACTTTACAATTTTCCAGCTTAAAATAAGGCGAACGCACCCGCGGACGGGAGCCTCGCATCTCCCCGTCTCAGGAACTTCGCTTCCTCCTCTTGCTCGGGCTCTTGCTCTTCTTCCCACCAAGCGGAACAATATGCACTCACCCGAACCTTTCATTCCTTCCTGCAATGAGCTACACGAGGGTAAAGCTTGATCCTAAAATTTACAAAAGGTCAAAATTTAAAAAAATTGCTAGTTCCTGGAATCAGAACATGGATAGTGCCTGTTGGAAGTCATCTTCATAGAATAGCATCATTTTTGGGCACTGTTATACACCCTCGGGACGGGGGTCTCCGTACGTTCAGTGCTTCGCTGCATGGAAATTCAATTTTAGAATATTTTTCGGGTCTTAGCACCCTCCGGAATCGATCTCCTGGCACAGGGACATGCAAATTAGGAGCAGCCAAACTCAAGAACCATATGTCTCCACACGGGTTCGGGTCCCGCGGTGGGCAACACAGAATCCTCAACTTCGAGTTCTGAGGTGCGAAAAGGTTCGAAAGGGTGGTGAGGTCATCGAAGGGTGGGGGTGAAGAGCGAGGGAGGGCGGCGGGGTGGACCTGGGGGAGAGCAGGGAGAGAGATGCGGTGACGGAGGTGACGACGGAGGGATTCGAACGAGAAGAAAGGGGAAGAAGGATATCTGTTTTGAAAACCGGCCCACCCGGGGGCCACGGCAGCCTCGTAATCTCCCACACGATGCGGCCCTCCTTTGCCCTCCTCCAAGATCGGGAAAAGGTGCTTTTAGGCAGTGCGCGCCCCCCTACCCAGCCCGGGGCCCCTCAATACGACCCCAGTTCGCCTCCCGCCCGACCGGGTCGTCGACTTCTTTTCGCGAAATGCGTATTTTGTACAAATACGCTCTCTCGGGCGCGCGTACAGTGAACCCCCCCAGGACACAAGTGGGCGTGCTATCCGGTTTTGCCGACTCTCCCGCTTCCCCCGCCGAAGTCTAAAGCAAGCGTCAAGGAAATAGTTACGTTCCGTCGAGTATCAAGGAGAAGGTGGTCTGATACTCAATTTTTTTATTATTCTTCCTGCTTAAGGTTTAGAAGGCCTAACACTTTTTGCCATGTACATGTCAAGCTCAATCATGAATGCTGGAAGCAGTGTTTTTAATACGTAGATCTTCCTTATGCTTGGGTAAAAGAAAGCTTTCGAATTTGAAACAAATGCGGAGTTAGAAATAATTTATGGACATGAGTTGTCAAAAAAGAAATAATTTATAAACGTGAGTTGCCACAAATAAAAGTAACCAAGATTTAATTGACTTGATGGAGTGAAAGTACTCTTTATCTTGAAAGGCTATATTTAACCATTATATGCCACTGCAACATTTCAATTGTAATAACGGTAAAATTTGCCTAATATAATGATCCATTCTTGTTTACTGAAAGTTTGAGCAGAATTCGTTTTTTTTCAATTAGATTCTGTCGCATTTTTTTGCAAAAGAAGAGGACAGCTAATTGAATTTTTGTTTGAATTGATAAAATGTGTTCATTCAAATTAATATTGTAAATTGTAGATACACATGGCTAATTGTACATAAATAGGAACAATGTGTCACTAAATGGAGCAGGTCTGATTTATATGGAACGAAATATCCAGCAATTTCGAAGTGAACAAGAAAGTGAATTTTGAAACTGATTAAACATGAGATATATTCACTGAAAAGAATGTACTCACATTTAGATACATTACACCATGCTGTCTGTAGTGAGGGCATGTGGGATGGAGTGTTTTGGACACCCACCTTATTAATGCGATAACAGGTGAATTATGTATTCCGCATAAAAATAACATATGAAAATTAGTTTTTTCCATTATAATTGCCCAGATACGTTGGAAGGACGTAATCTTGGTTTAACTCAGAATCGTTTGTCTATTTCTCTCATTGATCTAGGTTATCTGCCAATACTACATATCTGTGGTCCTAACGATTCCCTTAGTATGAGAAGTAAAGCTGAGAGTCATTCACACACACACACGTCTCTTACTTTTTCGTCTTGTTTGACCATTTCGTATTTGGAGAGACTCCCACACAAGTTTATCACGTGTCCACGTCGCGATTGCCTTTTCCTTCTAGCTTTTGTTCACAAATCTAGAGAATAATGTCGAATCTAGAGAAAAAATTCGAATGCCTAAACAAACATTTTCTCTGATGGATTCTAAATTCTTACCGCATATTCCATTTTTTAAATAACAAATGTTAAATAATGCACCAATTTTTTACTTCTCAATTATATTTTCCTTAGCACCTAAGTACACCAAAAGACTGACACCGTAAAATGTTATACAGTTTAAATACATATTAATTAAACATTACATAAATTACATACAGGACATTGTTCGTCAAATCGGTGGTAATTTTTCTCATTAGTCACGATAAACAAATACATTTACACACTGAAATTTTCTGTATTCCAACGCTCAACCTGCTCTAAATTGCCTAAAAATGAGTGGAACTTCGATGTAACTCGAGAACCCAGTGAGATCCTCCTAGGGACCAAATCATAAATGGCACCCGTTCTCCAGGAGGATTCAAATTCACATCCTTGTTTTAAATTAAACAGAATATGATTGAACCCGCATTCATGAGAATACAATGTATTGGGCATTATGATAAAAAATTGTACACAATCAATGCTGATTTTGCAATTAAGTATCAGTAATGTTTTCATACTTTTCCGTACTGCTCATGCTAACACAGCAAGTTGACAATTGAAATTGAATATACGTATATTTGCCATTTTAAAACTGGATTCATCTACAATTACAATTAATTTTCCAAATAAATAACAGGAAAAAAGTATTACAAAACTTATTGGGACAAAAAACATGGCTGGCATGTCATGCCATTCAAACTCACATTCAAGCAGTTTACAAATTAATGGCCCATTATCTTTGACTGATGGGCTCACTAGGACCCCCGTGGATTCATTTCAGGTTCCTAAGCCCAAAAAATAAATTCTACAATCAATGCACCCGTCTTATGGTGTAAAAAAGGGATGAAAAAAAAGGGCAAGGAGAATTACTGAATACAAAGCAATAGACATTCCAAAGGATAGGGCAAATTTCTAAGGACAGTGAAAATATATCCTCCTAAAAGTATATGTTCTTAAAAGGGATCTGAGACTACCAACTCAAAATTTAATTTTAGGGAATATCTGGCGTCTGTTTCTCAAAGCCTCAAGCATATTCACATTAATTCTAAAAATAGTTTTCATTGATGTCTAAAAACAGGCTTCATGTTTAGCTTTTGGTATAATCAAGCCACATGGACTTATAACTTTGAGAAATGCCCTGATGTCAGGTTATATCTATCAATATCAACCTGCCTTTTATCATTCGATAAATATCTTGCGCAAAAAACACTCTGAATAAGGAAACGACATCGTTCCCCAAGTTTTCGATGATTCATGAGTAATAAACAATACCGAGACTGAGCTTCGGATCGTGCTGTCTGAAAGGGAGACTTTTTTCTATTGACCCACCCGCAGACATCGTCACGGACGCCCATACACACACCCACAAACATCTTCTGAACTCTGCCCCCTAAAGCATTGGTGAAATTTAATGAGAACATCCGTAAATTTAACGAGAACTCCAACCTTAAGCTATCGATCCCACATTTATTTTTCCCATGAGGGAGAGGAAACTGAGACCATCATTATGCCGATTTGTATTTAAAAAATTGAAATAAAAATGACACTCCACATAAAAATGCATGAACGCTCTGATGCTTTGGGAATATTCATGCAAAACTACAGAAAACCCATCACTCAGTTACGACGGACACAGAGAGAAGAATAAGGGTCGACTGAGAACGAAAGACGAGGGAAGGAGACGGGTTGCAAGTGGCCTTTTCGGCTGTCTTTAAGGAGTCGACCCACTTGATATCCAACTTCCCTTACGTATCCCACGGCCCACCACATGCCTGCATTGTGAAGAGTGGTCCCCGTTCTCCTTCTCCCAAAAGAAGTCATAAAACCACCCGCGTTGGAGGAGGGGATAGTCGTCAATGCCGCGAGACTCGAAGAGACGATGTGGAAAGGATGAACTGGGAAAGAGGGAGAGGAAGGCGAAGAAGAAGAATGAGACGTTCGCAGTTCTAACACGGAGCATCTCACCTCACCTTTTGATTGCGCCCCCGCTACCCCTCCCCCCCATTACACCTCGGAAACTCTCCGACCTCCAAACACGCGCCGCTATCTCCTTATCTCCTCTCAATATAAACAGACGCCAGGCTTATTAAGGCATTGGCGCGTGAGAAACACGCGGGCACCGCCGTCGCATCTCCACCGCCGAGAGCGTCCCTGGCTCTCTCTCCCGCCCCATTCATCACACGAGGCAGCGACAGATACACACAGCGAGCGACAGAGAGAAATTGATTTCGCAAGGAAATTATCATACACTGAAAGTCGCCAAGGCATTCGCGCGCTCGTCGACAAAAAAACGTTACGGTGACAGAAAATGAATGCTCTTGTATACATATACGCGTTTTACTCGATCTCTCACAATTGGTGGAAAATTAATCGATTAATTACACCTATCTTGAAATTTTGTTAAGGTTTTGCACCGCACTTCGAAATCGAAGTGCAGATAATATATCAGAAAGGTGTTAGTTTCCTCGTCCCAATAACTTTGTGTTCTGGTCCGTTCAATTCATAAGATCGTTCGTGCAGTCGATTTGAAATCCTATTATTCATCTTTGGGATTGGAAATCGTCGAACTTCATATGATTTAGCCACTGCTAATCTCTTAGAAGAATTAAATTTAATTAATGAGGACAGAGGTAAACACAATAAGGTCATAACAGAGAAGACATTTGAAAAAATGTGCTCTGGTAGATGGTGATAGAGTCGGTAGCTCTCCAGAAACTGAGGTGCTAAATGCGGTGATGACCATAGGAATCTTATGTTAGCAGACTTGGGTCCGTATCTAAATTAAACTAAATCGGTACTTCTGCTTGTTAAACTGTCTGGCGCTTATGCTCTCTACATTAAAGTCACCACTTATGCAATATTTGGTTATGTCAGTCACACACATCACTCGTACATAATACGGAATTTACAGTGGTCACCGCATTCTACATACTAAGTGATCGGTTTCACAACCGCACCTAAACAGAAAAACACGCAGACATTTTTTTCGGTACATGTAAAAAGTGGTACACTAAAATCATTGCAACCGAAATTATGATGCATTGTGGGCTTCACTTTCTCATAGTTCACCGAAATTGATAATCAATTCCTTTAAACAACTATAGATAGCATCAAAAAAGCATACAAAAAATAACGTGTTCGAAAATTTGACAATGTCATTTTTCACTTTTACTTAGGAATTCACACTTAAAATTCAAAACATAATTGATTATTTCAAGCCCGCCAAGCAGAATAATTAAATTTCCCGATCACCCAAGCCCTAGATGATATAAAACTCACTTTCGGCGGGAATCGCACCAGCGACCAACCTCTGGAACAGCCGACGAGGGCGTAATCCCGCCTCAACCGAGTTGTTTTTGTCGACATTTATTCCGAGCTCAAAAAATTCTTGGCACCATCAAAATTTGCTATGCATAACTACTGACCGATCCACATCCAAAAGAATATATACGAAGCGTTCTGTGGAAAATGTATACCATCAGTAATGGTAAAATTCAAAGTAGTTTTAAACATCTAGGTTACGATAAAGTGACGACCTTCCTCTGGACTAAAGTAAAAGGGAATAAACCAGAGATATTTCGAAGAAATCTTTTTACGGACGGTGACGATCAGCACGTATTGAAAAGATTTTAAGAACAATTGAAATATCCCCCTCCTAATTTGAAATCAGATAGCTTCAATTGTGTCAGGGAAAAAAAACCAACCAACGTATCAGGAGGAGACCAGAAATACTGCAGCTGGACGGGTGATTTCGACAAAGTGTAAGCGTTCAGAAATATCGGATCGTATCTTGACGCCAAAGAAAACTCGCCGCCGAGGACTTGAAAGTCTTAAAGAGTGTCAACATCACGGTAGCCTTGTCGCCTTCTTTTTCTCTCAACGAGATGCATAGCTTGAGCTGGCACAAAAAATAAAGTTAAATGCAAAGCACATTTCTACACTGTTGCTCTGTTTCGAACGAAAGTAAAAACAGAGCAGCCAAGCAACTGAAAAACGAGTTTCTTTTGATGCTTTCTTATTGCCGTTTTTACAATGCCTGTTTGAAAAAACGACTTCTGTAATAACATGGAAACGTTTATTTGAAAAGAGAAACCACTTGACGATTTCGATTGTTACCCTAATCAAGTCCCAATCATTGAGGGAAATACTCGTATGCAGCCTCTAATATGTTTGACCTTTTTAAAATAATACTATGTGGCTGGCAGAATAATTAAGGACACAACTATAAAGCTGAATTTTTTTCCCAATGAATCAATCATATCATTATGTTACAACCACTGGAATTAATTTTTTATCAAATTTAAATAAAGATTTAAAAAATAAATTTCGTATCATTCGTATAATTTTTAACTTAAAAACTCATAAATATTATGGTTTCTGCGATTGAGAGGTTCTGCAAATTTTTGTCGCTTTTTGAGTCTGAAAAAAAATTAAGTCGACATGAATAGAAGAATCTGTGAAAGTCTATCAAAATTGAGTCTAGGATTAATTTTTATTTTCGAGTCAAATTATTATGTATTCATTTAATTGGTAAATTAAAACATGATATCCAACGCATTTAGCAGGTTAATCTCAATACGGCTTCCTATATTTGCACATAACGAAAAAACAGCAAGTAAAGAAGAGTTATTAGAACTAATAGAAGTCTTATAAGCGGTGAGTACCATCATGGTAAGTACCATAAAAACAATTATTTATCAGTAATATAAATTGTAAAAGAGGGTTCCATGACAATTTTACGGTTAAGAAACAAAAACTAGGTTTTGTAATGAAAAGATGATCGTGCAAATGGATACAAATTCATTTTGACCCTCATTCGTTAATTTCACCGAGTGACAGTCAAGTCTGTTGATCTTACCTTACGGTAATATTGCTCGTGGCGTTGACCTTCCAATACAAAATACACCAGAGTAACTAACATAGGTGTCTTATTGAACTCGATTTCAGTTGGATCCTAAAGGTAGTCTGAAGCGCCGAAATAAAAATATCGAGCGTACAGATCCACAGTGAGTTAAAACGGTGTAAAAAATGCATCTCCGGAGAACCTCCCTAGCACGTGCTTGCAGTTAACGAAGGTTGCAGGGAAAGCGCAAACGTCCAAGACAAACGACACGAAGCGCTAATTTGGAAGTTTTCTCGAATGTTTGTCAAGTAGCCTTTACCGTCCAGTCGCAAAATGGCGGAGACACATTGCGAAATGCCTGCTGAAACGAAACCGGAAAGAGCAGGAACGATGGACGATTGCGAGTCCATCGTAATCGGTGACAGGGACGCCTCGGGCACACGCTGGACCCTTACACCATCCAGCTTTATTTTGCGTTGTGTTTGCCAAAGTCTTCACCCACTCGTTACTACAAGGTTATTTCAGATTTGAGTGGTGGAGGTAGGAGGTATTCGTCTGCGAGAAGGCACCGACCCTCGTCCTTAAAACACTTCTCCCGCATTAACAAGCACAAGTTTCGGGGTATTCGCAATAAATATAACTCGCCTTGACTGGAAAACATTGGATAGGATAACTAAGAAACCAACGATGTAAAATTAAATTCAACTCTGAAATGAGAAATAGACGGACGAGTTCAATATGAATTCATTTAATTGTAGACTTTCGACGTAACTTATACTTGCATTTAGAACATATTGAATAACCAAAAGAAATTCTTTCCGCTGAATAAAATAATTTATTTCGACCTAAATTACGATGCACTCCATCATCATCACCTTGTTATCAAAAATACTGTACGTTGAAACCTAGGCCGCAAAAATTATGCTATTAAAAAGGAGAGATTTTTTTGGCATTTCAGTCGGCAAATCTTTTGGCGGGGAATTGAGGAAAATTAATGGAAGAAAAGGACACGATTTGTGGCATTCCACACCAATTTATGGCGAGGGATATTCAGAATACTTTCTGTAGTCTTCCATTTATTGCGCGCTTCCAGTATAATTTTCTTCGACGACATAATATTTGAATGAGCTTTGAACTCAGGCAATAGATGTATACGATACAATCAATCTACTTTCACCCATATTTTTGAGCAATTTTATTTCCCTATGGACACCACTTCCCTTTATCCTCGTTTACATTTGAAATGTTTTTGGCTGAACCCATCTCTGACTGATTTCCAGCTTTTGACTGCCCCTGGAATACCTGGTCCCTGCCACAAGATCTGTGAACGAAATCTTGTGACAGCCTCCAAAATGTAGGACGTAGAATCAAATGGCTAACTGAAGCCAATTATCCATACATGTTTCCTGGTAAACGCAGCATCCGTTTGACCTCCAAATTGCGGTATCGTGTAAAAAGAGAATAAGCATGTAATGCAAAATGTAAAATGAAGACTAAAATTAGCATCAAATTGCGTAAAAATGATGCAATTCTGTCTTCGTTCACCTAGGCAAAGACCATGTTTAGAAAAAACGTGATGAGAAAACAAGTTTAAGCTCCCTCGAATCACTAGTAGCACACCTAATCGAAAAGGAAGGTCATCTGTGAACATTTTTTTTACAAGTTAATATCATAAAGAAACCTCAAATTGAATTTAGATGCTTAATACATTAATAATAATGATAAGACATTAATATATATTTAATGCATCAACAGTCAAATTTAGATATTTAACATATAATTAAATCATAAAATAAAATATTGCGCACTATCTCCGCGAAATCTCTGCAATCGCCTCTCTCCCTCTCTCTCACGGCAATCACTCAAAACCTTCATTGACTAGTTAGATCACTAGTACTTCATACTAAATTTGATCTCCCAACAGAAACAAGTTCAGAAAGAATTCAAAGTTTGCTGAAAAAAGGGCGAATTCAATTTACTTGACCACGCCAAATTCATCAATTGGAAATTTCTTCTTGAAATTCATCGTCAGTTAAATCAAGAAGCGAGTCATGTATTCAGTAAATTATATCACGATGTAATGAAGTCAGTTTGTAAGAAGTTGCGAACACAAATAAATGGATGATTTTGTTTTTTATAATATTGGAGTGGATGGCCCGTTAAAAAATAATAACGTCATTGTGACCACACGTAAGTTTTTTCCACAATGGCTCATGGATAATGGCTCTCACAAACTCAAGAATAAGTAATAATTTGTAACCTGGTTATCTCTTTAATAAGTGCTCTCGGCTCGACTACCCTGCTGTTTATGACATCCCGGCTACTTGCAGCCGACAATATCTCTCTGCCTAATTATACTTCTGCCACTCATTCGGAAGTTTCTCCCTGAATTGAAGGGAATAACATATGACTCACTACGAAGTATATTCTGAATTATCTCCCTTCTCTACAATAAGCAGAGCCACCGCAACAAATGTAGAGTATCACTCAACAACAGAGTAAATCTGTGATTCACATCAAGAATCAATTTCCCGTCAGGTTGCCTCTTCATTAGCATAGTGATCAATGACAGGATCACACCGTCAGAGTTGGAGTCAATCTTTTCCTTTAGTAATGGAGGTAATTAAGGTATAGAGAGAGAGAGAGAGCATGGGACGTGGAAACATGGGGTGATAAAAAAGAACTTCTTATTCCCATTAAGAAGTATTTGAGGGAAATCAAAGGCTAGTATCGTAAATCCAAAATAGTAGAAATTCGTGCGGAGGAATTGGGATTAAATCGTTAGAAAAATGGATGTGACAAGCAAGTTATGTCCTGGCTGAAAGGGATTCGAAATTTGTTACAGGTCCTGGATTCGGTAGGATTTTGACCCTTAGCGTGCAAACATTTGATCAAAAAAGTTGCTTTGGCTATGCACAACCAAGTGGTTCGGCTTCGAAAAAAGGACTCTTTGCGAGTAATTAAAAAAATGACAGAAAGATTTTATTTCTCAAATTAATATCATTGCCAGTAAAACTGCTCATACCTCGAGAGGAAATTTAAAAGCCTGCTTTGCGCCCCCCAAAATCGCACACGCATGTCCTACTGAGATTTTCTTACCGGAAAATTAAAATAATTCTCCAACCAGGGTGATATTATTATAACTTTAATCCACGAAATAAATAGATCAGCAAAGAAAAGGGGTCACGCACCAAATAATCTTCATTCTTGCACATTAAAAAATGAACATTTGAAAGTGGTCCCACGAATTGTCCGTGTTAACAACACGCAACCCTATATAACCAAGGTTATGAGTACGATATAATGTCGCATCTGGTTCCAGCGCTGAGTAAACCCCTAAATGTTAGATTTATGGGAAGTCTGATGACATGATTGGGGTGGGAATAATGGTCATCAAAGGTGCTATACATAAAAATGATGGGACTTTCCTAAATACTCGTAATTATATCTTTTATAGTGGGAGTTTTATGAAAGTGATAAATGAAGAAAAGTCTTATGCATATATTATTTCCCGATAACTGATAACTTGTACCAATCAACACAACTGCCAAGAGCTACCGCAGCCATTGGACCGAGCCTAAATAAAGGTGCAAATGATGAAGCACTCGGATGCTATAACGCCATGCCCTCAAACAAACAATAAGGAAATGACTCACGGGAAGCATTTTGCATAAGCTACCCTGACGTGATGACACCTTGGCCCTTCCTTATTTCCTGTCATGATTAATCAGGAATTAAAAGGAAACGCTTCCCTTGTAAGAAGCGATGACGTAATTCCCTTACGAGCCGTTCTGTTGATGGAAGGCACCAAGCGAACATAGCGGAAGATTACGGTGGACTCTATTGCTCCGCATAAGGAACTCTGGACGTCTTCTCACTCAAAATATGACCAGCAATCAGATTCAGGTTTCTAATTGCAGGTTTTGTACAGTTTTTCAAGGATACAAATTCGTTTTACAAAGTTTTGTGCCACCATTTTTACTATATCATTTCTCCGATGAAATTTAACAGACATTAAATTTACATTGAAAAATATGTATTTAAGCACCCTGTAGCATAGCCGTTCGTGGTTAGATTTTGTATAACTAATAATAATTTTGTAAATTTGATGGCCCACCTCGCTTCGTGTTTTGAATGTTTTAAGCTTCTGTATGAATGTCAACCGTGCACTGACACCTTTTTGCGCTTTTTAAAGCTATAATTCAGGAGATACAAAGTCGCAAAAAACCGTCGATGCAAGCTCATGCAAAGAAATTCACCATGATCTTGCAGAATTCCTTGAGGATTCTTTGTTAAAAATGGAATGATAAAAAAATTTGTAATACTTATTATTACTCTGGCAGTAGTCTATGCCTACTTAATAATGCATGTGAATATCAGAGGTCACCTAGTGTTAGTGCAAAAATTCATTCCTGTCGTGGGATACGCTGATAACTCGCGGGATTTTTTATTGCAGCACACGGTTTCACAGTTTGCAGTGAATAACAGTAGAAGAACCAAAGCCTGCACACTACCACAGCAGGATGCGTACTGAGTGTATGGACGTTTAGACACCAAGATGGAGACTATCCCTACACATCACCATGACAGGCCGAAATTTAAGTTACTCTCCGGTCAGCCTTCGTATTAATACTATATACCATGATACTTTCACTCAGTTAAGTGAGCACTTAACGATAGCTACCCAGTGATAGTGCAGTGGCGGTAGATTGGTAATTATTTCATCGCACGGCATTCGATTTGACCTCCTCGCTCACCTCAACACTTCTGCTTTCTTTAACCCATACATCTTTCTAATTCCTTGCTGATTTGGAAAAAGGGTAAATGATGTCAGCAACGACTTCGACAAAAACGTAATACATTACTATTACGCACAATTAAGAGAGGCGCTAAAAAATTTAAAAGTTGTACGAATACTACAAGGGGAATTTATGCCACAAAAGTACTTTTATGATGATTATGATCGGTGACATCATGAGTAAATGTCGACATTAGGGTTGGGAATTCAGATTCACATAAATAAATCAATTTACAGTTCCTTTTTTATTGTTTCCCGCAGGAATTTAGCCGATAAAAATCAAAAAGTGACTCGCGTATTAAAAATGAATAATTGTCAATCATGTCTAATTTCTAAAAAAAATAATGCTCGGTTTGATAAAGTCCTTTCTAAAATAATATCTTCATGAATTAAGTGTTACCACATTATTTGAGACATTAAAATAAAGAAAGGTAATTTTGAATTTATTAGCCTTTCTGCAAGAATACATTTACGTGAATTAAGGAGAGCAAAAATTCAGATAACGTTTTCCCATTATTTTGAAATTCTTGAGAAATCTGACGATTAATGAGCGAGGTTGTGCTAAGTCAGGAGTAGCATCAAGACGTGGTTAAGTACCTGCTATAGCTTGACTTCGTGCCTTATGCGTAACTACGACACGACAACGCTGTCAATCTAAAACGAAAACAAATACAGCTTAAATAACTGTTCCTGGAGCAGGAACAATTTCCCTCTGCAGTGGCAATACCTATGACGGAACCATTTTTGCCGACATCTAAAAGAACATTAGGCGCTTAGATTTTAAATGCATATTGTCTTTAATTTTCCATTCCGAGGATTTATTCCACCAAGAACCTCTTTGTTATTTTAGTAATCGGAATCTTTTTTCACAATTCTCTCAGAAATGACTTCAAGTAGCACAGGAGTACCTCGTAAAATCTTCCCATTGTATTCATGTGCGAGTCCAGGAAATAATTTAATGACAGCAAAGTTTTTCTTCTGCGCACATTAATTTGGTACTAAAATCAGTAGAGCGAGTGGGTGAATGATGCCCATTTCAATTATGTTCCAATTCATGATGGAGAATAACTGCGGATATAAAACTAAGCCATTAATACAGCAGGATGTTAAATCGCATCGCGGGCCAGGCGAGCCTAGCTTTTGAAATTAACTGCTAGGGATTATCTGTGGTGACCTTTGCTGCAGATAAATAGCGTATTAGCTTGGCTCGATGCCCCTTCTCCACTTCTAACACTTCAAGGAGCCCTTCTTTAAGCCGAACGCAGCTTTCAAGCCTATTGCTGCGGTGTATTCCCTTAACCCTCTTCTTACAGTGGTGAGTCTATGAGGGCGAAGCTTCGGTGCGGCACCCACATTCTAAGCATCATTTGCATCTGGGCTGTGGCCTCTGGGACACAGCACGCAAGCATGCCGGGCGTCCAATGCACATTTACCGACCGCATTTGTCGAGCGCACTTTCGTGAGGGCTGCGCATTCTCCCTTGGAGCAAGTCATGAGCAGGCCACATCAAAATTTTTGCATTCCTTGTTTCAATCCTCGGGAGGCGCCGTCTCGCCAACGGTCGGGAGGGGGAGCGGCCGGGGAGCAAGGGAGGAGCTCGACGGGGGTGAGGGAGGAAGGGATCCTGTCCTGCGGATTGAGTCGTGTCGCTGCGGCTTTCGGGGCGGCGGTGAGGTCGTGGGGGCGGGGGGAGGCGGGGTCGGGTAGGGGGGGGAAACGGGAAAAGTGAATGGAGGAAGAGGGTGAGGAAGGAGGGAAGTGCGGGAGAAGTAGGGCGCCATGTATCGGCTGGGTCTCTCTCCGCGGACTCACGATCGCTCCTCCAATTCCGTACCCGGACGATATCGAGGGGGGTAAGCGGCAGAAAGGGATGGATAGGCTTTATGGAGCGATGTTGTGATCTTTGGTTCCCTCTGCCATTTAACCGTTCTCTATGATCTTATACTGGGTACAAATTAAATGTAGCCACCAGATTTAGAGTATACAAACCAAACCAATCGACCCAGAAAAATTAACCATCTGATTGAATAGCTTTAGATATTCAGGGAAGGCTTACAGAGAGCTTCATTTGGCTGAGAGTTAGGCACTCAAGAAGAGAAGGATTATGTGAATATCCTACAAAACGCACCCGGGCAATAGAAAGGATATCATAGACAATGACATAAACGGGTGCTCAAGTGTATCGGTTATATAAATCACCAGGAAACATTAAGGGAAGAGGGGCAGAGAGAGAGAGAGCGAGTCCAACAAGAAAGAATGAAATCGAGAGGGATGCGAACCCGATTGGACAGTAAGACAAAATAACAAGTGTGAGGGCTTTGCGTTGAGCACCGAAAAGACCAGATGAGCACGATGAGGGCCGTCGAGAGGGTGAAAGGGCAATGACTGGGCGAGATGACAGGGATGACAGTGACAAGGCTCCATGCCGTCACGCCAAAAGCACTGTAAGCGAAACAGAAACAGAGAATCATCCGGGCGAAAAATTAACCCAAGCCCGATTAAAGGTGATTTAAGAATACTTTGAAGGGTTAAGAAATTCCGCTCAAGTGCCGGGCCGGACAGCCAATACAACGAGAAAAACTGCTATCAATTTTTCCCGTGTTTTCTAGAGAAAAATTCCAAATCGCAAAATCAAAGTAGAGGATAAGAGAAGGCAGCGTGTCAATAATGACTATGCTTTATAGGATTAATTGAAAGCAAATATGCGGGTTATTTCAACCCCGACAAGGACGCCGAAAAAGAATTCGATGCGGGGAAATCAATCGCCGACCGCGATGCAAACGCGACGATGCCTAATAACATCTCAAATAACCAATCACCACGCGAAATTTCTCGACGCAAGGGCACTCCGCATAACATCCAATGTTTCTTGGGATTTATTATTGCACTACCGCCATGACCCACCACCCCACACCACGTTTAACACCCTCCCGATGCATCGAGGACGCTGGCGGGTCGCGAGGGATGATGCCACACCACACCACACCACGCACGTCAACCGGAATAAATCACAACAAAACACCCCGGCGACGCGAAGGAAATTGACACTGAGGGGCGGATCTCCCGGGTGGAGTTTAATCCAAGGAGTATCGCGCCAAGGGGCCCCGAGATCTCCCTATATTAATCCCGCTCCGGAGAGGACGTTAATCTTGAAGGAGCGTCATTCACTCTCTCGCAATGCGGGAATTGTGGAATGGGAGGAGAAGGGATAAGGAGGTTGAAGGGAAGGAGGGAGTGAGCAGAGGGAGAGAGGAAGGGGGCGGGGAGGGGGAGATGGGGCGCCCGGCGAAGACCGCAGGCAAGAGTCGCAAGAGATCTCGATTATGGTCGCGTCGCAGCGATATTATCTTGCGCTGAGAGAATCCCCTCCTCCACCACCCGCCCGCCCCTATATAGATGCAAATGGATTCTCCCCCATCCTCCCCACACACACACACACACCCACTACTTCCCTGCTCTCCCCTTCCCGTCGCCGCCCACCGCCTTCATCACCGCAGTTCCTCGTAACCAATTGACTTGTTTGCAAATAAAACCGGAGCCTTTCCTACCTTTCCGCGATCCCAGGGAAACTATTGCAGGGGAACAGCGTCGGGTCGTTCTTTGGCGAGACTACGAAGGGGAAAGGGGGGAGAGAGAGTGAGAGAGGACAGTGGGGAAATTGAGTCACCGCGGGCACTTAACTTCTCGTTACACACGATTTTCTTCGCAGCGATTCGTAGTGATAAAGCCAATTAGAGGTATGCTCGGACCCTTCCCTCGAAAAATATTTTCCAGCGAACGCCAATCTATCACCACCGAGTGCTGAAAGAGAAATTGTGAAGCGCTTGCTTTAAACGCTGCACTGGAGGGTAAGTACATCCTTCGAGTACATGTTATTTTCTGTAACCTAAATCAGTCGAAATCATAAAATTGGGCAAGAATGAAAATTCTTAATGACAATGTGGACATCAGTAAATCCAGTGACGCATAGACAGGGGAAGGCATATTCTCACCCACAATGATTCGGCGTGTTTCAAGATCGATTCTCAAACTCTAACCGCATCGGCAGCAAGGCCAACCCATAATTCCGGGCAAGCATAACCCGTCATGTCAGTATCCTCTTGAGATCAACAACGGTCGCTACTTAAGAACAGCCACGTTTAAAAAAAAAGGATATCGCAGAGTTGAATCCCATTACCGAGCAGCCCAACGCGGCCATGATTAATTGTAGTGAGATTACGATCTCGGATATGCTGGCAATGTGGGTAATTACAAAATGATGGCGATGGAATTTTCTTTGATGCTAGGGTAAATCGCCAAATTCCAGGCAAATAACCCGTAGAGAAGTGCACGTGGTCTTTGAGTCTTGAAGAGCTCATAGGTAATGAGGCCAATCGCTGGAAGAGATATGTTTTATTCCAACAGCGTCTGCGGAGATCATTGCCAAGCTTTCACTTTATAAAGGCAACAGTAAGGAGCACGTGGTTGACTTGTTACGGGCACACGCCCGCATAATATCTAAGGAGGGAATAATTCATCTTTAAGGTTCCGAGCTAATATGAGGAAGCAGAGGGCAATGTTGAGGCGGCGGATGATTTTTCATGCCCAAGGAGAAACATTTCGCAACTGTCCGTTTGCGTAGGATTCCTTCGAAAAACCCACGTTCACGTCGGGAGACAACCCAAAAGAGGGCGTTGCGAACAAAGAAAAATTGCAGCGAGAGCCGAACCCAGAAGTGGAGGTCGGGGAAAATTCTTCTCGCCTTCTTGTAGATAGGCACGGATTGCGTGTCAAGAGTAAACGCGTCTAACTCGCTCATTATCGCTATCCATCCGTCACCGTCAACTGGGTAGCGTTATATTTATTTCCACGGATCAAAAGGAAGCCAGTTTGTTGACGGTTGACATTCAAAAACAAACAGCTAGAGATATGACCCAGTATAATAAAACATAACACTCGAAAAAACCTGATTTCTGGCCTTAGAAACCAGATCATTGTGCTGAGTAAGGTAAATCAGGATGATGATGATGGTCGCCTGTCAAAATAATACTAGAAGTGCAAACCAGTAACGGATGCAAACCAAAAGACTCGAATGCCTAGGGAAAAGGCAAGTCTCGACTTTTGTGGGAAGCAATGCCAGATTCGCGAAGAGGAAGAATAAGCCTTCTCGGGGGAAATGACGCTGAATAGATCATTGAACGATTTTCTAAATCTTGAATTCTATTTTGTTTTATAAAATTATTGGTAACATATTGTAAGTCGTACACTTACCGCTACATTTCCGTTTAAAACAACTTCTTGTGCCTTGTGACAATATAGAGGCAGATGCGTAGATAAACAAAGTTTTGCCATATGATTTGCATAAATACGTAAGTAATATTTATTCCTCTCTCTAAGATTACCTCACGGTTCGGCTACTTCATATAAAGGGCTAGACCGAAGGTAGAAGGGATAGATAATTGCAGTTATCTGCGTTCAAACTCAATGTCTAACATAAACTTTAATATTGTCTTAAACAAAACCCTTAAAATTAAAACAATTAACATAGGTTTACAAAAACAAAGTGTGATTATAAATTCCATTGTTTAAAATCAAAACATAGAGCGAGTCGGTTCAATTTAAAAATTATGGTGCACCAGCTCCAGGATTGACTATTTGTACCGAAAAACCTCAATACAGGAAAGCATCTTCTTCTGGTGGGTACCGTGACAACCCCAAGAAACCCGCGGATTGTGACGCAACTACGGAAAATGAGGCAAAATCGGAAAACACGAAATAACTAGCATGCGCGCAATGGATCTTTGATCTCCCCTGCAATCATTGATTCGATGTCATTACCTTTAGCCACTTGGCAAAGGAGGCTAGAATTTTAACTAGGACTACAAGTAAAAAATTCAAAGGCATAGCTCCAAACATTATACCTCAAGTCTGCCTTAATTAAGTTTTTAACACTGATATTCATGTTCCGCTTTGCTGGTGGAAAATTGTCATCGTAAAAGTGAGGTGCTTTTAAGGGCCACCTACATAAAAACGACCTTTTGACCACTGGACCATCGAGGTAAAAGTATTTCCGTACGAGAAGGGAAGTCACGTCTCAAGGAAGGTGAACGAAAATAAAGAGGGAAGGAGCGAGAATACGACGCTCAAAACAAGCCAGAAAACGGAAATTATAGAAAAAGTTTGGATAAAAAATCCTATTACAAAAAATATTTTTAATGGTAAGAAACTATCTACAAAGGGAAAAGCTTTTTTCGAGATTCTGTCCCGTCTAAAAACCTACACAAAAGTTTTTGTCGATTTTTAAGGCAATCTCAAGGAACTTAATCTTAACCGGTTCATGTGCTTATTTACTCTATATAATATCAATGGTGCGTTGATATTAACAATTAAAATGTTGCCTGCTTCAATTAGAAACGAAAGAAATTAGTGAATGGACGCTCAAGTACGATACCCTGATTTCGCCCTCCCGAGGATAATTTGGGTAAATAAATATAAATTGCAATCACGATAAATGTGTTCAGTTTTTCACGGCGTATTTTTACGTTGCGGTAGTTTAAATGCAATGAAGAAAGAACATCATCTATAGCAAAATAAATATAAAAATGTTTATTGGTTTACTCTTTATTTTATGCACCCACTCAGAAAGTCAATACATTTATGCGGTTTACAACTGAATAGCTACATATACTCAGCTGTTTTTTCTGGAACTTGAGAACGGAAGTCCCTTTTCTTTCACTCCCCTCCAAGCAATTAAACTCCAAAAGCCCACCAGCACTGCGGTACTATTCGTTTACGACACCGACAAATAAATAAACTTAAAGATTGGGCCTCAAGATTTAGGAGCCCATAGAAACATTAGGCGACGCCAAAAGTGATATGTTCGGTGTACAGGAGCAGGAGCGGATTAAATGGGGGAAGAGCCATGACCACGCCCTTAGGGAATATTTTTGGCTTTAACAAATTTCAAAATACATTAAGTCCGACATTAGTTTTGAATAACCGTTGTCCCCCGAACATGAAATATCCTCATCTTATATTATTATACAGCAGGGTTTATTGCGGTCTGTAATTAGTTCGATTATTTTGAATATTGTACATAATTTTCAACTTTATTTTTAGGAAAAAAACGTAAAAAACTATTTCCGTTCATGTATACATATGAACCCACCATTGGATATTTTCTAGACCCACAACTGCAGAGAGAAATTTTGATTGAGAATTAATACGAGGTATTCTTCTACTATGGTTTTAAAGGTTTATCTCACCAAATAGTTCGTGGAACAGCAGTACCAGCACAAAATTCATGTCTTACACGAATTAATCATAATGCCTCATGCTGGTTTGCAGTAAACTACCGCGAGTTTCACCATCTATTATACTAAACACCGTTGTCCAACAATCAATTTATCACGTCTTCCATTGCGAAAACACCCACAGGAGACATGAGCAACAGTCAGCAGTCACGGTCTACACAATGAGGCGCAGAAAAGAGAAAAAGCATGGGGAAGACACCGTGCAGCTACTTATCTCTCCTTGATTACGCACATAAACCGTTGATATTTACTCAGTGAACAATTACCCCGAACGAAACATTCTGCTCGCTTTCCGTTGACTCTGGTTAGAGGATCGATGTACAATTATCACCACATGCTTTAAAAAATACTTATATTTGATTACCAACCCTAATTATAATTTCAAAAACAATTGAAAGAAGAAGTGGATACTGAGGTGAAAACAACATTCTAATAAATTGATTAGGACTCATCAATATTAGGGAATTTCGTCGATTTCTTTATCTTTACTTGAAATATTGCATCAACCTTTACGTACCAAATAAGCAGTCTATGTTGATTGTTTTGTAACGACGATAGCTACCTAATGAAAAAATAATTCCAAGTTGGAAATGCTATGTAATCATTATGTACATATTTATGTCCAAAATGCAAGTGAATGCACAATATAGGTATGGCAGATGACATGCCTAATGAGATTCGACGAAGACTGTGAACAAGTATTTTGACTGAACACGAACGGGGAAATACAACGAGCACTAACGTACATTATCAATGTCTATAGTATCGTTCATTTTTACTTGCTTTCCAATACATATTTACTCCGATGAATTGAAATTATTGCTATGGAGATTTGAAGCGCAAATATTTCTAAGCAAGAAATCAGAAACTGAAACTCTCCACTCAGGGTTTAGCCACCACTCACCGCCGTGACACTTATTCATCCAGTCCTAAGCTATTGGGGATTCAAAATTCAATTACCTTCCACTAATATCCTGTGGCCTTAAGCAAAGACCTTAGGCATTTCAAGGAGAACATATTTGCATAACCTTAATGATTATCACTTGGGTCGTTTCCGTACTTGACGCAAGGTCACTCGTAAAGTTTAAGGAACTGCCCTTCAACGATGTCACATATTGGCAAGAGAGTCGTTATCACTGAATGTGCCAGAAATTCAAAATTGACAAGCTATGCAAACTCAGAATTTCTCGAATTAATGCACAAAATATTAGCGATTCAGCATTGTCTATACATTGAGATTACTATTCCGATGAGAAGATACTTCTTTACGTTCACTATGAAGGGGCTAATGGAGGGGGTAACTTAGGCAACAAATATCTGAAGTTTGGAGAGTAAGTAAGACTGTAGGCAGGAGAAAAACATTACTGATACATACCCTCCTCTCCCTTTAGGTTTTAATATATTTTGTCCATGGATTCTCAAGCCATCAGAGGCCTTCCCTGAAGACGAGCACTTCGATTCGATCGGTTTTTACCCAATTTGTTTGTTTGTACACTTAACAATTACATTTCCTGCGTGATTGTATGAAGCCATTAAAGCTCTCGGATTTAATTACCCACTTTACCTGGCGGTTCCAATCTATTATTCAAACCGGTAAGAGTACCGACATTTCAGAGCAGGTCTATTCCCCAATAAACAGCGATTAGGGGTCAGGTCATGGCCGCATAGGTTGAAAACCCAGTTTACTATTATAACCTGAATTTTGCAGATAATCAAACAAAGGCTGCTATTGAGTGCAAGTGTTGTTGAATAGCTATTTAGTCAGCCAGGTCTAGCAATGTCATCCCTTCGCACTGGAATGGGAAATCGCATGTGTGAAGAGTAAGCATTTACACTTATTACATTATCTTTAGCATTATCAGAAATATTCCAAATGCATTGTATTGATGTCTAGTAAGCAGAGACGTCGGCACCGGACCTGTCTTGCCTATTAGCCAATTGACAACTTCTCTTGTCGGATGGCTCAAGCAATTTTTAATAAATAATATTTTTGCAAATTTCAGGTGAAACCAGTAGACTAGAGAGCCAACAAATTTGATTAATTGACAGTGAAATGTCCCCTACTAGCTATTTAATATATACCATTGAGTTTTTCTACTCATATCAGCTTTTTTGGTTCCTTCTTTGGCATCGACAAATATTATCGCCTTACCATTACCCAGATGAGTTAAAAAAAAGTACGAGGTTATCAATAAATTTGTTATTTTCATATACCTGTATTTCCGATTATTGGCACAACGGTAGTATTTAGGAGCATAACTAGGATGCAATAGGTTGGATGGAGAATTAAGCGTGACGAGTAAAAGTACGAGAGATAAAATAATACTTTTGAAAATGCTGTAAGTAGACATAAGTCAGTAATGAACCACTATTTTAAGCATGAGATTACCCTCTGTTTCATTAGAATTTGAGATGGCTGAATGTAACTACAAATCGTACACTAAATTTTCGTTTGCGCAGAAGAAAGAAATTATAGCATCATGAAATGAATGAGCGAACTTACTATATTTCTTAGACACCAACGAGTTAAATATATCAGCGGAATTTCCTCGAGATTATCGTCTAAGCTCAGCTGATTAACTGAGTGAGAATGAAAAGTCCTTTCACTTGGCGATGCCAGGAAATCGGAAAGAAACAAAGTCCATATTTAATTCCTGATTTTGAGCTCAAAGCAATCAACATTTTTTTGGAAATTTGCCCTTATAGTTGTGGAATTGGTGATTGCTTCCAGGTGTATCTTCACACGATCCATTCTCTAATTTATGATTTAATATCTGGAAGCATTTTTATGAAACACAAACATGAACTGAATGATATCCGGGTATCCTTTCGAGCTGATTCCTTCAGTACGGGTTATCAACACGAGGATTGTTTTGTAAGAGCTACGTAAATTATCCTGTTATCTGTCATTGTCTGCAAACCCACATATATCCCCGCACCGACATTTCTCATTACCTGCTTCTCTTAAATAATCTTTCTCCTTTCTGTTTCCCTTATTCATAGTCGTCAATAAGCTACGCTCCCCCAAGGCATATCACATTAGTTCCCATATTCTTCCTGTAAGTGTTCTGAATTGGCTTTTATCGCTCAAGCCAGTCTTTGAAGCACGTCTTCATTTGTTACTCTATCAATTTTGTTTTCATCCTTTCCGGCTGTTCTTATCAAGAGCTATCTCCGATCCAATCCAGTGGCTATATGGCATCGGGCAAGAATTCGCCAGATTGCCAACACTCGCGGGAAGAGTTGGGAGAGAGAACGAGACGGGAGTAAAGGGAGTGGAGGGTAAACTGGGTGGGGGGGGGAAGAGGAGAGCAAGCAGGGTCGATGGATGATGCCAACCCGATGGCGTTGAAGCTGTTGGGAGCCGTTCCGGACGCCTTTCGCTTCGCTTTTCTCACTCCCGGTTCGGTTCCTAAGGATCCGCCGTCCCCTCCCTGGGCCCAATCCGAAAGCATCGCGATCCCTTCCCGATAACTTGATTTATTAACCCGTCCCGGGTGGCCTGTTGGCGACCCGACGACTCATCGCCTCCCGGGCCAGAGGTTGCGCGCCTTCCCGTCCTGCTCTCCCCATCCTGTAGGGACCGGTGGCACGAGAGGCCGGGTGGCAGTGAGGGGGTTGGGGGGACGACGAAAGGAAAGCGCGATTGATTGCACCTCCCTCGAAGTCGGAAAAAATAAAACAAATTAAAACAAAAAAAAACCGAACGATTTCCCGACGGTGGGGAAATTTGCATTTCCCCCCGTTGAGTAGGCGGCTCTCGCAGAAAATTCTCCCGACCCGCGCTCTCCTTTCGTTGCCCGCGGGAGCGAGGCAAGGAAGAAAAAAAAGAACCATCGCGAATAAGAGTACGATAATTCGAGTTCTCGCGAAATACTACGCACGCAAAGGGACGAAGACCGCCATGAGCTAGCGTTGCCGCATCTGGAATTATTCTTATTTCCCTCCCGCGTAAACGCGTAATAGACTGTGGGGATCAAAATCTGCGATTCAAATACCACCACTCTTTGTCTTCATCGATAAAGATTTATTCCGCGAGGTGAACGTCGGTGGCTGGGATTTAACAAAATAAACGATCGCTCGGTAAACGATAAAAAAAATACTTTGATTTGGCTCAGTTTATAAATAATAATTACTTAATTCAGGTTGCTGTTGCGATGGACGATGGCTGCCACCGACGAGAGGGAAATGCGAACGAAATCGGTTGCATCATTAAGTCCGATGTCCGCGTAACGACGACGCTTTATCGGGCGCGATCCGGTAGGAGCAAGGTACGTACGAGAAAGACATGCGTTTGAAAAAGGAAACAAATGTTGCGCGAGAGGAAATAGGCTTTATTGCCCTAACTATTATGAAATTGGGCGACGGACTAATTACAAATTTTAAATTTATTTGAATTATCTAACTAATTCTGCTCCACAATACCCTACGAAAGATTTGGCTTTGATCTCAATATGAGGGGTATCAAAAAGCAACAGGAATTTTGTGATTTCGCATAGTGCACCATGAGTTCTTGCCACAAGGTCAAACGATCAATAAAGAGAACTGCTTACAAGTTCAACGTCATTTGCGTGGAGCTATACGAAAAAACGCCCATATTTGCGATGTAACAATTCATGGCCTTTGCACCATGATAATGCACCTGCTCACTGCTTGTTCGTGAATTTTTGGCCAAAAACAGCACTGTAATGGTATACCAGCCTCCACATTCGTTAGATATGGCCCCGTATGACTTTTTGCTGTTCCCATAAATAAGTAAAACCCTAAATGGCCCTCGAGTTCCAAGCATAGACGAGATTAAAAACACAACGCTGAGAGATCTAAAGGCATACCAAAGATCGAATTCCACAAGTGTTTTGAGGATTGTAAAAAGCACTGGTATCAGCGTATAATTTCTACTTGGGACAACTTCGAGGGGGATACCATTGATAGATACATACAGGTATAAATAGTTTTTTTCAAAAAATTCAAATTCATTGAACACACCTAGTGGACTTGATGAACGCATTTAGACCTTTATACACCCTGACGAAAGTTCATAGATACATTTTAAGGGCGTGCGAATATGCCTTAATCAAAAAGGGGCCGTGTGTTACGCGAATGCAAAAGGATGCAAGAGGAAATGGAGGGAATATACTTGCACTGTAGGTAGAGGCATTCAACTTGTATCATAACTTGGAAAAGCTAACCTTGAAGTTCTTGACACGAGATAAAATAATTTTGTTTACGGTAACGAAAACCAGCCTTCAGCCAGAAAACATTCTCAGTAGTCTTATTGAGGGGAACTGGCTGATAATGCTACCTTGAAGATTAGGTGTGTTCCACTTGAGGACATAAAAATGTGTCACTGTGCAATATGACGTACGCAGGCTCAGAGAATGACCCCAATGCTGGAATAATATGAAATTTTGGGCAATGAGTAACCTCCGAACAATATTGATAAGAAGACAATCTCTCATAAGTACGTACCTAGATGAAGGGCAAATCAATTTGATGCATATAATTCCCATGCGCCAGAGGTAACATTCTTTGGGATAATATCAAATGCAGTTTTTCGCTTCATGTTGGAGAGCAATAAAAGAAGATAAAGCATTTGAATTTGCTCTAATAGCTCGTAAGTTTTTGATTTATTTTTTAGAGAATAAAATGGCTAAAAAAAGTTGAAGTTAACGAAAATACTCCTGCTATTCGATTTAAATGTTGCCAATCATGTAGTGCTCTCAATGCCACAATCAATAGACTGCGTACTTGATTAGGAGGAAGTCATATTACACACATAAGTATACTAACCTCTTTAAGTAAGATAAACAAAGCACGTAGACGCAAAATAAATACAACTCAATAAAATCGAGTGACCTATGAAAATAGAACATGTAAGAAAAATGGGCCACGGATGGAAGACAACAATCTCGTAGTAATTGAAATAACTGAAAAATTTAATTAAAAGTAGGAACTTTAACTATATTCATCAGGCACTTTACAGTTGCTTGGATTATAATTTCTCTTTTTCTTTGTGAAATAAGAGAATAGTCAAAATGTTAACCGTGCACGATATAGGATGAATAACTGTGACGTTAGGCCGTCGAAAACCTAAGAAGTAAGCTCGTAGTGTCTATCTGAAAATTAATATATAATAGGATTTGAAATTATTATTTTCAAATATTCATTTTCACAGCTAATACTATAAGTTTACTGTACAAAACTACAGAGAACTATGTGAATTATCCATTTCCTGAAATGATACCAACACATTTCCTTCTTGGAACTCC
Source organism: Hetaerina americana (assembly GCF_022747635.1). Lineage (NCBI taxonomy): Eukaryota > Metazoa > Arthropoda > Insecta > Odonata > Calopterygidae > Hetaerina > Hetaerina americana. Next base: position 91,134,638 of record NW_027286874.1, read on the forward strand.
ACAATGAGGAATCATCGATTTCATATTTATTAAAAAAAACGCTTAGTTTACCAAGAACGGCTTTCGCTCAAATGACAGGAGAAATTATTTTCATGAGAAATAAATGTGTGTTAACACTTCCTGAAAATGCACAAATAATACGAGAAAGTGGTCGATTCTGGGCGGAACCACAGACGCCATTCTTTGCTTCGCCGCGACGAGGCTCCTCTCTTCGGACGCTTCGCCGTTTTTCACCCCGCCTCCGCCGTCCGATAATCACCAGCTTCGTATTCACGCCGCGAGGAGAAAGGATGGGAGGTGATAAAAGAAATCACCGAGTCTTTGAATGAATGTGCTATACAAAAAAACCGCATGCTCATTCCTTCAGCAGAAAGCGACTAAATATAATCGACGCATTTTCCCCTCGAATATACCAAAACATAACACATTTTGTCTAAGTATTATTTTGCCAAAACTCAAGAATTATTTAATATTGACAAGGTTAAGGAATGATGATGCTGGCTAATGATTTCCACTACTGCAGTTATTTATTCTCCCGTTTATTGTCCTGATATTGCATCTTGCATGCGTGGTCCTATGTGATCCCTGCGTTGAATCCTTTTCTTTATCTTGACCATAAGTACGACTGGTCAAAATCCCATCAAAATTAAGGTGTCAGATAAATGATTAATTAAGACTGGATTTCACATGCAAGAAACTTTTCTAATGGCAAATTAAAAAAATAAAATAAAATTTAACCCACCGAGATTACCAACATGCAGGTGGCTACTAGCGATTAATATCCTACAGAATATGATAGCAGTCACAAATTTGTTCAGTGCTTAAAATGATTTCACGAAGTGAAAGTGAACTATGATTTAATTTCGGGTTATATATCTCTTGTATTCAACACTAATGCGTTTTCTCAGTCGCAGAATAAGTTTCCTTGTCGACCGCTAAAACCTCGTCGCTCCAATAACCTACTTCGTCTCCTCAAGAAACACGTAGGTATATACAAGTTATTCCAGGTTGCTACAGGCCCACTGCCATGTTTGGAATGCCCTCATATTTTGATTACCAACAACCTTGTTGATTTTACCGAAATACAGTGATAAATCTGCCCAGCACGTTAGTATCTTTTGAGAATTTCAATAAATTAATCGAGGCAAATTTCGAAATTGGTCGCCGGCATCAAAAAGTAAATTAACGTTCGATAAGAATCAATTGCTTTGACTCGGCCGAGTTATTTATAGCGAAATGGAATCAGTCTCGATTTCCTATAAGGAAATATAAGGCGAACTGAGCATTGCAAATGCAGATCCCTTTCAAACCATTAAACTGAGGGAAAGGAATGATTCATCGAAATTTCCTCAAGAACGACAGGAATTTGCTGTGGACAAAGAGTCATCCACGACGAGGCTGATAAATTCAACGGGCAATTGTTAACGACGAAGAGCGATAAGCGAAAAGAAAACCATGGTTGGAGGAGGGAGGGGGAAAGAGGGAGAGAGAGACAAAGTGAGTATGTACTTACCCGAAGCGAGCTTGGCGGTGTATTCTGGGTTCTCGACGATGTAGTCGAGTCCGATTCTCGAGTCCATGGCTGGACCTGGTGACGCTTCGGGGGCCACGGTTGGGAGAAGGGGTGGTCGCGCAGCCGAGGAGGAGGCGGGGGGCGGCAGGAGGGCGGCCGGGAGGCCGGGAATAGGGCCTGCGGCGGATGGCAGGGGGGGGGCGCCGTAGGCGGTGTCATGGAAATGACGGGGTGAGGGCGGGTGGCCGGGTTCAGGGCTGCTGGTTCCCCTGTAACTTGCTGCAAAGAGAGAGAAAGATAAAGATACAATAAGAATCAAACTTTGATCGGTTGAAATCCATCTGCTCCCACATAAAAAAATATTGTTTCATGTAATAAAGAAGAAATATTTCCACGCACGAAACTCCGAAGGCGCGCGAGACCAGTTCGACGTATGAATTTATAATTATAAGTTGCGTATGCTAAACATTAAGTTCAACGTGGGACTAAAGAAAGACACTAGAATATAAATACCTATGCATGACTGAATATACGGGCGCCATGGGGTGTTAAGGGGGTGAGACGAATCGGGAAAAAATTGAGCCTCGTTCATGAGCGAATATGGACATCCATCATCAGAGGCGAGATGCCGAAGATGCCTTTGAAAGAAAATTTTCGGCTACAAGGTTTCAAATCCGAGTGATTCCTTTGAGCGTCTCCAGTTCCACTCAACCTGTGAGAATTTCTGACCATCAATTCGTAATTTGCAACCACAGGCGCTACTGTGAAAGGAATTGGCTTTCCTACCCCTAAGTGCGTTCTATGATAACTTCAATTTCGATTCGGGTCGTAAGACAATGAAACCGAATAAAGTTTTCCTAGGATTTTTCCAAACTCCTTCATCCATTATTCCTTCTCCCTTTGAACGCACGAGGTGCTACTAGGATCAGAGCGAGTGGGAGCCCGCATGCCGATCCCCGGACGTGCAATTGGGAATGGCGGTGTCGTGACAATGGGCGTCGGTGGCATTTAAGCGGCACTCCATTGCATTCAGCACCATCAACTTCCACGCCAAGGACGACTCCAGTCGAATACCAAAGAGACGCAACAGTTGCTTTGTCGCAGGAAATCCGTGAGAGCGTGCGGTCGCCTTAAACTCTTTCCAGTTAATAGCTTTGCTTACCATCTACAACGCACGGGTCATGAATCCTCACATGTCCCAAAAACCTTTCTTCACCAAAATAATTACCTCATTACCATAATAGTCTTCCAAATTGTTATTCAAAGGCAGGAAGGACAACCTTGATATCAATATCTCATCCATAATGATAAATTTATTAAAGACAGTCGTGAAAATTGCTAATAAATTAAACTTGAATTATCGAGACATACATACTTTATTTAAATGAATAACCACATTCAAAGCAGCTGAGTAAATGTCTATTAAACGAAAAACAACCCGAAAAGGGAAATTTGCATGAATGTTATTTCTCTACGTCGTCGCAATCAATAATTGCAAGTGAATACGACATCCAGACGGGTTTATGACTTAATCAATTTGGTGACGCAACACATCGTTCCACGGTGGCTTGCGGAAAGGGCGCGGTCGAGTTTAATTGTTTAATTATGATGAAGCTAATATTATCACTCATCAATACCCATGAATTGATTTACACTCTCTTTTCAATTATAATCCGATAGGTAGTAATGAATTGCCAAAACGAAAAAATAGATCAGGAAATTCTAACAACCATTAGCTCGCATTGTGGCATGCAATACAATGACATCCGCATTCGATTACTATCAGAAGCAATAATGTAATTTAATAAAGAATTGATCAGTATTAATTAAACATGGAGGTTCCCACATCCGCAAATGTTTCAACACTTTAAAGAGTACTATGAAAGAAAACGTTATCTAATCCTCTCTCAAGGTGCTCCTTATGATTAAGATTACTGGAGATACGGTTTCGTAGATTCTAGTATCGTGGATCTTTGTTTTGATGTTTACCCAAATGTGAGCCTGATTGATCTAATCGTATTAGCGTAATAGGATTCGTTTACATCGATACTACTTTCATACATTTCACTTCATTTTTTAACTCTGAATTTTTTCTTCAAATGTTTTTTTCATATACACGAGTCGTATTTTAAATCATTAATTTGTAATGAGTTAAAAATCATCGGATGAAACGAGCGGATAACTTTTAACGCTGAGACTGGAACTAGACTTCAAAACTTCTCTCATGCATTATATATTTGAGGTAAAATTGTTCTGTGCGTTTAAGTCATTCTTCAAAACGTATCCAACAAAAATTACAAAAAATGAAATCCAAAATGAACGTGCCCTGCGCTTCATAAGAGAGAAAATCTCCTTACTCAATGCAAAAAGCACGAAAAGCTGGATATTTAATGTGAACACAATGTTCATTTTGCTCTTTAACATCTCCGAATTAAGGTACAGAGCAATGACGAGGCTCGAATAACAAATACAAGATTAATATATGCCATTCTAATTTTAATAGCTACCTATTCATTTGTAAGGTTTGTTTTCTCGGGGCACAATTCTGGTGATGTGTTCGCGTATTTTCCAATCGGATTGGATTTTCAGCTGCTCTACATTTCATCGTTAGAGTTACCATTACTAACTTTTGAAACTATCTCTACACGTTCGTTCATATGATTTTTTTAATGTGCCATCATGAATATAAGGAAGCCAAAGGATTGCATATTGATCCTACATACGTAATTATAGTTGCGAACCATTGTAAAAACATGCTACACTTTCCGATTGTCTAATTTATTACGAGAGGCATGGTTGTGTCAGTTTCAGTTATAAATATTCACTAACCATGAATCAATGTAAAAATACATACTGAGAGTAATTTTTACAATAAATATATGCATAGAGGGACTCAAAAATATGAAAAATATGTTAGAAAGGCATTTATCCTTCTTATATTAATATTGACAATTAAAAAGTTCAAAATCCTCGATAAGCAGTCCAAATGATAATTTAATTATATACTGAAAATGTAAGATGACCTAAATGCACACATTATAATCTATAGCACATTTTTGGGATGTAAGATCTCTTTTACGTCCATGCTGTGAAAATCACTCGAATACAAATGTTTTAATTAATACATTGCTGAATTGCATACAGTTAATTATACATTCATACCCTATCGGTTTAGGTGATGAAAGATATGGCTATTATTAAAAACCTAATGAACTTACTTCAATGAGCATCTTTATTCACTTTCATTCAAATAGAAAACAATGACAGAATCCGTTTCCAACAGCATTTCAATTACCTCCTGAATTATACGATGGTTAATTGTCAGGTTTTTACATTGATGTAAGCATGCATGGGTACAAAATTATACTATTCAACCTGCACTTAAAAATTGAAAAGTAAATAATTAATTCTAGAATTAATGGAAAGGTTTACACTTAGATGGAAGCAAGTGCATGACTTATATCCACTAATGTTGACTTTTACGAAAAAGAGATTTTTTTAAAGTGAAAGTATTTCCCAAGGCAAACATTTCCAGCATCGAAGAGTATCAATGATTGTAAATCGTCCAAAACAGCTGTATGAAGTAAAAATAAACTGTCAGAACAGTCACATTCTGATAGATAGATAGATAGAGGTCTTTATTTGGGCGAAATTGAGACCAAATGGTCCCTTCTTCCATTTAACCCATGATACACTGGAAGCGAAACCCATACAAATAATAACAAACTCCTAAAGGTTGAACATAAGTGGAAAAAAGCTACACACGTACTCATTAAGGGCAGAAAAGCCTTGACGTCATATGGTTTTGAAATGAAAATTTCAAAAAGTCAACTGTTAAGTGAACCGATTATTCAGCACACCTTTATAAACTGTGCCGAGGTCAAACAATATTACATAACATTTAAGAAATTAGTTTAAGCACAAAGGAATTTCTTTCAAAACTGCTAAAATATTCCTTCAATGAACTAAGCTCTTACAGAATAAGTTATCATATGGAAAACTAAATAAACCAACCAGTTCGACATTTAGCCCGGCATCATTGACCCAAACAAGAAAATAAACAGTTTTCCCACTGCAAGACAAGCTTCATTCAATCAACATGCCAGTCCTATTGTCGCTATGAGATATTTATATTTAAACATGCATGACGACAATTCCTTTTACCATCAGATCTCACTTATTGAACAGAATCGGCGACAGAAACATTTTTCTGAACAGGATCATGAAATTTCTGTTTTTATAAGTTAATTATATGACTACTAATTAGATTCGCTGAAACTTTGCAGACAAGCAAACCTATCTCATGATTATTCATGACTAGCATCACATACTTGAAACTATAAATACCTAGAATACTGAACTATTACAAACTTCGAATGTCTTGGGTACCCACAGAAGCGTTAGTGTTAAAATAGGTAACAGTGTCGATGAGAGGTAATAATGGTGTGATAAGAAAATATATTTTTCGGCACCTCAAAAATCATACGACTAATGTTGAACGATGTATAAGCATAACCCCAAAACACCGCTAGTCTAGTGAGCGCCCGAAGAGACCTGAAATTAAAAGTCCCTAAAAAAAATATTGGATCCCATTCACTGACATCCTCTACTGTTGAATGACGTAGAGAGAGAGAATAATAATTAACTTCTCATAAGATACAGTTAAAAAACTTAATTTCTCATTTTTTCAGTATTCTAACAGTTAAGGTATGTTTTAGATGAGCACATACTAGACATAGGCACAATGATACAGCCCTTGCCTCTCCAAACAAAGTACAACCTGACAACCAACACTACAATAGGACCCTCTCCAATTCCTTCCTCTCTTCATTCCGTCCAATAGGCTTACTCTATTCCTACCCCTTCCCCGATTGCCTTACATCCTCCCCTTTACCACAGATCTCAACATCCCATTGCCAATCAAAATGCTCTGCATCCAACTTTCCGGGCTCCTTTGGATTTCTCCCAACAATCCGCTAGCGATCCATAATACCTAGCACGTCTTCATTTGCTTTCCTTTCTTTCCATTTCACCTTTTCAACCTTTCTCCACACCCACATTTCAAAAGCTTCCAATCTGTGCCTTATCACATTGCTTCAATGACCATGTTTCAGCTTGAATATCTAATGATACATTGTAGGAAGTTTTCATTAGATATTGAAATAATGTAGGAGAAATTATGCTAGGTACGTAGATTCAAGATACGTATTTTATTCTTCAAGCGTTTTATTTCCGAGAGTCAGGTATTTAATGCTTCGGTCATAAAATTTGAACCACTTCCATTTTCACAAAAATCTTGTTTTGGTAAAAGAAATTTAAGTTCAGCGGCTACTTTAACCCGAGAGTAAAAGAAGATTCCCTTATTTAGCATTAGGAATGATAAGCAGTTTATTAGATAGCAATGCGCACGTTTGTTCAGCACTTTTCAGCCAATGCCTTATAAAGTAAGTCTGAATGCATACATACTACGTTTGCTTGAAATAAATTCCTATTACGCATTCTACCCTATATTCTATTGTGCATTATTATCAAATTATTCACGTAGGCCAGTGTGCACTAAAATGAAAGGCCAATTTGATTCAAGCTTGAAAATATTATATTATCACTACATGAAGAAATGCTCGTTCGCCCCGTTCCATATATTCTTTCCATTTTGACTGAATCTCTTCTGTTGTGACATTAATCAATATACCTGTCTCATCTGCTATGGTGTGGACGCTTTGTCCTTTCTTAGCTCCGTGCACTTCTTTCATTTTACAGTGCAGCGCACCAGTGTCAACTTGTCTACGAAAACTCTTCATATCCTCGCACCGCTCTTCGTGCCATGGTACTTATCGAGTATACTATACATTTAATAATAGAATTATATTACTTGGACCGAAAATCAGGAAAGTCAAACCGCTCAATAGTTTTAGTTTTTTAGTTACACAAACACCGACTGTAAGACAAGAATTTTTTTACTTCTTCCGTACGTTATAAAGACGTGGTGTGTCCAGGTCATCCTCGAAAAAAACAAAAAGTAAGTCCCAAGCAAGAAATACCCATATAAAGGAGCCCGGGTTTCATATAAAATGACGGAAAATTCAGTTCTGTTAACACGACGCTCGTTTTCCAATTCAAATGCAAATTAGACACAGACCTACACCACAGTTTTAAAGTACAACTTAAAGATTTTATTGTTAATATCTATAAATTCCTCGTCAGAACTGACTTATTGAATTATTAATATTTTTTCAAAAATGTACTACTGATATATTGGTAATTTAATTCATGCTTAGCGGCTAATTTTATTCAAGAGCCAAATAATTAATTAACAAACAACAAAAGAAGTCTAATGCAATAAGCATAAATGCATACATCATCAATTTGGTTGAACATAGTCCGAATAGGCATTCTACGTATTAATCCACACACTGAGATAGAAGTTCTATAAATATACCAAGGAATATATAAAGTAATATTTTTCAGCGGGTACGTGTTTTGCTCGAATAAAAAAGAAGAAGAATGAAGAAATAAAAGCACCAAGAAAGAAGACCAAAATCCATAAAAGAGGCAATTTCCTCATTCCACCAAAAATTGCGAAAAAATATTAAAAATTCTGTGAATAGCACATTCACATTGCACTTGAAACCAATTGAGGCACAGCCGCGGTCTAAAACACAACCTAAAATTTAAATTGAGTTAATTTTATTTTAATGGCAATACATATCTATATTCCCATGAATATATCGTCGATATAAGTAAAAGGGGTACAAATGTATAAAGGGTAAGAAAAAGGGTGTAGAAACACACATAAAAGGACAAACTCGGGGTTGGTGGGTAAGATGGAAGGATTCGGATCACAAGCGGAAAAATGTTTCCTAGACCGAGACTTGAACCATGGACCTTCATTCTCCCGCACCGATGATCTTCCAATTAAGCGATCGAGAAAACGTATTTAACACCAATTCTTTCACATAAAACAAAAGCCACTTCATCAAATCAAAGGTTGTGCCATGGGAAGTACGCAGGTTCAGTCCTCCTTATACCAATCTCTACCTCGGCCTCCTCGAACAAAATTTTCTCTCCCATCACACTCATACTTTGGCTAATATATATTATGATATTTTTTATCGCTGGGAAACATGGTATGGACGCCTTTGAATCTTTAATCTATTACCTTGATACAACATACTTCCCAGTATTTTAAATATTTCTGTCACACCCTCCGTCTTCTTACGCTTCCCCAATTATTTCACCAATACTTGTACATATCTGGCGGCCTTCCTTTTGAACCTTCTCGAGTTTTGCCATATGCCCTTCTTCACGCGAGTCCCGCGTGAAGAAGGGCAAACTCTAAAATCGTTCTTACCAGGGTCTTATTTGCCTTTTCATTTATTGCTCTATTTCTCACTTTGCTGTTTCTCATCACCGAAAGTAACATTTTAAAAGCTTTCTTAGAAATAAATTCCACACTCGACCTCCACCCTAAATCCTTGGTTAATTAACACCTAAGTCTTGTATTTACAGCTATGCCATTTAGGGATAACATTTTCAAAGGATTTGTTGTCCCTATTAGTTACATGCGTAACCTAATTTTAGCAACAAGGTTTACTTAAAAACCTTGTAGCTAAAAGTTTTGGATTAACATTTACTAGCATTAATATCAATTCCATTATTTATTATCCAATTAACCACTTTATTTGCGTGATTTTTAGGACTTCACGATCGCTGTCATCCTCAATTTTCTTGCAGACAATGCGGTCATCCGCATCAAGTTTAATTTGAGAATTAATTTTAGCCAGGAGATTATTTATTTGGAGTAAAAATAAAAACGGTCCGATTACTGCATTTACTCGCGGACTTCACTTCCTGAACAGAATCTATCAAGCAAAGATTCTACACCAGTTTATATAAAAAAGATTACTTTGAAAAAACTTGCAAGATATAAAAATATGTTCGAAGGAATCGACATTAAAATCACTGAAATGGAAGTGAGGTACACAGTCTATTCAGAAATTAGATTGAGAAATGGGAAATATTCCTTAACATGAAATATCTTGCTGTCTCCCAACTTTTATTTGTTATTTTTCGCTTTGACCATCGAATGCGTAATAATGTTGGATTCACTTATTATTTGGTAGACTTCCATATTTAGTTCATTATTATTGATGATTTTCATCAACTAAGGTTAGTGAAAATTATACAGACTATTGCAGGGTAACGCACTGTCTGTCAACGAATCACTGTATTAGCCGAGTGAACAAATAAGCGTAGCGTGCGAAGAGAAGGTTACTGTTATCTACAAGGCGTAAACGTAGAAGATAATGGTGGTAATGCATCAAAATAAAGTACAATTTGGTTACAATATTGCCCTCCGCATCTGAAGTGACCTGATAATACAGACCCCAATCAGCAATTTAGGAATGAAAACCTCTGATATCCTATCTAGAAATGGCCCCACACGAAATCTGACATCTGAGGGATAACATTTCACCCGAAAAACGTTTACCAGAGACGTTTTCGTAACGCTATGCGTTCACTAGACCAATGAAAATCAAATGTTGAAATGCCCTCTTAGTTTTTTTAATATTAATACACGCCGAAGTCTTAGAGGGAAAGAATAAGTAACTGCTGTTAAAAGAGATTTGACTATGAAACTGTTATTATATAGATAAGTAGTGCAGGAGACCTAATGGAAACTGCATGCATTGTTTTCTTCAAGCCAATAATCCCTCGGCTATTTCCAAGCATCCGAACGTCTTTTCACCGCAGAGAAAATGTAAAACGCCGTATTATTACGAAATACTTCCAATAGCGTTTGGTCGAGCGAGACTAAAATAATGTTCACCCAATTAGGTTCTGAAATGATTGACAGTTTACTGGATGCGTAAAATGGAAATTTTATAATTTGGGAAACTGGCTTTAAATTTTTCAAACGAAACGAAAAATTTTGATTACACTAAAAAGTGCGATAACTTTAACAAATTAAGAAATGTTTCGTAACCACTTCGTTGTTCCTATCATAGATTACGTGTAAAAATACTTAAGCACCAAATATAAATGAATGAAAATTATTTGCGAGTGAATTTAATTTTGAAAAAAACTATAGCTTCAAGCGCTCGGTTACTCAGCAATTAATTTATTAAAGGGATAATGGTGATATAAACTAACTTTTTTCATTATCCACCGAACGAAAGCAAGTTTAAAACCATCGATATGGCGAAATGACTTGGCAATACGAGTATCCGATGCTGCTTATCTGTGAGTATCATTAATAAGAGGAAGAGATAGTTTTCTCAATTCACGGGGATCCTACGTATTGGCAATCATTCCAATGCCGCCCGTCCCTCATGCTTATGGACAATTGCGAACTAACCGTTAGAGTAAAGCGGAAAGGAGCCAAGGAAATAATTGATTCAACACAGTGATAATACTCAAGGATGCATACGACTATACATATCAAGAATAATGCAGTATCTCCCAATGAATAACACTTTTATCTCATATAATCTCTCGCATACCGTGAAAAAGCCGAGTTTAATTGTTTCATTGTTAATATTATCATAAGGCGTCCTACTAGTTGAAGTGGGTTTTGGATGGATATACAAGGGTACAGACATACATTTCATTGCCTCTCCTGACATAGCACACTATGACATCCAACATAACAACAAACCCCTTATTCAATTCCATATACTTCCTTCCTCTCTTCATTCTGTCCAACTCCCTATCCTATTCCTACCTCTTCCTCATTTGTCTAACATTGTCCCCTCCAGCACAGTCTTCAAAATCCCATCGCCAATCAAAACGCTCAGCATCCAACTTACTGCCTCAGTTGGATTTCTCCCAACAATCCCCTCTCCTCCCGCACTTCCTCGTTTGTTCTCCTTCAATGGCCATGTTCCCGCGCCGTGCAAAACCACGCTCTACATCAGTGTTTTGACGAGCCATTTCTCAAAATTCTTACTCAACACATACGCAATTATTCGTATTCTCTCCTCTTGAAAGGTTCTTTGCCTAACACAATTCTTCCTTTTATGCCCGTACCACTACAACCATTTTGGTCCGAAGTACTTTCAAGATAGATAAAATATTCCACCTGCTAGTTATGAACTCCTATTTTAATATTCAATATAATTCTTTCTCAACAACCGCATAAACTTTGTTTTGTTTTTGTGATTCTCATCCCATACCTATCACACTGAATTTCTAATGCGCTCAGTTATTCCCCGCCGACTTTCATTCCTATCTCCAGTCCTTCCCATGGCTCTTTAACCGTTTCCTCCTCATACACGTTAAAAAGCACGGATAGTAATGGAAACTTGTCTTGCCTCTCTCCCTAATACTTCCCATCTGGACTCTCCGTCCGCCACGCGCCCTTCTCTTCTTCCTGAATCCAAACTGATCATCGCCCAAGTATTCATATTCCTTGGTTTCCATTCTCGTATTGATGATCCTGAGAGCCACTTCAGCTACGTTCGAAATCAAACTTATTGTTCTGTCACCTTCACATAGACCATAAACACAGTAATCAACCCGAAGGTCGGATTCGTAGGTGATGGTAGAATTCACCCAGTACTAAGCCCAACGGCGTGTGAAATTCACACATTAGGGTAAGGGTATCTTTTCCCAGGGAGTAATCACAAATGGCTACCTTTTCGCTTTTGGGAAAGGAACTAAAACTGATATGACAAAAACTTCGAGTCTATTTCCTCCCCAATAAATGCTATGAATTACTCCATACAAACTCTTCCTCCCACCACCTGGTAAATCTTTTAAGTAGTCCCGCGGGTATACTGCCTACCCCCACGGCCTTATTTGATTTCAATTTCCTTAATGCCCTTTCTATCTCGCCATCAAGTAAGCCTGGACCTAACCTATCCTTGCCTACATCATATTCTCTTTCTAAATCTAAGCTTGCTGGCCTAATGTTTGCACTATATAGTTACTTTATATATTCCTCCCATCTCTTTTGGACATAATACGTTCACAAGAGTTAAATGCGTTTAATTTACATCGACGGTGTATTATGAATTAAAAGGTTTTATTATAAGTGACTAATATCAATTAAATAAAGGTATATTTCGGGAGAGTCCTTACGTCACGCTTAAATCATAGAGAATAAAAATTTGAAGAAGGAGAACGAATTAAATAGCATCTTAAGAAAGTAGCTTTTGCCCAACAACGGAACAAATCTCCTTATTCCATGAGAAATTACGGGAAAAGGAGGATATATTCTTTCAAATTTCGTTTATTCCACACATTGAACTAGGAATAGTGGACCGAAAAGTAAGTGGAACCCACTTTTTGTTTAGCTTTGCTCCCTTTACTACCACCAGCCCTTTCCATTCCTCTAAATCCTTCCTTAATCCCTTACCCTGCCCCCCAAGTGTCCGTGTTAAAAATCACGATCGATAACGGGAAATTTTGTCTTACTCCCCAAGATATCCTTGCATATCCTGATTTTACTTCCCTGATTCAAGTAGTGCTTAAAAATAAAACATCTAAATACTGTTTAAATATGCCTTGAAATTACCGTATGGAAGTTTTTGCATAATAAGAAGTGAATAATTGATGATGAAACTCTGATTCCATATTCCTTATTTTAACATGATTTCCTTGAAACAATCCACCACCAGCAATGCGTTTAAAATGAGTTTTCTGAGATTTCACACAACCTGACTGCATGGCAGTCTTCCAATTTGTTACACTTTAAGAGTAGAAGTAAACTAGACATGGGGGGGGGGGTTGAGAAAACGATCATTCAGCATTAGATTGATGCCCGTAGACTGAAATTTAGGGAGCGTAGATACAGGGAGATAATTCAACGGAACTTCCTCGTTAATCACTGCCTTCCATTTCCCTTACTCTATTCCGAGGGATGTTATTTCTTTCAAGCCCAAATTCTTGGTATTTTCAAAGCTTTCAAAAGAATAAATAAAACTCTAGCTGAGGGTATAAGGACACCGAAAAATATTTGTAAGCGCCATGCTAACCCCTTGCCTTCCATGCCGGCGCCCATGATTCCTATCAACTCCTCGATCGCAATTGCACTTATTAGAAGTTGTTGATCATGAGATTGGACGGATACGGCATGAAGATGGAGGATTCAGCCTTCCATATGATAATATCCTCACGCCACTTCTACAATCAAACTCTCGCACTTACATATGCCGCGGAGCACCTTGGAATCTCTTCCGTCGAAACAAAAGAGGCTGATCCCGTTGGCAATAAGTTCACTTCGGCCACTGCAACTGCTGTTGGAAGACCAATGCCGGCCGAAACCGTGGAGAGATTACTGAGAATTTTGATTGGTCAATAACTCCTAACTTTGCCAAGTCAATTCAAACGAGAAGATTTTTTTTAGACACCCTTGGCATCTAATTTCATCATAAAGAGTTTGGTGTAATCACAATAATATTGCTTAAAATTCCAGCTACGAAAAGTACACCATTATTTTCAGGAGTCGCGGCAGTTTGCAACTGTGAACTGCCTGTGATAATTTTAAATGCCAACTTCATATAGCTGAAAATGCATTATCTTCATTTTTTCTTAGTACAAGGGCACACAATTAAATTATGAATATCGATTATGATGAATCTTTTAATGCAACCAAACTGCCCTCGCAACCACGCGCATCTCTTTCACTACATCATTTCGTTCGCCAAATTTGGTCTCTTTGTACAGAAAAAAATTCCTGCCTAATCCGCTAAAACAAAAGATATCTATGAGATGATCACTCTGGGATATTCATTCCAGTTCCGGGTTCAATAAGAGTTTTCCCACTCCCCATGGCAATCGAACACCATTTTCACCTCTTTAGAGCGCCCTTTGGTAGTTCATTGTAAGTCTCATTCGGCGCATTTCTCATATATAGGATGCCCATTAATCACACATTGTTCCGTTATGAAATTCAAATTACTTTTCAAGAATTTCTTCCAAAATAAAATTCGTCTTCGTTTTTAACTGAAGGCTGACCCACGCGCTAGTACACAAAAAGGCAGTGGGTTCCAGTTTTACTTTTAGAATACACATATGTTGTTGAGATTCTGGTGGCTCGTTTCAGTGGAAACCGCTGACAAGCCAAGAGTGGTTTTTTTAGGATTCCAGGACTATGCGGACCACCAGTATTCAACCGGATAGCGACAGGGAAGAAAATATCAGCATGAGCATGATGATAACTATACGAAACGTCACGTGAAAACTTTCGGAAATAGCTGCTGATCAACTTATATCGAAAGTTTACCGCAGAAGTTGAATCTACTCGTAAATAAGTTGGATCTTTCTATTGAACGATGAGGGGTAATGAATTTCGAGTTTATTAAAAGGGAAAACAACAATATCCACGAAGAAGAGAACACGTTATGAGAAAGGAATAACATCACTCTTCCTAGCAATTAATTTCAATATACGCAATTCATTGTTGAACACCCTCAACATTCTTATTCAAATTTGAATGACAGGTGAAGTTTTAAGATCTATAGTATGTGAAATTGGCCAATCAGGGTTTTGGGGGATGGTATTTTTCCCAGTCGACTGCAATGTCCCGAAAGTTCGGATGCTTGAAAAAAATCTCACAATCTTCATAAAATGCCAATTGGGTTACATCCAAAGTTTATAAATATTAGAAAATAACGGAACGAATTAATCTATCTGTTTGAGATAATCTGTGGAGAAGTATGAATGCCATGCCGATAAAAAATGTCTCAATTTGTAATGTCACACCATTCTGTTTCGCTAATGTTAACTTTTGCTTTGATTATTGATGTTCAGCGTGTGAAAATTTGATGAAAATATTTGATGACACGCTTGATTTTTTTATGGCCCAACATTTCATCGAAAGGCATGACAGACAATGAGTGTCGTGGAAGAAAGAGATGCTGCTCGGAGCTAACTGCGGACTGATAATTAAAGTAAAAACTAGGAAGTTGTCTCTGGACGTAAAAAAACGGCAGAAACAGATCAAACGAGATAGTTTATTAAAGAGAAATCTAGGAAGGTATATGCGTCCTTTGTCTTCACGAAGAATAAGCTCACTGAAGTCCGCGGTAGACAGGCGGCAGGTACGATAGGACCACGCGATCTTCGAGCGTGCATCATCGTCATGTGACGAAATCAACGTCTCGGCCACATGCTCCCCGGGGAGACCCGAGGTGCGGGAGTGAGTGACCCGGCGAGAGGTTTCCGATGGGAACCGGGCGAGGCTCGGCCAAAGGCTACTGCTCAGAGCGAGCAACGGTTGACGAAACACGAACCAGGCGATCACACCCGCTCGTTCCGCAGTATGGTGTTCCGCGACCCGCAAATATTCATGCAAGAAACTACAAAGCATAACACCTACGACAAAAGTTATCTAATTCTTTCTATATGAAGGCTAAGCTATCCATTAAAGAGAACTAGAGCGAGGAGTGCGCTTCACTTATTTAGGGAGTATATCAGATGAAATTGAAAAACATAGTAAGGAAATTAAAATTATAATTGCATTAGGTTATGAAAGTTTTACAAGAAGGAGGGAGTTGATTATAAATACAATGAGGATAAATGTAAAGGAGTTTGAAAAATAGAAGGAAAAAGAGTAGGTTAGGCGCGATGCATAGAATTGTTAAAAAGGACGAAGCGTGGGAAGATTTATGGCAAGGGATAGAAAACCATAATTTCAATAAAAATAAGGACGCAAAAAACAAATAAGAAAAAATACTCTTTTTTATATAGAACTATTATTGATTGGAACCAGCTGCCTTAAGGTTTGTTTGAGCCCTTTCCATCCAATTTTAGAAGTTTTAAGTATAAATGTAAAGCAGCCACTGGGTAATAAACATCATTGCAGTTATTAAAATATTGTTTGTATGTGATGTGGACGGCATTTTGTATGTGATGTGGAAGTTTGTTTATATGTGATGTGGAAGTGTCATTGTATGTAAGAATATTTTGTCTCTTATCTGTTTTTATAGTGCGTGCATCTATGTAATTTTCGTTGCAAGAGTTATCTTTGATCAAACTTGACCGTTGGCACCACGAAAATCGCCTAATTGCAACGAAAAAAGAAAATAAATACATAAATAAATAAAATCATGGATATTTTAGTACGGAGCGTTGTGTTGGTTGGTTTCCACTTTTGAGTCTTTGAGTCAAGGGGAGGTATATACATGGGTAGCCGTTTATGGGATAGTTTTGAGATGCTGGTGGGGAGGGTGGAAAATGCGAAATGTGCAGAAATGAAGAAATACTTTACATGCAAGTGAAGGCTAGAGGGCAGTTGGGAGAAATTTGAAGAAGGCTGGACACGTGCCTGCAGGAGAAAATGGAATGTAGAAGAGAGGGGATAATATTGGACAAACGAGGCATAGAGAGGAAAATAATAGTCATTTTGGATGGGATTAGTTGAGCTAGGAAGTTTGTGGAGCTAAAAATGAGCTTTTAATACGGCATATCAGGGTATTTAGTTTCGTTTTATGCAGGCCTTATAAGTGCAGGATTGTGTTGTGCCCGGGTTAATTGAAAACATATCCTAACCGATGGATTACTTCTAATAATATTGATTCTTATGATACATGCTCTGATGGTCAAGGTCTAATTTTATTTATGAATACCGCACTTAATGACTAAATGCTGATTGCCACATGAGCTCATCCACGTCCTTGCACTATGCGTGGTGCGTAACCTACGACCCTTAGGTCAAATGGAAAATACTCTTGAAAGTTAATAGCAGCAGCGGCGGCGAACATTCCTACGCTGTTGACATGCTAGTCTCGTTCTGTATGCATGTCGTGGAGCGGTGAGATTAATAAAAATGTTTGTTTATAAAAACATGCATTAAAAACACCACAAGTATGAATAACAATATTTTTCAGTGTTGAAATTGACTTTTAAACCCACAATCAGGGAAATATATAAACGGAGAGAGATAAAATGATTTCAGAAAGATATTTTAACGCTCACCGCGGCGCGGCGTTGGCAAGCAAATAGCTCTGGTCGCCAATGAATGCCCTTCATAAAGCAGAATGAAACGGACCGCGTCCCTATTCGGGCGATTAAAACTTAGCTCATTTAAAAAGGATTAAAAAGAAAGTTTCCAATTAGGTATGTCCCGATTTCCATATATTTATGCGGAATATAGCAGTTCAGGGTCTATAGCGTATGTACATCAGGGCGTAAGCCACAAGTAGGGTGACCTGGTAACCGAGTGGGGCAGTTTCCAGTTGTTTACTGGAGGGTTCCGAGTTTGAATTGAGTTGATGCATCTTCTTAACCCAAACAGTGATATTCTGGGTACCAGAACTTTTATGGAAAATCTTGTGTAAACGACACAGTCAAAGTAACTGCCCTTCCTATCTTGAACGCTTGAATGTAACACGCCGCAGATGTCCAGTAAGGCGAACCCTAGCCCCAACCGTGCCTCCCAATCTGGCACCAAAAGTATACACGAGGGCCATCTTAATTTAATGCACCAATATTAAAACTCCACCATCAAATGGATCCAATACTATACTCAAAAATGTATGTAAGGAGTATGTTTATGTAGTGTATGGAGTACTGAAATTAATGAAAATACGACTGAAAAACATTTGAATTTATTTGCAGAGTTAGCTTCCTCTATTTGCATATAACACAAAAACAAATATTTTTTTAATATGTCGGCCCTAAAACATTCCAGTATCCTCCAAGCACTACCCCAGGTTTCAAGATATCGTTTCGAGCAAGAAATAAGTATAGTTGTAGTTGTCATATTACAGTGATTTGTTGTCATTCACTCTACAGACGTATATTTTTACATTCTTTCCGAAGCGTTCATACGTATGCACATTTACGTAAAATCATCTAGGTACTTAAAAAATCGGAAAAATAATAGAGCACTTCATAAATTATTCGGATAAAAACAATTAATAGAACATGTCGAAGATTTGGATTCTGCAATCCGAATTAAAGAATCCAATTCGGCGAAAGATGGCAGCTTCCTTCCTAATAACATAGATAAACGGACGTGACATTTTAATCAGAAGCGATTCCAATTAATAATTAATGAAAAGAAAGCAAATTAAACTGCAAGCAATACAACGGTGGAGATATAAATACATCGAATTCCTTTACAGGTCTAGGAATACCTAGTATTACTTAGTAAGTAGAGGCAACCGTCGACTTTAGAAGTAAATTGGGTAATATAACCATTGAAGTCGATCTAAAAAGTCACTGTTGCCTGAAATATGGAGTGGAAAAAGCATAAGGTGGGTTAGAGCAAAAGATATCGTTAGAGAATGTAACAAGTAGACGAGGCTACGAAGAGAGAGAGAGAGAGGGAGAGAGAGATTGAAAGTGAGAGAGAGAAACCTGAGCGAAAGTGAGAGTTTGATTGATAGGGATTTAGGTCCTTGACATAGAGACCTCATCATCAAGGCGCCCATCTGTCCCCTTCTCGATCCCCCCAATCCACCGCAACCCGTCCTTCCTTTCGCCAATCCCATGCTCCCCAATTTTCAATCTACTTGCCAAACCCTAAAATTCTACTCTTCCGCTCCGCACCTGAAACACACACACCTTCCATCATCAAAGTTAACCGTCGCATAAAACGTACAGCAAACCAGAGTCCAAAAGCTCATCCCTTGACCCTTTTTAAAGGCGTGCGGTTCTCAAGCGTGATTTATGGTACACAGGATCTAGCATTACGCATTGCTTGCACGAAGCCATTTCGAAAGTAAACACGAGAACCTCCCGGGTGGTAAAGGAAAAGCAACGCGTCATTAGTCCAGCCGTTGTGACCTTTGATAAGGCGCGCAACACATGTTATCAACATCTGCTACGCTTCATAATTTAAATCGACAGTTAGGATCTCGAAACATACTCCGTTAGCGACGCTGCTGCGATATTTTGTCACAGATATGTTAATAGCTTCTGCTTCGACGGGGCTTATATTTTATGAAACTAGCATAATTTGAATTTTAGTTATGCAACAGAAAATTCCTTTACAGGCAATGCACTATAATGAAGGATCTACGGGGGCAAAAGGAACTGGGAATAAGAAAATTACGAAATTTGCACATCTGTTCAAAAAATTAACCACGTGATGTAATCACAGAGCCCGACCTAGGAATTTTTGAGCTCGGGGCAAGGCAACATTTTGAGGCCACCTTGTGTCCAATCCTCCTCCCCATGAAGTCGTTCGTTAGGAAATATCGCCAGGCATTGGTTGGAACATAGAATAATTAATTAACTTGTTAATATTCCCTCCAATGATAACTGACTACGGATGTGAAAACACTTTTATAGTAGTTACAGAAATGTAATCAACAATTCCAGTATGAAATATGATAGATACGAAGCATAGAACATCCCTTATATTTCTAGTTAGAATGAGCAGCTAATATTACTAGATAGCATGAATACTTCGTCGATTTCCCTTAGCCAGGTATGTAGGCATGTGCTACGGGTGCACTTGCTCTTATGATCACGACAAACCCACTCACGACGACATATATAAGACTGACTAATAAGACTCGGAGTATGTGAGCACCGAATGGCACAATGAAACTTAGTCACGCATTCCAACTGATAAACGTAGTATCGTGTCCAAAATATTAGAGCAGCTAGGCTGGAAATCACCCACGGAGCGAAGGTTTACTTATAGATAAATCTTTTGCATAAACTGGAAGGACGTCTCTTTAGCAGTGATCTTGAAAATATATTATTATTCCTATCGCACTACGGTAGGAGAGATCAAGTCAATAAAATTCGAGAGATTAAGCGTAGAACAGATAGATTTAAGATGCTTAGATGCAAGAGATTTTTTTTCACGAACGATAACGGATCAGAATGTCATTTTCCGACCGTGGTAGGCTCGTATTCGGGTAAAAATTAGTCTGATGTGTATTCATTCCCTGCCACACACCCTAGCGGTGGCTTTCAGGGCAATAAAATAAATTTAAAAAATAGCAAACGGCGTAAGAGAGTCGAACCTAGCTGCAATTATACCTACTTTGTATTTACGCAAGTTCAGGTCGGTTATCATTGCTACGGAATTACTGAATATGTGTATGCCTCCTTGCCTAAGTCATAAAAAAACAACAACTGGAGAATAACTGTGTCGACAATCCCATCAATAATAATATCTACAGTAAAGCTCTCTCACAGGATTTTTCTGCACAAATAAAAAAGTAATTTTTCATTATTCTTCATTATTATATATCATTAGCATTCTCATGAAACAAGATTTTTTTATTAAATATCTAAGTGGGAGAGAATGAATCAGAAAGGTTGAGGACTTTATTTATTTCTGCTGCTCTCTAAAGAAAAAATGGGAAATGTAATGAATTTAAGATAAGAATGGTAATAACTGCAATAGTAACTCCAATTGGGAGGGGAAAGATGACCGGACCATGAGAAAAAATCATTTCCGAAGGTAAGATAGACGAAAGCTTTACATGAACGTTGAATGATCCCGGGACTTGGTCTTTGGAGAGAAAAGACGCGTGGATTGGAGTATTTTGAGATGCGGGTGCGGGGAAAAATGGAGATAATAGAATGGATGGAAAGGAAGTCGAACGAGGAAAAGCTCTAGGAACGGTGTGGGAAGAGAGGCTCTTGGGAGAAACCCGACGTAAAGAGGAAAAGTGGTCAAAGTAGATGATGAAGACAGATAACAGGAGCATGGAGGGCGTGGTAGTCAAAAGATGAGACGATGCAATTCGAACAGCATGAACAAAAGTGGAGAGTATGCAGATCTCAGTTCGAGCATTTAGTAAAATATTTAGCAGTGCTTTGGAAAGCTAAGGTACTAAGTTTATTGTGTAATAAATCCCCAGGTCACATCCAAAGCCTACCTCTCACCGAAATAACGACATAATTTTTTTCATACTCAGCAGGAAAAAGGTGATGTAGTTAATATTATTAGTATTACGGCCACAAAAACATATTTAAAGAAAGCGTTAACGCCCCAATTCGCACGCACTCCCTTTCTATGAACTGAGTAATCTAAAAGCCTCTGCAGTATTCCCATATAAATTTAAACTAACTCCTTCGCTTGAATTTTAAAGAGTACGTTACTCAAGTTTCTTCCTTCGGTGCACTTAGATGAGGAAATTAATTTTTTTAGCGGAGATTCGATACAGATCTAAATGGAACAAGATTTCCACGGCAAAATGCTTTTTCTCACATTTATGGATGTTGAAATTCAAGACGTGACCCGTGTAAAAGAGTGCAAATAGACCCATTGAAGGAGAACGGCGTGGAGGAAAAAAACAAATGACTTAAAGTATGCTGATTTAAACAGAGAGAGCTAAATAGGACGCTATAAAACATATTCATTGGGCCAGATCTCAATAGTGGCCAGAAAGAAAATTCCAGTAGTTCAGGTTAAAAGGAAAGGAACGCAGTCATGTCATCCAGATGGTCTCACAGTGCGGTATCCATTGTTCTGATTTCATCCGACACTTGTATTTTACACCACATATGGCCTCTTTTTTTATTCTTGCTATATTTTCCCAACATTTATCTCCTTCCTGCACATACGGTATTTGGAAATGCCCGAGAGGCTAATTCGACAAGTACAGACCGTGTCACACAAAATGTTAGAAATATCGCAGTGAAAAAATCATTCCCCAAGACCCGAATCTAGGCGGATGATTTTTCCACGGCGAAAGTCCTGGGATTTTGTGTGCACATCAGGCGGTGACTCCGCAAAGGTTACTATTGCGGAATTGTCAGCAGTTCCTTTGAAACAAATGGGCTATTTACTAAATATTATTCCAACTGCTAGCCTTTCACTCACAAAATAACGAAATGCAACAAGCCATCCTATTGAAAACGCCAAAATATATTCATAATAATCACAGAATGGATATTAAATCCGCTAGCGGCAACAAAATAACCGATATAATTCTTTCCGAGTCCCCTGCAGGGAATTTTATTCCATTTCAATGTTTTCTCGAGATCGATGTTTCTCAAAAATGGTTTTTGAAGGTTTCCAATTTGTAGCAAGGCTCTTTATAAACGTCATAATAAACACTCAGTACTATATATAGGGCGATTCAGTAGCTCGAACCACAGTATCATTCGTCAACTAACATAACAGTTGTTTAAACATCTTTTTCTGTCAATAGCCTCTGATCCGAAAACAGTCTGATCGAGGATCCGCTATGGTTTTTGTAACCACAGCTTACAAGCCTGTATATCTATAACTAAATATGGAGAGAGACAAATAATACGAAGGAAGAGGTCGAAAGTGGATTACATATATTTCGGACTACGTTGGAAAAACGTTAATTGGCTATTTTTCTTAATTAATATTGGAGATATTTTAGAGATTCCTAGTATTACTAGCATACTATATATCTAAATCGTCACAATATGGCATCATGGTAATTTTGAAGAAAAGCGCAAACCGTGTGTAGTTTTGCCCTGCTAAAAGTGAAAGCTTTGTTGATGAGCGCACGCTAACTAATGGTGAGTTTCACAAAATGAGGCAATAAAATTAACTGTCGAGGGAAGTACTGTAGTAAAAATACTTTTATAAATCCGATTTATGTGTTAGCAGAAGAACTAGCCGTGAAATTAACCTTGATAAGGGGCCGCTCCCGGCCTCGTTCGCCGACCACCGCAAATGACTCTTCCTTCTCTCGAACGCCATTTCTAAAAGTTGCCCATCCCTGACCCATGATAAATCGGCATAAACTCAACCTGACACTCCACACTAAATCACAACATTGACCTAAATGTATCGCGGCCTTGAATGTAATGTGACCCCCAAATTTCGCAGGGTTAAAAAAAAAAGAAATGGGAGAAAACTATTTATGAAAATAAACTCGATATAATATTGTGAAAAAGTGGATCAACAGCGAATGACTCACGGATAAAATATTTATTTTATTTCCTTAAAATTCCATCAGATTTGGTGATACTTTTCGCAGCAGAATGCGCTAAATATGTTTCCATTTATTTTATTCCCTGAATATTTTCACTTCCATAAATATATATTCCATTATATGCGACAAAGTCAAAATACGTGCTCTAACCTTATGGCCCCGCATGAGATTTGGAACTCGAACTTAATGCTTATCACTAATTACACACTGGATTTATACTTTCGCATATAATTCTGGAAAAAGTCACTTCACCTAAAAAAAACATTTAGTACCCGAAATAACACCTAATTCTTTTTCTTTGTGGAGTCTTTCAACTGACAATTTCGCCTATTAGGTTCATCATTATTGAATTCAATGAAAGATAGGTTACAGAAGATGGCTCAATTTTTACCCAATCAAAAAATTTCTTCCTCCACCCCGTACAGCCTAATGTTACATAACATTTAATTTTCCCTAGTTTCATACCTGCTCTTTAATTAATATCAGAGACACTGAAGAAGTAATAGTTTTTGAAGATGATGAAGTAAAAGTTTTTGAAGTTTAATAGAATTTTGGACATGCACTTTACAAAAGCACATAATGAAGTCGTTTAATGTTGTAGAAGCATTCTTCTATATTAAATATTAACCTAACACGAAGAGGTACTTCAAAGTGAGAATATTTAATAGCTTTCACAATATTTACCACGGCGTTAAGTCATCCCCGTTGAAATTATTTACAAATTAATTTGGTACAAATACCTTTTAATCGACGACTTCGATCAATTTTTCAATTAGACTTCTTCGGCTTCAATTGAAACTCGGAGATATTAGGGTATCAAGTAATTTATTAAGATTTTTTGCAGGAGAATCCCGACTGCCTTCGAGATTTATCTCTTTTTAGAGTCATATTGAACCACCCAAAAAATTATTACCCCGTATTTTAATTACGTCATGTTTTATCCAATAATTTATCCATCAAGTAACAGAGAACCGGATCCATTCACATGCCATGACCGAAATCGTAAAATATTTGAACGCTGAAAGAACTTTTTTCTTCAGCACAGCATTTAAAGAAATTTTATTGCGTCTCAAGGGAAACTTATTTAATAAATCCCCAAGGAAGCTTACCTTGCCAAAGTTAATTATAACGTAACAGCTATAATATGCCGTAGTATCAAACCTATTCAATGTTTTAAAGTGAATTGTTAGACTACGTTTCCAATTTCAGTAAAAACTCGTGTGCAAAATCTCAGGAATCTTAAAAGAGGTGCTATGTCTATTAAATGGAAAAGAAGAGTTTTTCTCTGGTACTTAATCGCATAGCACGTAGAATCACATCGCAGGGTAAGCGAGATATTTTTCCGGCCAATTTCGTCATTTACAATTTAAATATGGGAAAAATAATAATCACACACAATTAATATGACTAAATGATCGCAATAGTACTGCCCTGTCATCAGTGCGGGAGTTTCTATTTGCCCTTTTCTCCTGAAAGAGTAATTTTCCCCTTATAAGAGTAAGAAAAAGAGTAAAAAACATTTCAATCAATTGATAGAAACCAAGCACTTTAGGCATATACCTAGGTCTCGATTCTTTGTTTTCGGCATCACTTCTCATTTTGTGAAAAAACTAAATCTAGTCTTCAATTGATAATATTTTTTCACCATTTTATTACAATATCAGAATTTTTTAAATAAAAATTCGGAATAGCGCTCTGATTTTCTCTTAGAAATTTTAGTAAAGTTACAAAGTTGCCCATTTTCATTTTTCATTCTATGATGACAGAATCAGAATCGTACAAATCTAGCGGGAGCTACAGCGCTTAATTTGCCCCCCCCCGGGCGCTGGAGCTCGATTTTAAAAACGCGGCGAGATATTTTGCATATAAAAATGGAGAGACGTGAATCATGGCTATCCTATTCCATATATCCCAAGTAGGAATGATCTCAATATATTGACCACCGCCACGAATTCCATCGAATCTTTAGCGAAGCGCTGGAGATTTCGAGACCGGCACGTAGGCTCGATCCCGCTCCTAATTCCACGCCATGTCAAGGCATTCCGAGGCACATACGACTTCCAGAGCTTAAGAGTGAGAGTTTGCGTGAGTTGACACGGATGTCATGAAAGTCGACGTTGCAAAATCCGGCTGCGAGCACTCGACGGGCGCCGGGGAGTGGAGGAGGAGACGACGCTAAGGGGGGGGGGGCGCCGGGACAAGTGATTCGAGTGTTTTCGAAGAGACGAAGAAGAGAGGAGACAGGTGGGGAGGGGGGATCCCTCTTGAAGGACTCTTCTACGCACGATTTAAGGGCGTGAAAGAAATCCGTCCGGTTTTCCCAATCGACAAAATACGCACGATCTAGGTGCACGGGGGGGGGATCAACTCGCGGGGGGGGTGAGGAGAGGGGAAATCGGTGCGCAAGGGGGGAGGGAAGAGAGAGAAAATGTGGAAAGGTCCCTGTTGACTTCTTTCGGCGTCAAGGAGCCCGCTCTGACCCGCGACACCATCAATAACCTTTGTCGGCCAGAGGCCGCGATGCATGCGTACAGGTGTCCGCAATATAACAATGGCGATGACGGCCCTGCGTGTGCGAGGGTGGGGCGGGAGGTCGCGGAGAGGGTGGTCGGGTGAGTGGATGGATGGAAGGAGGGGGGGGATCAGGGAAGGGGACGCAAGGACGAGACCGGCCTCGAAATATAAAGGGAAAAAGTCCACATAGGGGGAGAAGGAGAGAGAGATTTCGATAGACTTTCAAAAAGATTTCCACATTCGCGTAACAGATCCCGGGGAGGTGTTTACAGTTGTGGCGGCGGCGGTGGGAAGGCGCGTGTCCTTAACGGACGCACGATCGACGGTGAATCACAGGGGTCCGGGTGAATCTGCGAGGGAATCCGAAAGGGGGAGGTCAAGGGGTTGCACCAGGTGGGTCACGAGATGCGCCCGTGGTGCCGCTCCGACGACCAACTTCCCTTCACCCGACAAAGGGTGTAGGGCGCCAACCTTCGATCAAACCCTCCCACCTGCCCCTCTGCACAAATTCTTGGAACCCCGTGGACTCGTCGCGAGCACACATCCTCCCAGTTGAAGTGACGTCACGCCTGTCCTTTTTTTGCACTGACCTCACCTCGCTCTTCTCGACTCCCCTCCGAAATATTTTCCTCCACAACCATGACGTCAGATGCTCCAAAGGAGAGCGAGAGAGACGGACGGCTCCAGGCTGGCCTATTCTGGGAAAAAAACTCGCGGTAAAGGAGCGCGGTGGAGTGAGTCGGGCGAGATTGTACCGTGATTCAGCAGCCAGGGTGTTAAAACGCCACTGAGGGGATTAATTTTATTATGTTCTGGAAACTTGAGAATGGCGTGATGCATGCAAAATAATTTTTGTCGTGGAGGCGGCGAGCAGATGGCTGCGTCCACACCAAAATACGACCTGAAATGCACTTTTTTTTGCATTTCACATGTTTTCCAAGGTGTATAATGTATGACGAGGTATTCATTATAAGCTGCTTGATTTACTAGCGTACGTCGGAAAATCGATTTCAAACTTGTTCAGGGACGTGAGAGAAATCCGTCTCGAGTTTCGAACACATGCATTTGTGGTTTTAAATTTTCCCTTTTAAAATAATGCAACCGTAGTTGGATGAATTCTATAAACATTTCATGCATCTATATTCGAAAATTTTGAAATATTTCATATGCAAAAGAGGGTATAACCGAGAAAGAATTTTTTTGGCGTAATGAATGGGAAATACACTATAAAAAGAGAAGTTTCAGGCGTGATATGGTGGAATATCATGACTAATTAAAAATTGGCAATATTACACAAAATAAAACTTAGTACGACCGGTTTCAGTGTAACTACATCATCATCAGGTCCTGATGATGATGTAGTTACATTGGAACCGGTCGTATTAAATGCTATTTTGTGGAATATTGCCAATTTTTAATTAATAGCGGACATACTCTGTATCATAGCCCTTAGAAATAGGGGTCTAGCGTGCAAGTAAATACCATTAAACCACAGAAACGAACCTGAAGTTTGACTTGATAGGAGGGTAGAGCTCACCTTGTGCCAAGGTATTTCCTTAACTGGAGATTCATCGTTAATCGTGGTTTCGAGATCAGATGGTTGGTTTTAAGGACATCAAAACGTACAGGCAAGTCAAAAAAGGCATACAACTAAGTCCGAAAATATACTTAGCGGCCAATCACCTTTATAATTTAACCAATAAAACCTCAATCTCTAAAATTATAACGGTCCACATCAGCAAATTTTTCCATTTCCTTATTTGTTCGCACACGAAGCTATAAAAAATCAACACTAAGCCTGTCATCTATTTAGCATGCCATAGTTGGTCACAATCATATTGTTATTTCTATGAAAATATTCAAACACTGATCACCCTGATAAAAGGCTTGAATCAATAATAATAGCTTTCACCGACATAATCAGCAAGCACTTATCGAAAAAATCGATGACTGAAGATAACTTATGTCAACCTTAAATTTTTTTAAAACTGCTAGTAAAGGTGATGTATTTTTATACGATCACGTAACCGACACCTTACAACGTAATAAAATGGCTTGAAAAACATTAAAGAGACTTTAAAAGGGAAAGTGATCAAACTTATTTTTTGTTACGCCGAAATTTGGTGACTCTACGGAAGGCATTAAATCATAGACTACTTCGCTATTAAGTTCCAATTCTGTTAGCTACATTATTTCTAATTAATGCATGGACTTCTCATTTAAGGCAAACGAAAAAAAAACTGCCTAAACCCTAAAATAAGTTAAGCTGACCGCTTCACTTTTGAGGATGAAATTTCATGCCATAAGTAGTGAGGTCTCAATTATGGTCTTAGGTAAGAATTGGAAGCCGATTCTGACTCTCAGCCCTTTTTTACAATTCCCAAGAGAGATTTTGTCAGACAGCCACCAAGGCAGAAGATGAAGGAATACGCATATGTTTAGTATTTTTTGAATAAAGAAAAAGAAATTTTGGGATCGTTGCGGTACGAGCTCCAGTTAAAATATTCGAGATGTACGCCCAAAATGATAAAATGGGATTCATTGAGGTATCGAAAATGAAGCAATATATTTGGCCCTGAATGCAACTAATTAATTTAAAAAAATACAATAACGACCGGAAGAAAGATTGTCACAATGAACCAAGTCCTCCAAATTTTACTGGCGTTGCATCAAGTTTCATGAAAATTGAGATATATCGGTTACATAAAATTCGTGGTAAGTGGAGACCAGGAAAGTGTACAATAGTTACGGGATATGAACACTGCATTACAAAATTATCAATAACTCCAAATATTTATTGATACATGACCTGATCGTCGCAAAGGTATCACAGGTACAGAATATTGATAAGCCAGTACTATTTACAGAATAGGGAAATGGAATGCGTGCATGACGAGGTAAAGGAATGAGTAAATTGATGCAAGGGGTGCGGGG
The DNA here is from genome assembly GCF_022747635.1 of Hetaerina americana. Lineage (NCBI taxonomy): Eukaryota > Metazoa > Arthropoda > Insecta > Odonata > Calopterygidae > Hetaerina > Hetaerina americana. Next base: position 91,163,432 of record NW_027286874.1, read on the forward strand.
ATAATGGGAAGCAGTTGGGGGAGAAACCCTTTGTATTCATCCCGTCAGAATCAAATGCCATTAGTGTTAAGACTAAATAAATATTTCGCACATAGTACGCAGGTGCTAATGCATAGGACATTCGTTTGATGCTTTAGATACTCCATACGTGCTATACTGAGCTCTTTAAGGGCAGAGCCACCCGTGTTTACGGAAGATGCATCCCGATGCAGTGTCAACGGCTTGCGACTGCGTTAGCAGGCGAACTGCAAACATACATAACCCCAACCCGGCTGTCGGAAAAGAATAAAAGGAGACGATTTCGAACTCACTGAGTTAAAATAAATACGAATGCCCTTTCTTAGTGGTCGGCAGTTTGACTCACGAGAAGAGTCAATTTTCCAATCCGAAGGCAAAACATCCGAGGGTCTATAAATAAACTTTAGGGGGAAGCACGACGAACATAGGCACGTATGTTAATTAGACGCACGAGAGAAACGCTGATGAAAAAAGAATCATTCCTTTGAATGAATAATTTCAATTTGTAAGGATGCGTTATTATGCGCATTAATTTAGGTATTAGGTACTTGGAATAATTCTTCTCGGCAATTTTGCAATTCAGCCCCGAGCCGCACAGAACGCGCCGCCCCTTTGAAGAGCCGCACGCAGCTTTTGACCCGTGGGTTGCCGACCCCCGCTCCAGCTGACTCCGCACGGCCATCATTCCCTTTCTATCTCCCAACAGAACTAAAGGAAACCGGCGGCACTTCCAATCTGCTCGCGACGGCCGCGAGTTTTTGTTCATTTTTTTGCGCGGGATCCTCTTCGCCTTCTTCGAGGTTACCGCTTTCTTATCAAGTCCAGAACCCTAAAATTTCAGCCTTAAGAAAAGCACTGGCCTCGAAATGAAAAATAAATGAAGCGATTAGCTTTTCGATACGAAATGCGAAGCTTCAAATTAGCTCACCTTTTCGGCATCGTAAGTTTTTCTTTCATATCGCGTAACTTCATAACTAGAATTAATTTACAGCGAGATACTTTCATTAAAATCACTCGTTACAAGATTTGACCTGTTTGAAATAGGTCATGGACGGATTCAAGCTCCATTCTGAGCTCCTAATAGCCCTTAGGTACGAGGAATCAAATCCTTTATTTCTAGCACGGTTATAATTCTTTTACTGCCTTCTTCCATTCCTGTATTCTCGTCCGCATTCAAATACTTAGCATACAAGGGGCAACTGCCTAATACATTCCTTTCCTTTCCTCGACCACATAAAGATCTTCCAAACATCAATCCTGTCAGCATAGACACAATTCGTACTATATCCCCGGGACACCTTCGACGTCCTCGCGTTAATTAGCCTCCGTATTTCCCCATACAATCTCTGAAGGTTCTCCCATTGTCTAAATGGCACAGTAAAATATAACATCGAACTTGTGGCAATTGTCAGCGGTTGTCGCTGAGGGCACGAACTCGATTCCAGGAGATGGAAACAGTATTACGGTAATAGTGAGTGCATTCCACGGTGAGGAGTGCAGTTTGCCTTTAATAGAATTCAAATTACCACAGTCGAGTATACTCTGGCACAAGAATCCTCTCCGTCAGCCGTCCTGCCGTGAACATCCACTTCGTCCTAGTTAACCACCAATCATAAATGTCGGATAAAGCTCCAACGGTCTCACTCCTCCCATAAGAACTACTTCTAATATTTAGACGACACATTAAAGACATCCCCGGCAAGCGAAAGTGATGTGTCCTCCATGGCAAAACACGGCGGGGGAACACTTAGGAAGAAAATTTCCTTCGACACACAAAGGAGGCATTAAGTTTCCATTCGGCGATTACCAGATGATCGATCATTTTCCGTCCGGAAAGGAGGCAAGGATCAATGGCGATGGGAAAGATTTAACGCAAAAGCTCTCCGATATATAATTCACTTGAAGCAAATCGCCTCTGCCGCCGCGCGCCTTGGAATAAAACCGAAAAATACATTGCGCGAAATAGCGCTCGACCTTCAGACATCATCACAGAGACATCAAGCCGGTCCCAAATTAATATCTACTCCTCCTCCGGCGCGTCGAGTCAATTGAAGCCCTAAATGAAAACGAAAGTCGGCGATATCAGGAGAATTAAATTAGGGCTCTTTCACTGTTTTGACCTCCATTCCACTTTCACTCTCTTTTTCTCCTCTCCTGGTCTATTCTTTAGAGGGGGGAAGTAGAGGAAAGATAGAAGAGAAAGAAAGGCGAGGAGAAAGGAAAGACAGTGAGAGCACACTCTTTCGCACTCCTCCGAAAAGGGAGATTAAGAGAGGGTTAGAGAAGGAGAGGGAGGGGAGGAGAAAGACGCCGTCCCACAAACCCAGTTTCGGATCCCACGACCTTCCAATTCCTGCCATTCCCTCCTCCCCAACCTTTTCACCCGGATGGTTCCCCGGCGCGAGGGGCGACAGTATGGCTCACAAAGACGACAATTGAGCGTCGCCACCCGCACCCACGCGGCCCGCTACCGCTCTATCGCGATCGGCGCGGTGGAAATCACCGGCGGGTGGAGGTCCGGACCCGGTGACCGCCGAGGTTCGAACGGGGCTGAGGGAGATTGCAGTTGCGGGGGCGAACAGCTGTTGTGCGGCGGCGTGCGGCCGGGAACTAAGAGGGGAGGGGGAAGAGAGGGCGATAGGACGGAGGTGATGCCGGTGGGTGAGGGAGAGGAGAGGGCGAGATAGGAGGGGGGGACCCTGGAGGCAACGAAATAAGGGGGGGAAAGGAGGGGGTGGAGAGGGATGGGGCTAGGGTCGCCCGTTTTTTTTCGTTGATTTGATGAGGGTGGAGGAGGTCGCGAGAAACGAGGGGAAGGTTGTAAAAGAGCCAAGTGTTGCCCGGCTGAGGCGCCAGTCTCGTCCCCCCTGGAGACTTGAGAGTGTGCGCGGGGGAGGGGCGGTGGAGAGGGTCGAGAATACGCACATACAAGAAATGCGCTCTTGACAGGTGTTGCGCAACCGCACGTCTCTCCCCCCCCCCTCAACGGTGACTAAAAGCTCTCCCTCCTCCTACCCTCTCTCTCCTTTCGGTGTTTTTCTTTCTCCCTCACTCACTCACCCGAGTTATGATAGAGTCACGTGGATTGCTGGCACATCGCTGGATTTGGAATGCGAGTTGCAAAGGCGATAGTCGACTTCCAAATTTGGGCAAAGCCGTTCGACAGGTTTTGAATCGGTGCTATGCGCGCGCGTAGTGTGTGTGCGTGTGTGTGTGTATGTGTGAGCGAGTGTTAAGGAGTGGGCGGGTCGGGCGGGAGGGGGTGGAGCGGGTTCAAGAGTGAGGGATGGTGTATCAGAGAGGGGCGGAGTGAGGGAGAGTGAGGGAAGAGGCCGTCCGTTTGCTGCTCTTTTAAGTGTCTTAAGTAAGACGACCGACGCGCGAAAGGGAAAGGACTCTCTTAGGTTACGTGGGTCGCTTTTAAGGCCGCGTCCTCAAGCGTTTTCCCCTCGAAGATTTGGGTGTCTCCCGACCCGACCTATCGACACGGGAGTTTCCGAAACGGGGATTCCGGGCCTGGGATAGAGGGCCGCGCGGGAGGTGACCTCATCGACGACAACGAAATCGTGAGGTCCCAAGGAAAGCCTCTAAGGTCTAAAAACATTCAAGGAGTAGAGATAAATAAAACAAGAGGGGGGTATAGCCGGTAATGTGATAAAAAACATATGCTCGGTCATAAAATGTGTAGCTGAAATTCACGATTCTCGCTAAAAGTAAGCCACATTTGGAGCAAAAAAACTCGAATGACACACATATCGGCATTTTGTTCGCGACGTGAGTTGAAATTTCCGAAATTTCTACGCGCGTACCAGCGGAGCAGGTCGAGTTTTTCAGGATCTGAATCCATCCTCCCTTTGGAACAAACGAAGCGGTCTCCAACGTGCATGCCGCCAGTTTCAGAACAAATTGTCCTCTGGCGATACACATGAGAGTTCATAAAAGCTTCTCCGTTAATTAAATTTGATAATACTTTCGGCGGTAAATCAGGAATTAACGTTTTATAAAGGTTTTGCATTGATTAATCCTGAATAATGCAACAAAATTAATATAAATTTCATCCAGCCATTTCGTAGCATGACACTCAAAGTATGACTTCCCATAGCCTCCATGTGGTACGTTTCGATCTTAAAGAACTTTTCCATAGTATTGACAAAGACATGCATATGAATTATGTGACATCAGCAGCAAAACTAGCGGGTCTGAGAAAGGGGGCTTTGAATAATGGAGTTCGATGCGAGAGTGGCTTTATGTTTCGAATGTGGGCACATCTGTTTAGGATTCTGATCGTATTCGGCGATAGTTTCATTCCCATCTTTTCCTATAACCCTCCACTGAATGTCTCCTTTTGGTTTGTTGCAAATAAAGTCAGAAATTTTATAGTTCGTAAAGACAGAAATGGAAAACTACTTTTGAAGAATACATTATATTTCCAAATACTTGTAATACCGGGTCAAAACGCGCAATTTGGCCGTGGACGAAGCATAATGAAGATCGCCTTCGTGTCTAGAGTCCTTTATCACTTTTAAATGTGAAATACGGCTACAACTATTCTTTACGCATGTTTCGTTTTACGAAAGGCAGGAATAAAAATTCAAGCGAAAAAATTCCACTAAAAATTATTATTCAGGAAATATTCCCAGGAAAAGATTTATGGATTCCTCGAAATGTAATTCTCACAATCGTATTATCCTTCTCGTTATACTGTTTTGTTTCAGTTTTGATGCTTCGAAAATATATTTTTGGATGCTTGAATGGATAATCTTCCCGGGACGACAATATTCCCTTCCCGACGCCGGCCCTGATTCTACGTAGGCCACATCAAAGAATAGACACTCGTGTCGTAAGCCGCTGACAATGAATAGCGATGACATAACCCCATGGCCTTGGTTCATCGGAGTTCAGTTGGAATTCAGGAGGCAGCAAAGGCTCAAAGCTAAAGGAACGCATCTCATTACGCCTCGAACACCTCTCTCTCTCTCTAGACCGCCGCCTTGGAGCCCCACACATCGTAGCGAGACAATGTAATCCACCTCTTTTTTATTTTGAGGTTCTTCAGCAATCCAGCAATGATCAGGGATTTTTATGACCTGCCCCAACTTATTTTTCCAAAAATAATCCGCCTCTAAGGAGAATTTCCGAGAGACTTCATTCGTGCATTCACGATAGATAAGTCAGATACTGAAAGAGCTCTCGGAAGAGAAGGGCGGTGGTCCCAGCGAAGATTATCCGTGTTCCACGCGCTTGAATGCGTAATCGCAAGCATAGTGAACGGTTTTCAGCTCTTCCCAATCGATTCCACCCAGATTCGTTGGATTAGGGGCGAGTTTCTCCGACGACATAGCTCGCACCAAATGCGCACGGCCAAAGCTTGCACTACTGCATCGGGAACGAATTGAGTTGGGGCGAAAGCCAAAGAGGAGAAATTATATGAGGCCTTATTGCGACATATTCGAGGGACAAAAATGTCAATGGCTTCTCCACTCCCTAAGACCTCAAAGCACTCATAAAGATTCATTGCAATGAAAATCGCCGTTGGCAACGTTGAGTATAGTCGCCCCAAACAGACGATTTTCAGTCTTTTCAAATCGTTCAAAAACGTAATAAGTATACGCCGTGCGAGGCTTTAATGGCTGAATTTAACCAGAAGGACGACGACGAAAATTACCGACAGGAGTCGAAAAAGAAAACCATTACGGCTGTGACTAATCTGCGGGTCGGAAAGCGGGTCTTCGAAGAATTACTCAGCTGTGGCAGCATTTATGTACACGAGTGTTTTCGAAGTGCGATTCGACCTTCTGAAATGTGTATTACATCGACAGAATGAAAGAAAATAGAGCACCTATACCGCCGATGGCCCCAGTGGCGTCCAAAATAGGAGTTTTGCGACCTTGAAAGGCGAAAGGATCTTCGGGGCAACTTTTCCGATAATGACTCGTTCAAAAACAAGGTTTTTTTTTCAAAAGCTTCAACGCTCGCTCCGAGAGAACGAGCTCTTGAAAACAATTATAATGCCTTCTTGACCATACGCTGCCTGGCGTACGATCACCGCGGCACATTTATTGCATCAGATTGATTTGCATGGAATAATTATGTGTCCGAAGCGATAACGCCACCCACACCGGTCGGTTTAATTTCAATTTCTCCGACACCTAGCGATCGAAGGATAACAGGTTGGCATGTGGTTATTTCGACGCACTTCTCACCACGACCAAACGCGCAAGTGGACTAATTGATTTTTATTCCATTTGACTCGTACTTGATGTAGCTGCACTTCCGCTGCATCATCACTTTTCCCTGAATTTCCAAGGCATCTTAAAAGAGGGGAATTTGGAATTAGTTCAATTTCATTGTCGTAGGGCACTAAATTTTGTCAAAAATGCAAATGAGCGCAAAAAGATATATTCCGACACTAATAGGAGACTTATTTAACGGACCAAGTACCATCTTCAGACGAAATTCTACATCCACTTGCCGAAATGAAAGCATTAAAGCAGTGTATCATGGGGGCAATAATAAATTTACCGCGCCGCTACACCAAAATATACCATATCTATGACTCTCGTGATTTTTGAAAGTATTTGTTTAATATGCACGATAATGCAAGTATAAATTCCTAGTGCCAATCGATTGACCATTATGCAAACGATTAAAATATGTTGCATGAAAACCATTACGTGTTTCTGTTCGAATCCCGGCGTTGAATACTTTTCTGTAGTATCTCGATCCCTAATTGAGGTGCTTCGTGGAGGGCACTTTGAGTGAGTTCGCCGTCCGTCGGATGGGACGTTAAGCTGCGGACCCCTTGGCGCCTTTCGTTAAGAGTAGGCTAATGCCAACACCGGGCTTCTCTCCACCCTTCATCCTTTCCTGTTCATCCCTAATGGCGCAAATGACCTTAGCTGTCGGTCGCCTCCCCTAAATATCATTACTCCAATTGATTTTAACTGGAGATTACATTTCCGTCGTGGTGCACTAGAATTTTAATCGGTAAAGCTGAAAAACTTCCTGAACTTGTGAGTCACTTTTCATTACAATTCTCATTTTTATGGGACAGAGAGAAATATAATCTTTTCGAAAGGGCCACTGGTTAGAAAAAATTGGAATTTAACCCACGCGTAATGACCGGAAAATTCATGTGGCCATTAAAGGTCAACGTTTTGAAATTCTTTTTGCTTGTTCAATTTTCACCACAACGAGCGTCAGTGGTAGGTTAATATCGTCAGTTCGCCTATACAGTATTCACGCAAGGTTCGATTATAAAGATCAGACAGTGTATCAAGCCTCAGGTTAAATAACACACTGCCATTCCACGAGTTTGATAATTAACTGATTATCAGATGCATTAGATTATCTTCCTCGACCCGCTAATTCTCAGACTAATTTTGCTCAGACTTTCCTCATTTTATTGTACTGTTGACTTCACTGTCATTTAATTTGAGTATATGTAGGTGTATTCTTAATTTATATATGTATATGTATATGTATGTATGTATGGGTGTGTATGTGCGTACTTATGTTTGTATTTATGTATGTGTATGAATGCATGTATGTATGTTTATGTGTGTATGTGTATGTGTGTGTGGATATGTATGTATATGTGTAGGTATGTGTATGAATATAGGTATGTATGTGTGTGTATGTGTATGTATGTGTATGTGTGTGTCTATATATATGTATATACTGTTTTCTTTTCGATGTGCAAATCTGTGTTAATGAATTGATGTCTGTCTATATGTATTTATGTGTACATATGACTGTATTTATAAGTTTAATGGCTAATATAATATGTATATGACGATGGGTTAAATGGAAGAAGGGACCATTTGGTCTCAATTTCGCCCAAATAAAGACCACTATCTATCTATCTATCTATCTATCTAATTCATTCGCAAGGAAGAGTAGAAATAACAGGTTACGAGCATACTTCAAGACTATTTAAACTTACTCACTTTCTCAAGTCGGTAATTTGGGAAATCCCAAGTACCAATGCTAGGTATTCAAATCGCGCGCGTACACGCATCACAGGAAGGACTAATAATTTATTTAAACCTGCGGCGTTCTCACTGTTGAAACGGAACCAACACAGAGAGCCAACAGCTTGTCATAAAAAAATCCACGTATAAATTCCTCTCTGTATTAACCACTAAATGAGAAAATCTTTTATATTTTCGAATAGTGATACGGACACGGAAGGTAGGCATTTCGCACGGTAGATAAACGGATAGATAACATGCCAAGACCTGCGAGATCTGCAGGGCCTGCGAACGCCGTAAAAAAAGTCTTACCGGCCACCCTCCATCCAATCAAAAACCGTTCCCGCGGTGTTGTGTGCGAATAGCTTTGAATTTTAACCACGAGAATTTCTTATTCCTGGTCCTCATCTATCCTAGTTAAACATTAGGACTAAATTTTAGCCGCTTAACGAGAGGGATGTTTGGCCAACCGAGGAATCAAATTGAAGCGTCCCTCCACAACAGAAATGGCAACATTGCCGGAATCAGGACAAGCGGAGGTCAGCTATCCTCAAGAGATATTAGTCCTATTTCTTAACTATTATTCAAGAAATGTGTTAACCTAGAGCACGCTATGAATAAAATTTCACCCGCTCTCGTTTTAACAATGAAGTCTATTTTCGAAATCTCCTATGAATATGCAACATTTATTGCTCCATAAAGTTTTAGCCTAGACAGCAAAAATGAATCATTGCGATGACCCTTTTCTTAATAAGGCATTAACTTTTATATTACCTAGTAACCAAGATCATTTGAAGATATATTTTTCTTATATTGTGCAAAATGTTGTTTTATCCTTGGGATTATTTATAAGATTTTTTTCCTGAATACCTGTCAGTCAGCCTCTTAGATAGAGCCGTGCTTATTCAAAAGCACCCAGCCCCCAACTAAGAACACTATGCCGATTTCGGAGGGATACCCAATATTAGTACAGTGAACAGAATTCTTGAAAAAGAATCTCAAACTCGGGCATTTTATGAAAAGATAGATTTTTCTGGAAATGTGATCAACGTGTACTTGGTTAAATAAGATGATAAAGTACGGTTGCACAGGATTTTCCGCCGTCATCACCTCCTTAAATCCCACGCCCAGCAGAAAGGCTCTCTTGACGTCATTCTTCCTTATAGAATTCCTTGCGGGTTTCTCCGGAGCCACTTCTACTGGAAAGTGCGATGGATGAGAAGCCCTTCGATGCCTCGTCTCGGTTTGCGAGACTCAAGTCAGTGCTTGAATACATGACTTTTAAGGTCTTAATAAAAGAGCTTCATAGCCGACCTTAAGTTCCCATCCGTCCTGAGTTTCGTTTCACTCCGCGTCGTTTCTCGAACTCGATAGTCAATTTCCCAAACCAACTCAGCGTCGTGTCCCAAGTTTTCCGCGGAAATTCCAGCTAGCAGTGTCATCTTTCTATTTGATTCCATGAATCTCAATTTCTGGGTTCCCATTGAGACATTGGGCATAAAAAAAGGAAAAAATGAACACCGAAAAAAGAAATGAATTCTTAAGTCCAGTTAAATGAGTAATTATCACTTCTTTTTTATACCTCTTCCATCCTACATGACAGAAAAGGATTAAAATATCTCTCACAGCAGAGACTATCCAGGAGACTCGTGTAAATGCATACTAATTGCAGCAAATCAAGACCCATATCAATTACTATTGATTTATTTTGTTCAAAATGGGAAAGGGATAATTTTGCTAAATAACGGTGAGCGAGTTTCAAATATCATTAATGAAACCCACGATGATAAATAATTTCACATTCAAGTTTTCACAGAAAGATTGGCCAGTAATATACAGAGGAAGTAATTCATAAATATTAATTAATCAATTTAATATACAGAAGAAATAAACTCTGTCATTCAGTTGAATGCAAAATCGGAGATTATACAGCAACTGCCATTACTAATAAACTATAAAATTAACTAATGAACACTAATAATTTTATTAATGCAACTAAATTTTATTAATAATTATTGAATTAACTGACACCTAAACAATCAAAAGAGGGCTAGATAATTTTACTGATTTCTCAAAAATCCGTAAGCTTAAAATAAACGCTTTGATAAATTCCACACTCTATCATGTTCACAAAGTCCATTCTTATGTAAACATCCTATTAATTTTAGCCACTAATAATATGAAAATTCCTAAAAGCATTCCACAAATATTTCCTTAAACAACAACGTTTGAAATGGAATGACTATCGTTATTCAAAATCTCCCAATTGCTCCAAACTCAAATATTATCATTTCTATGGTATTAAAAACAAATGAAGTCGAATAAAAACACCCCATGGATGGGAGCGTATTTTTAGATTTCCTTTACTCAGGGACAAAAATCGGAACTTTCAAATATGTAAGATTCCGGCAATCACGCGTCCGGTCGACTGCCACAGAAAATTGGATCCGACGAAGTGAGCATGCAAGGTTTCTCCCGCAACCATATTTTCATTTTAAAAGATATCACGCATTCTCTTGGCGGGGGAAAATTAAATAAATGGAAGCAATTTTGTATTCAAACAGGTAAGGTCGAAATGAAGCGAAATATTACAATGGGAATCACACCAAAATGAGTCGAATATTTGCTCCAATCAAGGTCAGCATAAAGTTATGATAAACTTCGAGAATAGTGTGCGCTTAATATCTATTTGTTTTACCATTACACGAAAGTGAATAATTATGCTTTACACAAAACACGCAACTCAAGTTACACCCAGGTATTAGTCACCGGACTAATTTTAAAAAAATAAATGTAATTTCTCCTCCTTTCACTCCGTAACAGAAATGATCACAATAAAGAAGAGGAGTAAATATGAACATGATAGATTCGTGTTCGTCGCGCACCAGGGAAATATCCGATTTATATATACATATATATACATATATATATATATATATATAAATATATATATATATATATATATACATATACATATATTATTTATTATATTAGGTAATCTACCATATGTACGAGGGTCATCCGGAAAGTAGTACCCGTTCGTGAAATAAAGACACAAAAGTAAATATTAACAAACATAAAAAATTTTATTTGAAAGAGGATACTTTAAACTACTTCTCAACATAATCTCCAAGCAAATTAAGGCATTTGTCATAACGTGTGACAAGTTTCTGTATTCCTGCTGCATAGTCCTTCGCCGCCAGCTCATTGAGATACGCGAGGGACCCATCTTGCACAAATTTTTGCATAATGCAGATGGTGTTTAACAATTTCATGAACAATTGTTCGAGAAACATTGGGAAAATGCTCACAGATGTCATCAATTGTGACGCGCCGATCGTTCCTCACGAATTCGTCAACTGAGCTCACCAGTTGGTCTGTAATGACAGACGGTCTCCCCGAACGCTCATCGTCGTGTGTGTTCCCCCTCCCCATGTTGAAGTTGCGACACCACCGCCGAACAGACGACTCGTCCATTACATTGTCTCCATACACCTCCTTTAATTGGCGATGAATATCACATGGGCGAACGTTTCTTGCATTGAGGAATTTAATCACTGCCCTCACTTCACAACTGGCGGCGTTCTCAATTTTTTTAAACATTGTAAACAATCACAGAAACAACACAGGCAATGCTAGCGTCACGCAACTTGGCTCAGAGAAGGCAGACAAGCCACTGAAGCTATCTGACCTCGTCCAGCGGCTACTCGCGTCGTCAGCACTTCTTGCGGCACGAACGGGTACTACTTTCCGGATGACCCTCGTATATATACAGGGTTCGTCCGGAAAATAAGTGTAAGATTTTTTCCCGCCGCTCCAGGCGCGCCCAGCACCGCTCTGACGGGCTGCGATTGGAGGGGGGTATGTTGGCAAGCGACGCTGAAAAAGGCAGTCAGCTCTGAGCTGTGGTGTAGTGAGGAGCTCTGTTAACGCGAACCTCCACGCTCGACCCACGTCACGGAACGCGATGCCGAAGTTTTTGGAGCAGCGTTATTCCATCAAATTTGCGGTAAAGCTTGGGAAATCGTCTACCGAAACTGTCGGTATGATTAACCAGGCTTACGGGGAGTCAGCCATGACCAGAAACATGATCTTTCGGTGGCACAAGATGTTCGTGGAGGGCAGAGAAGAGGTCGACGACGAACCACGGCCTGGACGCCCATCAACGACACTCACCGACGAAAATGTGCGAAAAGTTCGCGATGTACTGAACTCTGATCGTCGTCTTAGTGTTCGGATGATAGCAGAGCAGTGTAATGTGCCAAAAACAATAGTGCACGAGTCGCCCGCGTCCGGCCAGCGATCAAAAACATCTGGCGGCTGCATCACGACAATGCACCGTCTCACACCGCGCTTCTCGCGTCGGACTTCTTGGCCAAGCACGGCGTGGCAACGCTGCCGCACCCGCCCTACAGCCCGGACTTGGCACCACCGGACTTCTTTCTGTTCCCGAAGATAAAGAGGAGTTTGAAAGGAACGCGATACGGGACTTTGGACGCCGTCAAAGAGGCCGTGACGACGTGTCTTCGAGAGGTTCCCGATGATGCCGTCGCGGGAGCGTTCCAGGAATGGGAACGCCGCTGGAACAAGTGTATCGACTCACAAGGGTCCTATTTTGAGGAATATTAGCTTAAGATATGTAAAAGTGTAATAAATTTTTTTTCCTGAGCTCAGTACACTTATTTTCCGGACGAACCCTGTATATGTGTGTATATATATATACACATAAATATAATATTGATGGACTATATATATATTTTTTTATATATAGTCCATATTGTATATATATATATATATATATATATATATATATATATATAACACTTTTTGAAAGACTCACGGACGTGAATAATAATGTATAACACTTAGCACTAGTGGACACAGACAAAAACACAGAAACACACAAAAAAAGAGACTCACTATTTTTCGAATTTTCGGTGGTCGTTGCCACCTTTATCAAGGAGGAGAGGGACAGAACTGAAGGGAATACGAGGGCTGGAGCGATGGATGGAAGGGGAAGGTGGGGAGGGAATTCCGAAGGGACGGGTTTGGAGGGGCAGCGTTAGAAGGGTGGGGAAAATGTAGAAGGTGATGGGGGTGGAAGGGGGATGAAAATATAATTAGAACAGGGTAATTAGTGCCTAATATTGATTCCTGGCCAGTTCCAGGACTCCAAAAGCCAGATGAAGGATTGCTCTAGTGTTTTCAGTTTCAGAGGAGGATCAGAGGGTGGGAGGGATGCTATGATTGATACACTATAGCATTTATCAAAGGGAGTGTTGTGTTCGGAGGCGTGTTTGGGGATAGGGAGCATGTCAATGAAGGAAGAGTTTTTGCATGAGGCTCGATGGTTGTTGATTCTGATATTGAGGGGTGTGGTGGTTTGCCCAATATAATAGGCAGGGCACAGTTGGCACTTCAGAAGGTACACTACATTGCTATGTATCTCAATGTGTATCTATGTGCCTCAATATCAGAATCAACAACCATCGAGCCTCATGCAAAAACTCTTCCTTCATTGACATGCTCCCTATCCCCAAACACGCCTCCGAACACAACACTCCCTTTGATAAATGCTATAGTGTATCAATCATAGCATCCCTCCCACCCTCTGATCCTCCTCTGAAACTGAAAACACTAGAGCAATCCTTCATCTGGCTTTTGGAGTCCTGGAACTGGCCAGGAATCAATATTAGGCACTAATTACCCTGTTCTAATTATATTTTCATCCCCCTTCCACCCCCATCACCTTCTACATTTTCCCCACCCTTCTAACGCTGCCCCTCCAAACCCGTCCCTTCGGAATTCCCTCCCCACCTTCCCCTTCCATCCATCGCTCCAGCCCTCGTATTCCCTTCAGTTCTGTCCCTCTCCTCCTTGATAAAGGTGGCAACGACCACCGAAAATTCGAAAAATAGTGAGTCTCTTTTTTTGTGTGTTTCTGTGTTTTTGTCTGTGTCCACTAGTGCTAAGTGTTATACATTATATATATATATATATATATATATATATATATATATATATATATATATATATATATATTCTCTGTATACTATACTAGTATACTATATATACTATATATAGTATGTATATATATAGTCCATCAAGATTAACATGATGGACTATATATATTTGGTTATGGTTTATATATGCATATACATATATCTCCGATATATCCGAAATATCTTCCCACAATGTTGAGGCAGGGGAGAAAATATTATGAAAACTACCACCGCATTTTTTATTCCTGAAAATTTACTTTAAGCAAAAGTTGGTTGCATATTTTTTTAAGGTAACAAAAATATAAGCCTACTATTCTGCCACATTAATACCCTGCATATTGAAATATATCGTTCGTTTTAACCCAGTTTAAATAACAAGTGTGGATTCAAGTGTACAGTAATTTTTTAAGGTTGCGTATATATATATATATATATATATATATATATATATATATACACGGAGGTACTTTCTCCAGATCATATTATCACATGCCCACCCATACACATCAAATAAAAACTCCTTCAAAATCAAGAATCATAAAACATTACGATCCCGAAAAACACACTCATAATCAGGATGGTGTCAGGCGTCACTTTGTGGAAGCGATTCATTTCAGAAAAATAAATACTTGGTTATTCCACATATATTTTTTATTAAACACGGCCCGGGTTTCGACTTATAAAGTCATCATCAGGTAAAGTACAGAAAGACACAGAGCTTCATATAGAAGACAGAGAAGAGGAGGACGGTGTTTGAGAGGTGGGAGACTCATCATCGTGAAATTCTAAATGTAAAGGGAGAGATGATATTGTAGTAATAGAGTAAAAGTTTATTACTTTGGGCAGGAAATATTTTATTAATCGTAGGGAAGACTCGAGAGAATATTTTATAAAAATAAATTTCTAATTGTTTTTTCGCTGTATTTCATTTTCCAGTTAATAGTGAAACTGAAGTGCTTTCTAATGCAAACATGCTTGGATATATACTACAGTTGAGGAAAGTCAACGTAGCAATGGACGACGAAAGAAGAGCAGCAAAGAGGGAAATACGCATTTTTCTATAACGATAATTCGATTAGACAGCTAAAATGGGTACTTTTAACATTGAGCGCCTCTGGAATCTTTTTAATTTCATGGAGATAATGAAATTGGGAATTAGAAATAGCAGGGGGCATAATTATGGATGATAGTTTGAAGTTATAACTTGTAATTCGGTCGAAAACAGAGTCTTAGGAAAAAATATGTGAAGCACGGATCGTTGGAAAGACCGGACTGGCATTGCAGGGAGCCTCGAATCGACCACTTCTCCGCCCCGGGCATTGGCAGTCCAAATCCGCAACTGGGAAGAAGGGGCTATCAATTTATGCCCGAGAAAGCAAGAGATACATCAAACCGGTGATTTGGAACGATTTCCATTTTTTTCAAACGTGTTACGTACCCATTGACCGTCGTTCGGTAAACGCAATATGTGAGAGGCACAAAAAAAATACATGTCCGCTCGAATAAGATGAAATTTAATCTGACGGCTGAAAACTTATGCCACATCAAAGAAGCTTGGGAAGATACTCCATTTCCTCGACTAACAATTTTTTTCATCCATATATATAAAAAAAATATTATTCAATTTAATTGGTTCTGATTAAGATTGTTATCGGAAGGAATATTTATTATTTCGTGCGAAATATTTTCCATCGAAAAGCAACTTTTAAAAACTTTATAACAATAGCAAAATGAACGAATAGAACTTGACAAAAACTTGAAAGTTATGAAACCTTTATTTATTTTCTGAGATTTTATCATTACTGAGAGCCTTGTGAAATTGCTATTATAATGCAATGAAATCTTCAAATATTTTCCAACTAAAAGTGCATAGGGATTGTAATCATTGTAATCATATATTAACAAATCATTGAAATGATTGTGATGCACTCAGTAGGGTTAACTGGGCATCGCCTTCAATCATCTAAATCGCCGCCTAATCCTGAAAGAGAAGCGCATTGGCTTGCATTAACTTCCAAAGGTCGAAACTACTACAACCCACAGTTCTAATTTAATGCACACTCGAATTCACAAATACAAGATCCTGTATGTTCAGGAAAATCGTTCAGTTCAGCTTTCATTTTTCATGACACATTATTAAAGTTATTTCTTGTAACGTTCTATTCTTCTGTAAATTCAGTAATAACCATTATTTTTGTGGTAAAGGCTCAACGACGGCTGAAATCATGTACAATCATGTGCAAACCTAAAACCGGAAAATCATCAGATTGATAGAAGAGGACCGAGTAGGGAATCGAATTCGCAACTTCAGGACAGTTCACGATTATTATTCCAGTTATTAAATGCCTATTAATTACTATTAATCAATTAATTATTAAAATACCGTTAATTAATGTTCATATACCAAATGAACAACTGCCATTCGATATCGAAACGAAAGAAAACAACGTAATCCGTTAACCACTCTTCCACAGTGATTCCTTCTGGAACTATCTGTTACCTTATGGCTACACTATCTTTAGGATGAAGTGAACCACATGAAGTACAATTTTACAAACATCAGCAGAGACGGTAAATATAACGGAAATTTATTTAAAAACGTAATCTTTCGTCAAAGCAGAACTGTGCCGGAAAGCCCTTTCCTCATATAACTTTTTTTTACGACTTGAACCAACTATAATTAAATTGGAAAGGGGCCGATGTTCATTCCCTTCCTTCTCAAACGGGAGCCGATAGACTCGCCCTTTTATTCGCGTACCAGAGAAGATTAAAAACTAACCTATCTGAACGATGAGTAACAAATCGAGGTCATACTTCTTGGGAACCCAGTGGAGGCATCGAAACGAGAGAAGCGAATCAACGCTGAGAGACTGAGAACTTCTCTTACGGAGCCCATGCTCTATATTAGGACAAGCGAAACAATTCCTCTTCATATTCGCAGATACGTCTCACTCTCGTCGGATCACTCAACCCCTATATCATGTTAACGGTTGACGAAGCGGCATCAAAAGGATAATTATCAATGTCGACGGGATCGTCGATGATTCCGATACACTCACCACTTCATTACGTAGCCGCTGCAGAGAGCGCGGGGACACACTCCGCTCGGTGGGTCGGTATTGATTCCTCAGATCCGACCTGACCCAAATTTGTTTTGGGTGGGCTTTAAGGCGGCCATTCATGCCGCCGAGGACCACACTCGACCATAAAGCATCGCCACTCAAAGAGAGGAGATCCATCGGGAGAACTAGATAGGGCTTCCCATCGTTCTCGCTCGCTCGGTCTTTTTCTTCCTCGGAATAAGCCAACCGTATTGAGGGAACCGCATTTCCACCGGGGTAGGATTCCCCTCAAATGCCCCCCCCCCCTGTGGCCTCCTCTGCCCTCCTGATACCAGTATCCATTTCCAAATTCCAAAACGAGGGAGCTGGTTGAGTTCGCATGCCCCGGAGGAAAGCCGGGAGTAATTAAGCGGAGCCGAAAAGAAACAGCAAAACCCGTCCGATTCCATTCGGGGAGGGGTAAAATTGACTAAGGAGATGACGATCCCACACCGATCGAAACGACCATTCGCTCAATGCTTTCGTATTCCCACACCTTCCGACCCCTCAGCCCACCCATCCCCTCACACGTGCATGCACCCGTGCCTTTTTCAGCCTCCTTTTTCCTCCCTTTCGGACGCCCCTTACCCTCGTCCTCCTCCCATCCCAACAATCCCGGTCGATTATCGAGATAAGTAATAAGTTCCACCGTGAGGTTCTTTCGAACGATCTCAACAAAATCAGTGCTTGGTGTGGGGGGTCGGGTCGCTAATTAAATCCGCAAGAACGAATTCCTGGGATAAGAAATCCATGCACCCTCACACCTGTACACCTGGAGGGATATGAGTAAGAAAGCGGACTAAGAAAATCCCCGGGTTCTACGCTATTATCGGACTTAACATGGAATAAGCAATTTAATGATTAAATAATAGCCATTTACATTAATTTTTAATCGCTAACGCCCTCTGCCATACGTCCTTGTTGCCGCCTTGCGGGGTAGGAATTAGATTGAGATCCCTTCCCTTGCAACCACCCCCACCGACTCTCTCCTGCTTTTCCGTCTCAGGCGCGGTTTCCTCGCGAGGGTTGTGACGCGAAACTAACTCCCCGGAGTGATCGCACCGTGAGACGACGGGCTTCCCCTCCCTCAGCCTTCCCCCGCCCCCACCCTCGCACCCCTAATGGCACCCCCCCCCCCCACTGCACCGCAGTGGAAGCCACCGATTACGCAGCTCACGCATCCCCGGCCGGTCGTAGAGATGCAAAAGTCCCATCGAACATGCGTGCAGCCGACGGCCTTGCGTCAAAAACACACACACGAGCTTACACCATTCACATCGAGTTGCGTCGACCCGTCTCCGCCTTCTTTTCTTTTCGTCACCACGGCGTGTCTCTCCGGGGCTGGCGTTAACACGTTTCTCATTCAGATTTACTGAGTAAACGGCCACGCGTTAGTACGCATCTCGAAATACGAACGCCTAAACCTAGGGTATTCATTTCATTGAATGTGTCCTAAATCCTCAAAAGGCAGGGGACCTTGCAGTGTCAACATTTATTCAAATATTTGTTCTTAAACCAAATAATAATAGTGTCATCGTGAAGAAATCATAGCGTCTATTTAGCGGATACACGGAATAATGAAAATTATCATATCGGTATTGTTCTACAATTAAACAGGATTTTTTTAATGGAGAAATCATAGAAACGCCCTAAGAAATTTCCGACGTGAGCCAGTTTCCTCCGATCTCTCCTGTGTCCCTTTATTCGCATTCGACACATGACGCTCGACGAAACACAGGAACGCGTCTTCCGCAATCAATTTGCTGTCAACATAGATGACGACATGAGAAGAGAGCGAGGGAGGACCCGGAGTTTCATTAGCATCATGCTTGCATCCCCCGACTGTCCGCAGTCCAGCTCCATATAATTGGCGATGTAATGGCAGAGGATCCAGAGGGGCTGTGACAAGGATGAACATTAGCTTTCAATCCTTCAAGGCAAATGTAAATACAACTTAAGGTCGTGGCCAGTACCATTTACCTCGCCTTTTCTTTTGGGTAACTTTTGAAAGGAATGGAACTGAATGGAGCAATAACGGAAAATACTGAAATCGATCATCAATATCGGCATAGAAACATAACGGAGATCAATTATCTCCATTATAATATCCTACATAGAATGTAATAACATCCTACATCATCCGATCTTCTCCGAGCCGGACATATTTTACTTTTATTTTAAAAGAATGATAGTTTAATTCCAGAGAATTTTGAAACCATAGAATCAAAAATGACGTAAATTACGAAACAATTAAGGCAATCGTTTGTACAGGAATCAAGGCTCGAGTAAATGAAACTAGGCACCAAGTCCAACATCCAAGTCAACTATCTTGAGTTTGCATTCAGCGAGCAATAAAACAAAAGTTTAACGAAATAAATATTTGGTATAATAAAACCTATTCCAGCTTCTTCAAAATTTTCAAGATTTCTTACTTGGAAGGGTGTATGCTTTTCATTTCATTAACATTTTGAAGTCGACCATGCGACTTTACTGGTCGTGACGAAGGATGACCACCATTGGATTAACGATCGGCCGTTTGGACTCAAATTTATTCAGGGTAGTCACGGGGCGATGTGGCTTTAGTTAGTGTTAAACCCGGATGTCTACCGAATGGATGATTTGAAACGCGGGTCAGTTTCGTCGGAGGATGTGGAATTTGTAGTAACAGATCCCCGAGAGCCCACGTGCCTTTTGGAAACCCTTAAAATTCGCCTCGGTTGCAGTTTCTCCTGGGAAGGCTCCTGGAAACGTCTTCAGAAAACGATTCGCAAAGTTCGCGATCTTTTTCGCTAGCCCATATAATCAACCCTCCCAACCGCATTATCGGAAAAGATATATAATATGATTAAAAACCACGCATCTCCACTCTTTTATTTGTGGCGTCTATCGCCGCTAAAATTTCTCAAAACACTTGCATCATAACGAGACGGGATCAAAGTTATTTTCGTGGAAACAAAATCCTTCACATTGAAACAAGCTATAGTATCTGATATTAGAATAAAAAAATGGATATCTGAAGGAAGCAGTCAAAAAATAGTATCGGGCAGTCTAACCAGATCGGATAAGTAGTTTCCGCAAACGCGATAGGCATGGGAGATATATTTTCGCATACAAAATAACTATACGTGCTCCTCTGATATGGTGCCTTCCGAAGTTGGCTGCGTTTGGAGCAGTTTTTGGCTCAAGCCTTTGGGCCAAAATATTCTCCACACGTAGAAAGCATCTAAAGCCACCACGGCATCCATGTATCACTACCTTAGTTTTACGATAGATATATATATGTATCATTCCACCGAAAGACACTCTTATGGCATTGACATAAGGCTTTAACGTGATCCGCAAGATTTGGGAGTCATGAGCCATAATGAATTACATAAAATTATCGAAATAAGATCAATATTTGAATTTTCAGAAACTTCGATGACTATCATATAAGGTTATTTGCGGTATCGAAAAACACCCATGAAAATTTAACCGCAGTTTAAGATTTGGAACCCAAACATCAGAAACCCCATCCCACCTACCCAATCGGGTGAGATGAGATCATTTAAATAACTGGGGTTTGCATTTCTAGTTTAGGCACTTCAAAAGTAACAGCCATTCTCATTATACATCAGCCTCGTGAGAAGGTTAAGCGTAACCAGGATGTAAATGTATGGAGATGAGCAAATTGGTACGACTGGTTCATGTCACAATCAATACCCTGCGAAAATCACCTTAATGCATCCTAAAGTAATAGTCTGAATTACTGAGGAAAAGAGACTCGAAGGTAAAATGTTAATCGCGAACGACGAGAGTCAATGTGCACAGCATTCGAAATAACTGGGCACGACATTCTCGCGATCACGCCCCCGTTCGTGACTCGTTAATTGGGCAGGCGCGCGCGGACTGGATGAGTGAAATACGACGCACGTCAATTAAAATTCGCTCGCAACGCACGGCGCAACGAGAAGACAGCCACGGAGAAATACCATTTAAGTTCTTTTTCTTCGATCCAGAGAGAAAAGAAAAACATTTATTTTTTGTTCCTCTTAAAAAAAAAATTCGCCGCATCTCCCACATCCGACGCACGCCGAAAGCGGGTGGGAATAATCTCCAGAGGTTCTGATGACGACAGGCAATCAATTCTCCGTTTTCCTTAAAAACACCTTAAAATACACCCTAGCGACTCTTCCGAGAGAATGTGTTAAAGGAAAAAAAATAGCATACCTATGCGGGAGTCGAGCGGAAGTGATGAAATATAGCCGTTCGGTCGAAGGCATGCGGAGTACCTGCATCAGGGGACCGGGAGTAATGAAGTGCCTCGTGGTGGGGGATGTAGGTGGAGCGGCGGGTAATGAATGGAAGAGGGAGGTTCGGGAGGGGTTGGCGTCGCTAGGGATAGGGGCAAGGAGTCGGGGAGAAAGTGGGGTGATGTTGGAAAGGGACAACGGTGACATAAAGCATTCTCGGGTTACGCTTTCCGGTTTCTCGTCCGCGCTCTGGCCTTAACGATCTAGCCGTCACTCGCCGTAAAACTTCGGCAGTCGAAGAAATCGACAACACAATGGTTTATTATTAGATATGCACGATTATTCATACGGAATCTCGCGTTTTAATTACTTTCTCAGGTAATTGAAAATAGCTACGAGTTTGTGTCTAAGGTATGCGGTTTTTAAGGGAATCTACGCAGTATATCGGTACTTAGTGAAACGTCAATACAAAATTAGGCTGTAAATATGGACGGACACAAATGCCGTGGTTACCTGAATCCATACATTCCCGATATTTTCTATTGATACGTGATTCTGATCACGAAGGCATATTTTAACCCTAAGCTATGGTTAAAAAATTTTATGAAACTAATATTTTTAAATTATATATGTATCGTGTAAGAGTTAAAGTCAAGGGATAGAGACTATATAAAAAGTACGGGGGTGACGTGGGCCTGGTTAGGCATATAGGTTGTGCAATTAAAGGCCAATACTATATTTGAAGATTTAGACCCTTGGGCAGGAATTTCTCTCTTTTTGTCGCGTCAGCGTCTCCAATGGATTTTTGCATACGCAAAGAAATAATTTCAGTAACCAGTCTGAGTAGTAAACAACACTATTAC
Organism: Hetaerina americana; assembly: GCF_022747635.1. NCBI lineage: Eukaryota > Metazoa > Arthropoda > Insecta > Odonata > Calopterygidae > Hetaerina > Hetaerina americana. Next base: position 91,185,621 of record NW_027286874.1, read on the forward strand.
GTGTGTTTGAGCACATTTAAGATTTAAGAAAATATTGAATCGTCATTCCTAATTTAAAATTGGCTGGGGACTCAGGAGAATTTTGCGTGGCAATCTGATAAAAAGAGGGACTTACTTTACTTTTCAAGGTTTTTATTTCCGTAAAGAACTGTGTACAAGAATGAATATACCTGTAAAATATATGGTTGAAACATAACAACAACAATACGGAAACCCCGTTTTAGGATTTAACTCCTCTTCGGGGTGGAAACAACAGAATAGGAGAGTCTACAAAGATGGTAGCGATTGCGGAATAAAAAAGAGGGAAGAGTTATAAGGCAAATATCAACTTGAAAAATTGAAATAACTGCGGGATATGCCGTGACTGTCATTTTAACTGATGCACACTGAAAATGTAAGCATTTCACAAAGTAACAATCGTTCGCTTTGAACGAACGCGCGCCTTTGTTAGCTTAATTAATTAAATAAACCGGTCTAAATTGAAATCTGGCGATAGCAAACGGAGAAAATAATAATTACTCCGTAGTTAATTCGGAGGCCAAAAGATGAGCTGCTATTAGTTTATTTTTGTCGATATTCCCATTTTATATGAATTGATGAGAAAAACTTTGAAATGGACAGTTGAGACATTTGTGCACTTTCAACAGCAAGTACATGTACTGGATCAAACAAAGGGCCCATAGTTGTGAACTCACGTCATACTGGTTGAATGAACTCGACGAGCTAAATTTCAATGAATACGATTACATTGTTCAGGGTCAAGACATCCCACGGAGCAGAGCCATCATGGAATTAAAGTATCATGGCTCCCAATGATGCCACTTTATGCAGCACATCATAATGGAGATGGTTATTTACTCCACAAATTAGCTCACGCAGTGACAGCGATTTCATATTTTAACAAGAGATTCCATCCTTCTCCTGGGTTGCGCTACGATCGCGGTTTGTGTGGAGAGCCATTTCGTCTCGCTAGAGGAGAGAAAAGACTCCTGAATAAATCCTACGGAATCAGGTCAGAGGGAGGAGATTTTTAATGCACGGTCACGTGAATTGCAGCGCGAGATGATGGGAGGGGGGGAGAGAGGTGATTTTTTCGGTGAGCGAGAAGACGGGAGGAGAAAAAGTCACTGCTCTGATGCTCGGGGGCAAACTCAATGAAAAAACGGCGCAATGCGCCGCGAATAACTCTACATTCAAAGTGAGCTTTTCATTGTAATTTCCCTTAAAAGAAATCCACAATTACATGCGAAACCTGATGACACACTGAGAGCATATTCATTGAGCAAGGATTTTCCTCTGAAATTTTCCGCTATTGACCAAATGAAATTGGCAGGTACTCAAGAAACTTCCATTCACGACCATAGTAGACCTATGGAAATGAATTTACCTGTTTGAAATGGGCAATTCGAAATAGCCGCATACCACCATGAGTTCTTAGCATCGACGATGACAAATTACTTCCGAAGTAGTCATGGCAATGGTAGTGTGGCAAGTGCATATGAATAGGGAATCTATAGGAAAAATTGTAGCATACGTCTGAAAGTGTTTAAAAACATGGTTAAAGAACGATCAAATCATAATTACTATTATGGTTTGTTGTTTAAATTGCTCATTTTGTTCAAATAAAACAAAAACATAATCATGGTTGGCTTCCTATTGATTTGGATTTTAATGAAGGATTAAAAGAACTCAGGGCTAAGGCAAAGATTAAATATATTCAGTAGTATTTATTTTTTCGTTTTCCATGCGATATTGTGATTTATTTGGTGGTGAGGAAATTGGCACAGAAACTTTTAAACAACAAGAAGCTTTGGTAAAATCCAAATAAGCCCTTTCATCTGGCATAAGTGTACAAATTTGTAGGCCAGTTAATTTAATGTTAAAAATCAGATTGAGGGGACAAAATCCACCCTATATTCAGCTCTTATTTATGATATATTTGGAGGCGGAAAGGATAGTTGAGCGGGGAACAGAGGGGTGGCAGAAAATAGAATCCTGAGATTGCTAGCTGATAATGATGATGAATAATATTTGAAAGTTCAATATTTGTCACGCAAGAAGAAATTATTCATTTCGAAATATATGTACAAACTAAAACAACATAGTGCGATGCCTGGCATTTTGTCATCAAAGATCAATCAATCAACAGCCCATCAACGCTACAGACCATGGCGAGCCTTGGCCTCCTCTGGAAGACATCTTAAATCATTCTTGTTTCTCGATGCCACTATTGCACCATACAAGTCTTCAATTGATCTTTGCCCCGACGTTCGAAAGTACATTTCCCTGTTAGATGCTGTTTAAATACTCTCTTTCATTGTGTCTAAATGACCTAAGTCGTCTAGGCACCTAAATATTAAATTAATGTGATCACAACTCTTTTAGCATGTTCACTTCATTGCAGAGAGGAATTTAAGGAAATATCATAACTATACACGCTCCAGATAACAATACGCTGTTTCTTGGAAAGGAGAGAGCCATGTGCAACCATAAATCCCAACACATTTCCCACTCAACGGCAAAATATCGCGCCTAGCTAGCAACCGAGCAGATCTTCGATAGAGGACTGAGGGAGTCAGAAGACGGAGAGCGAGCATCGGAGGACTTTTGGTCATTTCTCACTTCGTGAGTGATATTTTCCCCCTCCGCCTCTTTAGCCACGACTGAAGGGAAAAAATAATGGGCGCTCGCGCTCATTGAGATTCTTCGCACATGCCTTTACACTTCCGCGATATTAGCATGGGCAATAATGTGAACCTACGTGGTGAGGACACTTTTACGCGCGGTTAAACAGTGCCATTCACACACGAAGCGCACCAGCAAACTGACACCAATGACATTGACTTCGTCGTTTTATGAGTGCATTAACTGAGACTGCTGAAACCAACGCAGTGCCGCTGGCGTGAACGCCAAGGCTCGTAATCGATCCATCCAAGAATGAAAGAGACACTGATATAAATTTGTTTTTTCCGCTTGCGTCATTAATCTAAAAGAGGACGTCGCGACTTGTTAATCGTGAGGATTTTCTTGAAGAAAATCATATGTGGGGCACAGATTAATTATTATATTTCCCAATGCTGTCATTATGTTATTTCAGAGCGGGAGAGGCATTTCTATTTCGATGACTGCATTGAAAACTATCAGAGAATCACATCCACGCACCCTTCGCGACTTCAATACAAATTCTTTTGGAAGATGGCCTCCAACAATGGCAAGAAATTAAAAACAGAATGAATTTAATGGCCTTCAGAACTCACCGAGACTTGGGTCATCGACCTATGATCCAATAAAGATTTCCATGGCTTTTTATAACATGTCGTAAATTCTTACTACGTCCCTTCTTGCATCGCGACCAAGACTTGTCTTTTACAATCCACCATTCATTATACGGCGTGGGCTTTAACCGTGTCACTGCGTCCCAACAGGAATTAATCCGAGAAGTGAAAAAAAACCTATCGAGCAGCGTCATCTCGATGATGGACGGATGGAGCCCGAACCCCTCCTCCTCCCTTTACCACCCACGACAAGCGGATTCGCTCCCCATCTTTAAATTCATAGTCGCGGGCGAAACGGGATTTCGGGGACGAAGGATTATTAGCGCTCCTAATGAAAAGCCAATAAGAAGAAAGTATAGGCTCGTACGTTTACGGAAGGGCGAAGAAGGTTCGATTGGTTTTCCGGACCCCAACAATATCGCGTGACTTACATTTCCGAATGGTACCGCCAACCACGGCGAACTCTTGTGGCCACTCGACATGCCACGAAAAAGGTTTCGGGCGACATTTTAAATTTTTCATATGCCTCGCTTCTCTCCCCTTATCCGATCGTAAGAAATCATTCCCTTGCCTGGGAACAACAGATTTCTGAGCTTCTGTTTCAAGGTTCTTTTATTTGGGGAATCGCAATGCTCGGCTATTTGTGGAGCATGATATTGGGCTTTATATCGCAGGGTTCCAGGGTAGCAATCATATCGCCGAAATATTTCCATAAATTCTCAGCGGACAGAAATTTATCTGCGGTTGATATTTTTCTTATTGAATTGAACTTTCTCCATTTCCTCCGGGGATTAAATTCATCCTTTGAGTTTTCTCAACACTCATACGTTTTATCCACGGTATTAGGATGATTTTTATTCTTATCACACAAGTTTTCATTGTCTTCTTCTCACCAGTGAGAAATTGATATTGCCAAATTTCGTAATTGAACATATTCTAGATCTAGAACTGACTTGAATTTCCACGCTTGATTCTTGCACCAGGGTTCAATACCGCAAAATCCCAAATTCGTTTCTAGTACAGTTTGAACTCTGATTAAACACAGAGCAAACTTTTTCATCACATGTCAATCAGCTCGCGATTTTTACTTCCATATGTAATATGAAAAATTTGCGTCCATAGAATAAGGACAATTTAGTCTTTCGGATGAATCAAAATCCATTGAAATTTCACAATTCGAATGCCACCGATTCAGGAATGTTATGGAATTGAGAGAGAATAACAAATATGTTACGTCATTAGTTTTTTACAAAAGAAACTCGGAAAAAACTAAAGACTCTTGTTCTTCACGTAGAACGGCTGTCGCAAACTATGAATTAACTTCCTCTTCCCTTGTTCGGCTCTGACCCGCCCCACCCACTTTTTCCCAGTTCTTCCCGTTGTGAATCACCAGCATTCCTCGATTATAGGGCGTCCTCTGAGCTGATGTACATATTTAGTCTCACGAAGCTTTGGCAGAACCGTACAAATCACACCAAGGAAAATAAAATATGCGATGAAAGATGTGCATGTATGGAGAGAAACAAGCCGCAGAAAAGTTGTAAATACATCTTTCATGCAAGTAAGGAATTTGAACTTGTTACTTTTACAACTCTTGATGGCTTCTAGTAAGAGCAAACATGTATTCACGAGAGACTCTCAGTTTCCAAACTGGGTCATACCTCACTTCATCCTCAACAAAAAGTAGGATTTCCTAAGAACCAGTTTTATGGAAAATTAAGGGAGGAAAGAGGGATTATGACTATAAAATACTACCCCGAATGTGCAATTTTACGCACCATGCACCGCACACCAGGTATGCTTCCTAATCTCCCACCAATCAAACTAACCGTGGGATCAATGCTGGTTTTCTAAGCAGCCGAAAATGATTACACCCTCCGGTACGATCTTAGAACTTAACTTCTTTTTAAAAAATACATTTAGTCAATTAATAGATCGTACCAATGTGACAAGTAATGGAAAATTTCGTTGTTGAAAAAACATGATTCACGAAATCAGTAGCTCATGCAAAATCAGATATCGTGAAGTTTAAAAAAATGCTTGAAAATACTAATGTTGGCCAGAAAAGACTACATTAACAGTAAAAGTAAGAGAAACTTACATCTTTTCTCCATACTCCTTATGAAAAATCAGATAATTTGGTCGCATACCCGTTACAACACACCAGCGAATCAAACAGCATCGTCGGGTAGATGCAATGTACAAATGCAGGGGATATCATTTCAAAATTTTCAACCAATAATTAACATGCAAAAATCTACCTTAAACGGTAGATAACCGATAACAGTAATAATTTATCACGATTGGGGCTAACCACGACTAGGAAAATGTTCTTCTCTACAAATTACAGGTATATGCAGTAAGAGAGTTAGTTAAATTCAACTTTAGAACACAATTAGTCAAGGGACTGTAACATATTTCTAAAAACTAAGTGCGCTTCCATGATATACGATTATGAAAACATCATTTGCTTACGTTGAGCTTCTCAAGTGAATCTGTTCCATCCCGCCAACCATTCGACTCGATCATTTTAATCCAAGTCGAAGGAAGCTATCAAAGTGAAGAAGTCCTAAGGTTGCAAATTAGAACAATCCTCTTTTAGCGCAGTGCAAATGGTGGTGTGCTATCAGGCGAGTTAAAGCGCCTTCGGTAGTAGAACTACGTGTGTGACTGGAATCCATGCGACCTCAATTTGGAATGTAAGGCTCGCGTATATGGAGAGACATATGCGTGACTTTTGCATTCTCGTCGCCCTAACCAACCGCAAGTATGTGTATATAGCCGGAGGGGGTGTGCTTTGTGGGGGAGATGGGCATTCAACATGTCCGGGGGGACAAAATGAATAAAGACTTCACCGGTATGTAAACAATCTATTCGAGCAATTAACCTCGAGTCAACGGCAGCACTCCTGAACGCTGTTAAGTGCGCTCACCCACATCAATTCACTTGGCAACGAAACTATTTATCCATTTATACGCTCGAGGTTCTGTGGTTGTTAAAAGCTTTGCACAAAACGATATAATTGGTTTTGGTGGAACAGAAGAAGCCAAAGAAGCATTTGTTTTTCTTAAACTGACCGCAAGAGAAATGGTCGTTCGTTGCTAGAGTCTGCAGCTCAATTAGAATTAATTACGGTATTTTGTTACTGACAGTGAAGTACTGGGACCTTAATGTTGTAAGCGGACATATTGTTTCATAATATAGTACCAAGTTCTGTTTGCAGTTTGGGGTGATTAATTTGCTTTCACCTCACATGAAAAATGTATTCGTTGTCACACTGATTGTGGTAGTGAAACATTTGGCGGCATGCCACGATGTTTTTTTTTATTTTTCGATCAGAACAAAACCCGCAGTTGAGCTATAAACGAAATAATTCATCAATGAAATGAAATTCATCGGGGAATGGCATTTCAAGGTACATCCTGATAAAACATTTGAAGTAGGCCAAACATATGCATGAGGATTATTATTCCGCTCACGAATTCCTTCACATGACTTACTGAGAAATGGGACATGTCACAATTAGTGACCACTTCCAAAATACAGTGACGTATGAACTTTTGAGCTATGTCAATTATTGCCAAATTCATTTAAGATGATAATTAACGGCTGTTTGAAAATGAAAGAAAGATACTTCAGCTATTTACTCTTGCTCCATTAAATGTTTTTAGTGAAATAATAAGAAGAATTAATGCTAGACTTCTAAACCTCTTCCATCTTCGTCATAACATTCTGTCAATTACATACATGACCTGGATTTCTTTCCTCAAAGCTACAAGTTAATTTATAAGTCTTCTGAAAACACCCGTAAATGACAAAGGCGACTTTCTCGCCAATTATGGTGTAGGCATTTAAAAAGTACTGAACCAATTACGTTATCGCCGTCAGCGGACTCCTCATGTGTAAATTACATGGTTTTGTAAACCGACCTGTAGTTTTGAGAAACGGGCCCATACCTACAAAATACACCACAAGGGCATGTGGGGTGGGTATTAGGGTAACAGCTATATATGCAGAAATATTAGTTCATACATTCATCATTACGCATATTAGCTAATATAAAAATTCGTGCGTATACGCACATACATAACATTATCAATCCTACAATAATTGATGCGTTTGATTCAATCTCATTCTTGAGCACACTTGCTGTGGTTTTCAGAGCACCATGTGGATTTAGTGCAAAGTTACAAATTTCGGACAAACGGACGATATAAAAGAACCGTAACAATTCCGCAATTCATACGAAGCACAAAAATAAGTATACGTAATGGCAACACCGACAAGATCGGGGAGCTTCACTAAAGAGGAGATATTCGGATTCCCGTTCTTAGGTCATGAATAACGTGAAGCCCATGTCTCACCACCGAAGTGCACCGCCGATTATGGGGATCCAAGGTGGACGGTTTATAAAAACTGGGTGCGTCGCGTCGCGGCCCTTTTCCGCCTCACACGCCCTTTCCTCGCGGCCCTTCAAAACTTCGATCACGAACGAGCAGGTTCGCCGTCTTAGGACTTGGGCCCGCATTGGCGCCCGCAACCCGGGCGAGGGTGTGGGCGACGATCCGAAGAGCGGACCACGCTCGCACGTTCGTTGACGTCGCCGGAAGGAAGAAGTCTCGCGGGGTAGTGCGATCCGAGCGCTGAACTGAGATAAGAGCCCGCAGTGGCGTTCGCTCATTGTTTCTCGGACTCCCCCATTTCTCCCCGCTTCCCCTCAATTCGTCGAGAGAGGATGCGCGACTCCCCGAGAGATGGAACACCCGGTCAAGACCTCATTTGGATTCTGGGCATCTTTCGGTGAGCCGCGAGAGATATAAAAATGCATCCGGGGATATGTTTCTGGCGTCGCAAAATCTGATGGAAGAGCAGATTGTGAGAGGGCGCTCGATAATCAACGTCCGGTGGTGAGCGCCACTCCATGATGTCGGATGTCAGTTTAATTAGCATCCGTAAGAAGGCTTATATAGCTTAAGCTTGCTTATAAAACAGCACTTTCTACTGTAAATAGGAAGTACATTTGAATATTCGCGCTCGCACACTTTAGTGTTTTCAACAGGGGTGTTTCAGAAAAGACAAATGGGATCCCTGAGAAATAGCACGAATTTTGCCACCTAAGTAATGCCTAAAAAAGCATAAGCATTGTAGTAATCAACCCTGAGGTCGGTTGGTTAGGTGATGGTAGAATTAACCCAGTACTAAGCCCGACGGCGTGTGAAATTCACACATCAGGGTAGGGGGTCCAGTTTCTTTCCCTATGCCGGTTATGGTTTCCCAGGAAGATCTGGTACTCGAAAAATAACATAGCTTGGGTGGAGCTGCAGGTGCTCAGAGGTTCGGTCAGTAGTCCGGTCAGCAGTTCAACGCTCCATCCCTGGACTACCGCGACCAACAAGTAATACCTTATACCAATAAATTACATCCTTCAACTTATGGTACAACTGGCGGCGCTCTCCTTTCCGCTGGTATTAAGACAACCAGGAGGGCAAATTTTCTTCTTCTGAACCTGCGATGTCTACGATTTTTTCAGCTGTGAGCTTCGATAGATTTGCTGTGGGGGAAGTTTACGAACCCTCAGCCCTTCCCCCCGGTCCAATCTTATATTATCAATCACTAAAAGGAGCAATTGACGTCAGTTGCTGAGGAACCAAAAAAATTAATTTGAACCACGACTCTTACTTACAGTTGGTTAGGGTCGACTCGGCACGGTGACTAATGCCCCAAAGGATATCCTGAGACCCAAGCTCAATTTTAGGAGGCAGTGGACTTTCCAGTCTCATTCCGGTCCAAGTGTCGTGTGTAAGGGACACTGTTATTTAGCGCACCGCTCCCAGTCGAACGGTACTTTGTCAAACGTGGCCCCAAGCTTGGCCACGCTCCGTTATGACTGGGATGACACAGGGTTTCTGTCCACCATTCATCATCCCTCGGACCCCTATCCACACTTAATGAACCACCCAATCTTGATGACAGAGATGAACTCAGAAGCTTGGCGCCTCTCACAATTACTTACAAGGACTGCTAATAATTACGTTTCTTATCTTGCCACGATCTAAACCACTTAGGCCAATCCCTAAATGGTGATGAAAAAGTTCTACGTGTCCCTCCTACTAAGGTATCCCCTCTGTCAGAAAGGAGTCAATGTTTCACTTCATATCGCTGTCAACTATCATATCTTGGGATATTGCCAACTATGATAAAAATTGATATTGCTGTGATTTATTTTGCAGAAAATCCACAGAAATAAATATAACTGTAAATACTAGTTAACCTCCGAACTCTTTGAGGATTTATCATTTCAGTGATGTGATATTATTAAAAAAGTGAGCTCAAGGTGAGATTTAATTTGGTTCATTGAAACGATAAAATCCTCTAACTCCGTTTGGCAGAAACAGGGACTCTTTCACCGTAAGGAAGTCGTCGTGGGAAAACTAGAATCGATAGAAATACTCGTCAGACTAGTCAATGCGATGACTAAGGAGCGCAGTCATACAATTCGGCACGAGAGTTATACTACGTCCAGATGATGTTTTTTGAGGCACGACGATGGGAATTAATGTTATCAGTCGCCGCCCGAAAGCTCACGAACGCGACCACATAAATTTTCCGCGGGGAGTGCGCGAGACGCCGCGCGGCCAACCCCTCACCGGTCACCGTGATACCTCAGAGCCAGCCGGCCCCCCTCTCGGGATCCGTGGGAATGCTGACGGGGGCGCGAAAGGAGAGCGAAGGGGAAAAGGGCTGAAGGGAGGGGGAAGAGGGCGAGTGGGGCGAACGTGAGACGTGGAGGAGGGAGGGAGGAGAGGAAAGGGAGGGAGGGAGCAGAAGATGATGGGAGGGAGAGGGAAGAGGAAGGACTGTGGTGTGGCAGATGGGAGGGGCGTGGAGGCCAAGGGGCAAGCAGAATTGCGGTTGGATAACCATAACCTAAGGCAAAGGGGTGCGCCTTGCGACTACATTCATGAAGGGAAAGAAAAATTGAAAGATCAGGCTGCCGGATTCCTTTGGCCTGTTAACCGAGGTCTCTGTTGCGACGGAAAAGGAGCTTGTCTAACTAAAATCGTTATTAGGTGAGACACGTCATTTCCAAATTCCTTGGAGTCAATTATGATAAGCTTATCTCGTAAGGCAATCAAGACAACCACCAAGCAGAGTAAAGGTGGGCTTAATAGGCGAGGGTAGATCTCACCTAATGTTAAGGTCAAAGGTAATATAGGGATGGGAGATAGTTCCTTTCCCTGTACCGCCTTTGGTACCCCAGAAACAACTGGTACCAGAAAAATCACTCAGCTTGGGTGAATCTGAAGGCGACCATAGGGTTGACAAGGAATTGAACCAGGGCCCTCCGGTCAGTAGCCAGGTGTTCTATCCAATGCATTACAACTACATCCGTGCATGGAACAGGAAAGGTATTTGAAAGAGGATTAAAGTTGGCGAGAAATCTAACACACAAACTACATCATTCCGTGTATAAAATGAAGGCGAGAATTGAGAAGTTCTCCACTTGACGCCAAAGTAAGAACAAAAGCGCCACCGAATATTCCTGCAACTCTGGGAAAACGAATCCGGGCATCCAGAGCGCTGCTCAACGCTTTAAATTGATCCTTCGAATATTTTCACACCCACTGTCCGCCTTACTCAACCTACCTTACCATTACCAAAGGAAATACGACTCGCTCTCCAGCTGAAACACCCAACGTCGAATTACACTGGCGCTGAGGAACTACAGAGGTGACATCCGTGAATTTGATTGAGCGGTTGGAGAACACTTGTGGGGTCAGGAGGGAATATGGCAACTAGCAGGGGCTCCTCACTGATAAGATAAGCAGGGAAATGGAGGGATTTTTCTTTATCTCATCTTTGCATTGTTCTCATAGCTCCGGGACTCTGTCGTGACGAATAGAATTCTCATAAAATTCCCCCCAGGACCTTCACATGAAAAGTAACCACAACTTTCTCGTAGCCAAACTTTTTCTTTTTTTTTTTCAAAATTAAAATCGCAAGCAAACGCGAATACTAGAGGTAAGCGCCGTCAGTAAAGGTGAACCGCGGGTAATTCCTATTTCCAGTACTATGAGAATGCTGAGTGCCAATAAGTGGCAATGAACACAAAAAGTCTCGTCTCCTAAGCGAAAATGCTTTTTCCGTACAAATGATAGCCGCATTTTCTGCATGACCGGGAACATTTACAAGAAATTTAAACTCGGCGATTTATTTTGACCTGGATGTATTCCACCGACATAAAATGCAAAAGACATGAAGATTGTTTGTGCTCGCAAAAAATCTTCAGCTGATTTTACTTTCTAGACAGCTTTCTAGACTTTCAATAAGTCGCAACGCATTCTTGTCAAAACACAATATTTTATGCTGCTATTCATTAAAAATCTTATAGAAAAATTATTGAAGATATATTAAATACTCAAAAATCATTTTGAGGCAATATGCACACGTTAAAGACTGAAAGTGTATGCGTATTGAAATAAAATCGATGTGTGCCATGAGGGCAAATTTGTTAAAAAGTTCTACGAGAATCGAATAAGCATCACGGGTATGCTGGATGAATTAGGCAGGAAGCCTCTTGATTCACGGAGAGAGCAGCGTACTCTAGAAAGGTACAGGGAGCCTGGTTTTTCTTGGGACATAGAAGTAATTACTATTACACCAAATTGCATTAGTAGACGCGACAACCGGAATAAAATAAGAGAGACAAGACACAGTCGTCGACAGATTCAAGTTCACGTTCTATCCTTGCACGATAAGCAGAACATCGGAACAAAACGGAACAACATCAAACTCCAAAATTATTCCTTGATATCTTTCATTTATCTGCACGGGAATTGTATATATATGAACTAACGTGTTTCTAGGGTATGTAGTACAGACTAATAAACCGAAATGCATGGCTGATGGCCTAACACTCCCCGCCACACCTCCCTGCTGCGGTTTGCGGGTTACGGTGCAGATGTAGATGAATTTTCAGGTAAAACGGAAAGAAAGAAAAGAGGAAAAACAACGTCATCAGGCGAGTCCAAATTAATGGCGACTTGCGATAGCAGTGAAAAAACATACGATATGGTGATAATATATTTCTAAAACTGAAATCCTGAGAATATACACACTGTATATTGTCATGAATGAATATGGGAGAAAAACATGCCCATAAATTATGAGCAGGCCATTTAAAAAAATGATGGGAGCTGCTAAAGCAGTAGAGAAATCGAACCCCCATATTTCATTTATCTTTTTTGTCAACGAAAATGAATGTACGGGATGTGGGAGCAACATTACGGATGTTGATTCCTCGAGCTGCTTTCTCCGACGCACCCACACACGAATTATTAATCGTTTTTTGCCATAGTTCCCATTATTTTGACCAATCCTGCCAACAACCCAAACGGCACTTTCACCTTTCCGCAATTATCTATTCAAATAGAGAAAATTCTCCAGCGATTAGAGATTTACTTTAACCCACTCAAGCAATGATTGTGCCCCGTATCTACATTATAGACCCAATTGGTATCCAAAGGCGATGCATGTCCCGCCACCATGACGAATAAATTAGACAAATGGCTGCAAAGTGACATGAGAAGATCGGAGCGCATTAGTTATCAATCATGTGCATCCACCTCGGAGAATTCGCATCCAACTCTCTAATATCACGACGTAATGAGGTCTTCTGGGAGGTTCTGTCGGAAGAATAAATAGACACAGCGGGTACAGGGCGCGACAACATAAAACTTCAGAATAAACAACACCGCCGAGAGTTGAAATCTTAAGCAAGCAAGAAAGAAGCGGCTCGAGTTTAAGATGGGTATGAAAATACAGATACGTCTGCGAAACAATAAACCTCACCTTGTCTGTTCCGCCGTTTCTTTTTTGATAATTGTCGCTCCCTCGCCCACCTTGCCGAGGAAGCAGCGGAGAGAGAGAGAGGGCATGGGAGTGCGTTAGTGCTCAAGAGTCGTGCGCTAGTCGTCAGCACGTGTTTTGAATTGTGTGCGCATTTATATGCATGCGAGCGTGCGTCGAGTGCGTGCGTGCGAGCGGGAGAATATGTGCGTGCCCGCGTGTGCACGCCTCGGGTACGTACGTATAAGGACCTGCTTACGTCCGAGCACAAACACAACAAACATTCAATTCCCACTGGCCTTACATGGAGAATAAATGGGGGAGAGCTCGGAAGGGATAGAACAAGAGAGAAGTGGAATAAGAGACACAAAAGGACAAATTGTAAAATAGAAAGGAAGGGAGGGAAAGAGAGAGTGAGTTATATTAATGTTTTTTAAACAATAACGAATAAGCAGCGGAGAGCGTGAGGCAAATAAGAGAGAGGAAAGGCACAAAAGATCCGAGGCTCGTTTGTTGAAGTGGGAGTGAAAAGAGGGAGGAGGGAATGCTCTGAGTGGGAGTGAAGGAGAAGGAGAAAGGGAACGGACAATGAGCCGGGAAGGAGGGTCGAGGAAAGAAAAACAATTGAACGGAATACGTATATAATGGTGCAAGGAAGCGGGAGAAAAAACGAGGGAGATGAGGGACTAAGGAAAGGACACTCAAAAAAACAAGGGAAAAAGAAAGCGAAGGCTCGATGTGGTGAAGGATGGGAGAGAGAGAGAAAGAGAAATATAGAGGAAGAGGGTGAGGCGAGGCAGGGACGAGAGAGGGAGGAGAAGAGAAGGGATCATCGTCGTAACGAGAGACGTTTCGCAACGCACCCGCACGCCAGTTTCGACAACACAGGTTGTTGGCCCGCGTGGGGGAGGTTGGATGTGAACTTGATGTCGGCACTAATTGGCCGGCAAGCCGCGACATCGTCGCGCGGAGTCAAGCGGGGGCACCAAGGCGATGGACTCGAACCGTGCGGCGCAGCGACGAATGACCGTGACGGGGTGGAGGGATATAGTAAACCGTCACGTTCCCCTCCTTCCCCTAGAAGCAGGTGGGAGAGATAACAGTCACTGGAGGGCCACTGCACCCGTCTCACGCCCGGCGAACGGATTTTACGGGATTCTCGACACAGGGCTTCCATCTGACCGTCCCTCGACTCCAATGTGATATTTAGCACGGTCTACGGTTGTTTTCGATCCAACCAATCGGCGCATTAATTTTCGAACCGACATTTCCGAAGATCAAGTTTTCGTGATGGAACTGAAAGTTCGGAGGTTTGCCTCCCAGAATGGAAGGTAAAGTAAGGGACGACTACAGCCCCTCTTTCACTGGATGACTGATTTCAACACTTACTTCCAGGCTGACTGAGACCCAAGAACACTGTGACTTGTCCAAGAATGAGTTTGCGCATCTCTTTTTAAAAGTACAACAAAAACTGAAACACGGAAAAATGATCCAGTAAAAATTATTTTTTAAATGCTTCAGAGGACATGCCTAAATTTTGGTTCTATTAATGGATTAGAAGAGAAGATTAGTCTTTTGAGATTCTTCCAACCTATGAGACGCAACCACTAGAAAATTGATCAATTACCATACTTAGGATTAACGCTTACTATTATTTAATTTCCTGGGAGGAAGCGGTGTTTGTAAACTATTTCACCGGAAACCAGCCAATAAATATCTACTCAATAAGACCTCAAACATAACAGGAAGAGGGTAACGTATTCGTTTAACGTATTCATCGACCCTCTTAGGTTAATATGTACATCGAAAAGCAGTACTGTAATATATATATATATATATATATATATATATATATATAGTAACTGCACTTGAAGGTTGATGAAATTAACAGATTCAGGAGTACCTTCAAAAAACTATTTGATATTTACAGTGAAAACGAACGTAGATAATTTTCCAAAATCTTATAGGCGTATGAATGTGTTCCCAAGTAGATATACTTGTACATGACGGGTGGTGTCGCTAAGCAACAAAATTGTGGAAGATTCCTTCGTTAGTTTTAATTGTGAATATGTTGAATGATAGCACTCATAATCAAAGACATTGGCTCTGGAACTGTTTAAAAACGTTTGAGTAAATATCTGTTCGACTAAACGTATTGGCGGTCACATTCTACTTTTTCAGATTGGATTTGCAAACCATTCCTCCTTGTGCTTCATTCGCTATTCTAGGGAAAATATCCTCCAAGAAAACCACAGTTCCTGGGTATCTCTTAGTGTGTCCGAAGGCATCACTCTGCGATGAACTCTAGACCGTACTTCCATTATCTCAGTTGTCTACGCATTAGGACACCAAACTAGCATTCGCGTTAGGCCGAGAAGGCTTTCCGAAGAAAATAAAAACTTCGTTTTGAAAAATCATAAATAAAAATAGGATAGCTAGGATATATATGGGTTCATCTGTTTCGGGGCGACGACACAGTGACGTTTTGTGTCACCTTAACCTCGAACGAAGGAGGAGGCGGAAGAGAGGACAAGAGTGGGAGGGGGAGGATACGCCGGGGGAGCGGAGTTCCAAACACGGACGGGGAGGGTGGTGGGCGTTTCGAAATCCGTCCCATATTCTGCGGCGGAGAGACACACTGGCTGCCTTCTAGATCCCTCATTCGGTTCTCTCACCTGAGATCGACGGCAGGGGAGCATCATCGCCCCCCCACCCCCGCCGAACAGTCCCCACGGTCGAACCGTCCTCCTTATCTCGCACCCCTTCCCCTCTCACAGAGTGAGTGTTCATGTTCGTCCCGGAGAGCGGGTGAGGAGGGGAAGGGGGGAGAAAAGATGGCTTGTCCCAATTGCCTCGAAACGAAACATGCAAATCACGGCCGGGGGGAGGGTGCGGAGCACGGCGTGCAACGGGTAGCTGGCCCCCCTCTTCGATTAGCTCAGGATAATTGCACCACTGACGCCGGAGAGACCGCCGAAACACGAAAATACATCCTCGGAGGAGGACGAGGGGCTGTCCTGTCTCACGCACGGGCGGCAGGCGGAGAAGATGGGACCGAGGAGCGTCCATAGGGACGTTTCGGTGTTAACAGATTGGCATTCAAATCTTGTTGCAAGAGCTTAATGCCCCGATATTATGAAATATCCTGCTGTCTTGTTTGTTTAAATTCACAATAACGGTCTCAATAGTGGTGAGAAAAGCTGAGGCAATTTCCTCAATTATGTTAATGTTTTCGTTCACCGCGAGAACAGCTGCAACAGCATCGAAACTGCGAGCTACTTTCAAAGACGCAATGATTCGTTGATGCTACGGCGAGACCGAGAATTGGGCTCTGGTTTCTTGCATTGCTGGATCGTTGCCCTGCCTCTCTCGACAACCTGTTGGCCATTGGTAATGCAGCATTCGAGCAGCGTCTGCAAGGTTTTCGGATCGAAATCCACCTCACTCTTGATATCCTGCGAACGCTTATGTTTATGTTTAGTTACTATCTACATATATGGGTCGATTATGATTTTAAACGACCCACGGAACGAACTCGCAGCCGATTATTAGAGAACCGGTTTTACATGCACACATGTACATGTTTTACATATACATGAAGCACCAAAATGAAATGGGGACGCAGCATCAAAATCATCTACTTTGCCGTTATCATATCTGGAAGAGAGTTGAAGACCCCCCGACTTGCATGGACGAATTTTAAACTTAACCCAGAAATCAGAACAGCATCAGGATGAGAGAAAACGGTCATCTGAATATTCTAAAGACAACTACGATTTGAGTTATTTCGCTCTTCATTTTTTGATTTCGCCGTCTCCTCTTTCTTTGAGAATGCGCTATGATATTTATTGCAGTTTACGTGGAATTTGTTGACCATGAAATAACAGATGTCATTACAAGAGACCCCTCTTACGAAGTTACCTCTTATTACGCCAATTTTGTCTCGTCTTCAATGAGATCTCGGGAACATCGCGTTCAAATGCGAATTTATATCAATATTCTAAATTGTGCATCAAAAATGATAAACCAATAGTCGCTCTCGGCGGATTCCGGTGGTCTCAACGGCGGATTCCCCGTGAATGTTTCGGTGGTCTCAACAAGCTGTACTTGAATTCCCCGTGAATGAAACAGTCTCAACAAGCTGTACTTGATCATTTTCCTCGATTCGTGAACTTCATAGCTATGAATTAATGTATCAAACCGTAAATACGCGTTAGCGAATATTACCGGAAGTCCATTAGATTTAAATTGATATTAAAATTGATACCAGGAATGCCGATTCCCTAATACTTTCGGGGAAGATTACGTCTAGCTGGACATATTTTGTGCTCATGGGTTCAAATTGACTTATACCGAGTACAGGCAACTTTTTCCAGTAAATTAAGATATGAAATCTGGTTAGGAAGAGAGCAAATCCACTTAAAGAGCTGAATTTAAATACAAATAAAGGTTAATAAGTAGATTGGATTAACCGTACACAGCAAATTAAAGATCGTTTAAGAGTAAATTTTACCTTGATGCTATTTGTGCTCTAAACAATTTCCTGTCATATTTATTATTATCTGAGTAACTTTATGATGAACAGATTCACACTCTCTCTCTCTTCTCTCGAGAACGCAGCATATGCAAGATTTAGCACCCCTAAAACAATGGTCATAAAATATAAGAGTAATCTGAAATTTACATTAGAAAGGGTCGTGTCCAAACACCCCCTGCCACCAGCTCTCGAGGTGGTTCGCAGTATACGATGTAGACAGATATTCAAACGGTCGTTTTTTCCGATTCCGACCTTTGCATGGGTGTTGCATTGTTCTCTATTCATGATTTAAATTTCCCTCCGGTCCGACATATTTATGTGGCGTATTATTGCATTTCATGTTGCAAACTGAATGAAAAGGTATTACCTGGCAAATGGCTATGATATTTCCTTGATAAAGCCATCCATCTGTTTGATTTTGTTCACCTGTGAACATCATGAAGAACCACGAAGTGAAAATTAATATCTCGCCTTCTTGGTAACTGCAAGCTATTTTTTCTCCGTCTAAAGTTTCCCTTTCCATAAATTTCCCCTTTTCACCCATGACCTATTTTCCTCTATTTTCTACCTCCGACTAGTGCCATATCTGTTGGTTAAAAGCTACAGATGATTCCTCATACTCTAAAGATCATACTGACGACTACAGCTCGGTCTATTAAAAGGTCTAACCAAGCATGTTATGTTGGTGAATCAGATTTACTGTTAAGATTATGCTCTTTAACGCAGTCTTAATCTACACTGGCACGGAGACTAATGGAAATATGAAATAGCCTGAATAGTTAGAGCATTAATGGTTTGGCAGCAAACGACCAAATCATTGTCAGTCAATTGTATTTTTCATGATATCGCGGGACGCGAACGAAACGCCAATGCGATTACAATAGTAAACTTGAAGATTAGTAAAACAAAGCTCTCGTTCATTACAAAACTCCTTCCAAATAACAAGTATGAACAAAGAGAAATCTGGTATTTAAATATTGATTGGTGACACTAAGAACTTCTAATTCGAATCCTGAAGATGAGAGGCGGAACAAAGATTCTCTGAAAAATAAACATTACAAAAAGTCAAACAGACATTGATCCAATTGCATTAAATATAAAAATTATAAAAGTAGTCAAATGATCCAACGTCACGAGCTACCATCCCAAACAAAACTAACAGCTCTTACTAATGGATAACCTGGGGCAATGTCTTCATGTGATATATCTCCTTGCTCATTCTTATCAGCCAATCCTTATTTAAGCATTTTGGTTATTTGTTCAATGCATCATACTCATTATCGTAATGACGAAACATTAACCAATGCATACAACTTTTAATTTTACTTTACACGTGAACATCAACGAGGATACTTTGCATATCGATATGATATTAGTCGACAAACATATCATTTCTGCAATTAATTTTTGTAAATGTCACAAAATATTTACAAACCTTCGCTCATAAATATGTCGTTTTAAAACCTTTAAGAATGTTAATATAGTAGCACATATTATTCACACCAACGTCGTGTCACATGGATCGTATATTAAAGATTAATTTCTCTCGCGTACACATGGACATTTGTATCGAACTTTAATCCAGGAAAATGTAAATTCTGTAGAACATACAAAATCATGAATCGAGTCTGTTCATAGCTGTACTTGTATCGACTCTCTTGCATTAGTGACTTTCTTAGCCAAGACGAGAAACAGTGTAAACAAATTGGTCCTGTACCAGAAAGAGGCCTTCCTGGCCTTAAAACATTTTTTAATTCGTCATCCAGAATCGTGGTCTCCCAGAAAGCATTGAATATTTGCCACTATATCCAATTGTGTCCCCATGTTAAAGAGTGTTAAAATGCATACATTTATCTCCCGCATGATTTATTTTTAGTTAAGTCATTATTTCTAATAAATATTTTAAAATGGCATGGTTAATCAGCCAGTTCCGAAACGACAAATTCCAAATTAAAATCAACCACATCGTGATGTGGTTGATTCTAATTTGTGGTTGATTCTAATCGTCTTCACTATCCTACTCCTCTAGGATAATATTTGGCGTGAGCTTCTAGGTATCTTTAATGTTTTCCTAAATTGATGAAAGAACTTCGCCACTTTGGGGAATCATGTAATGAATTGAATATTACAAAGAGAGATATTCCACAAAGTTTTGACCCCATCCATTAACTACGAGTCCATTTCCACTTGGGCATCGTTCACCGAATATTAATATGAAAATGAGTTATTTATTTAAAAGCGGGATTATGTGTTATTATTTCATGAAACTATCCTATATATAAAAAAATGTTATTCGTTTTTTGTTAAACTCATTTTTTTTCTTATAAATAGTACATTTCTATTCTGACATCTTATAGCCACAAGGAGAATATTATTTCCTAAAATAAAATTCCCATTTCACCACATTACCAGGAGTATTCTATACTAATCAACCAAATATCATTTGAAAATTATTAGCAATTTTAACAATGGACAATGACAAATTTACATTTTTAAAATGTTTTGAGTAAATAGAATTGAGAAAAAGAAAAGTTTTTTTTTTGGCATTCATTGATTTCAAGTAAAAACTTCTTTGGAAGACGAAGGCGAAAATTGGACGGTTCTGTGAATCTTTATTATATATTTCCATAAATTATAAAAAAATATACGGTTCATTAATCATTAATTGTGGGCTAGTAATAAATAATGGTTGAGAGCCCATTTTCTTCATTTAGACCCTATTAGTCAAAAAAACCTAAAAGATAAGTTAATGGCGATAGAATTAGTAGAGATTATTTCTGTAAAGTTTCAAAGCTTACTTTATAGAATTTGAAAATTTGTTCGTTCTTTATTGAGATTGCTTTATTAGATTAAGTTGTCGGACGCTAATTTAGATACACGGCTCAACCAACCGTGGGGAAATACATATTGAAAAATAAAATACTTCCAGACCCGGAAAAACATCTTTTTGCTTCTCCGGGATATCCGAGACACACTTTTCGACCTCTTCCTCGTCGCCAACGATCCTCCTCTCCCTCTCCCGTTCATTCCCTCCTCTTCCACCGAGTCAACTCATTGACCGCGGCACGGAATGATGAAGCTGGCGTGCCGCTTGCATGTGGTAAGCAGGGGGAAACGGTAAAAGAATCACAAAAAAATGAGGAGGAAGGAGACGAGAAGGACCCATTACATTACGAAATTAGAAAGATAGCGTTCTTTTTTTTGTACTACTTTCCCTCCCGCCGCCCAAAATCCTCTTCGTCGTTCCCCCACTCCTCCGTTTGGTTCCCTTCATCACGCTTTAAATTGAGGTTTATAAAGATATTGCCCATGCTCCAAGATTGTTTCGCTAGCGGTTAAAAATTTTACGATTTCCCGGATGATGATGGCGACATGGAGGGAGAGAGAATCACGCGGTAATTGTAGAGGTTTTAGTTAAGCCTTCCCATCATTTCAGCTCGCGAGTTTGTTTTCCTTCTCCTCCAATTCCACGAACGAAGAAGCGAACCTGTGAAGCTCTTTACTTTTCCTCGTCCGCCTCTAATGCACTCAGGCCTTTTTCTTTTATTTCCCTCGAGTCGATCAGAATACACCGCATTCCCATTTAAAGAAATGAATGCATAAATGTTCTATAAGTAGTCGTATCCGAGTGTTATTCATGCCCTGTTAGTTATTGACCACGGCAATATGCACCTTTATTTTCTAGTATACGTTCAGGTATGTGCCAATTCGCCCCGACTAATAGATTTCAACGAGCGCAGAATGTTTCAAAAGATGATGAAGCTGCGTGGGCGATATCATCGGTGTAACAATAAGAAGTGAAACGACTCGAGTAAAATTTCAACGTAGTAACTGACTCAAGGAGTTCGTCCGTAATCCCTGTAGGATATATTATATATTAACACAAATTAGAAATTTCAAGGGAAAAATAAAGTTTGCGCAACCAAAAGAAAACAAAACGATTAACAAATCAAGAGATTCCAGCGCATGACCGCGATCATACTTTTTTGCTACCGAAGGAAATTCCATGTTTTATAATACGCAAAATACACGACTGACACCTTATTTGAGAAATTTCAATTATTCTCTGTGTCATAGCCAAGGAACGAATGTCAAAGAACGAAAGCTATCAATTCTATTATTATTTACTGTTATCTTGATAAAAATGAATAATTTCCAGTCTTTACCATTCAGTATTAGCTGTTACACGTTTAACGCTATTCTGTCTTATAGTATGGGTCATTTACTAAAAAAGTAGAATAAATCGCGGACTATCATAACATTACTACTTTGAAGACAACACCTGAAAATGCGAACTATGACAAACTATTTCTCTCAGAAGACCTAAATGCATGCACATCATACTTAAGATCCTCCTCGCGAGACAACTTTCACATTTCACTTACATACGTAAGTGTGAGCTGTCAAATAAGTAAATCATAACACTTAAAACAAGTAATCTAAATTTTTCCTGAAGCGTGATAACCTTTAGAACATGATCAAATTTAGATATGCTTTCATCACACAGCAAATAGGAAGAAAACATTTTCAGAAACATAAACCTGATGCATCCCGAATAAAATGTGAGCAGAACAATAATTTTTTTACCGCACAACGATAAATACAATATAATTGACATTTCTTCGACGTTAAAACATACCCCATGACGCCCTCGTTAGAGCAAGACAGCTTTTAAACTGGCATTCAGCAAACATATGAATCTTCAATCAGGCTGCATGGAGAATCCGACGGAAAAGATGCCAGCTCGCAGTAAATATTAATTCAAAGCAATAGTATACTCAGAATTCTACTTTTACACGAATCTACATATTTCCAAGAATGACGGAAGGCCGTTATTATGTTTGAAAACCCTAATCTTGAAATCCAGTCGATCTCTTCTCTCATGCCCTCGCATTCGCTCGCTCTCTCTTGCTCGATGCTGGAAAACAAAGGGCTCTGTATCTTTCCACCCGGTCGTGGATCTCCCCATCAAGGGTTAAGTATCTATAAATATCTTTCGAACCCAAAGTACAGAAAAAAAGACCATAGGCCATTCGAAACACATGAGACAAGCAATAAAGGGAAGAAAAAAATATATTTCGAATCCGACTTTCACTTTTCTTTTCGCACTTGCAGACTGCCCCGAGATCCGATCTCCGGGGCGTTTGCATCACGTCCGATTCCAGACCTGCAGCGACACGGTCACGAGTAACTGGCTTTTGTCCAAGAGCCGTGAGAATGTATTCGGGTACATAATAGGTTTACGCAGTGCCAGGAAAAGTCAACTTGAATGCGTCGAATAATTCGGATAGCTCGAAGTAGGGTCTCTTTAGACATGTGATAATCAAAGACGTGAGAGCTAATGGAGGATTTAAATTACAGGTCCATTCGAGGGCATTATTAAGATTGGATCGGCCTCTCCGCTCGTAAAGATGAAGATTTATTTCCTATTCGTGATAATTGTGCTTTACCGTGCATACTAGATTGAAGAGTTCTACGCAGTTGGCACAGGTGAGCTAACTTTCTGAGACAAGTTCAATGCTTACCTAAAACCCCAGTGCGATTACATAAGAAAATGAATGATGAGTAATTTAATGTTTTGCGTGAAGGTTGTTAATATTGTAAAATAATCTCCCCGCAATTATAATAATTGCATAATTGCTATCAAAATTTGTTCAGGATTTATGATGAAAGAGTCAGAACTGTTATTGCTTCCATAAAAGATATGATCTACTTCGTAAATATCAAAGATAACCCCAGATCTAGTCCTAAAACGAGACTTCATTTTCGAAATACGATATAAATGATTAACACAGGCAGAATATCAATAAATGAACGCAGCTTTCTGTACCGTACATTCGTTAAATTAAAAATTCTCGACTCACAACACAGCGTAAGCTTTGGATAACCCATAATTAATTAAAGTATATTACCCACTTACTTCTGAAAATGAAAAATCTCCCATGCATTTATGAGCACTTTAAAAACTGTTTTATTCAATGGCTGTCCACAAAACGGATTCATGATTCTCGCTAAACCATTGTATAAACATTCCAGGCTTTCTTAGCCATACTCCCGTCTCTATGCATCTATTCTTTTGTAAACATTACCATTATCTATCATTATTAATGTATCAATCCCATCATTATATCGGATTTGGTAAATAACATTACTTATTACACTAGTTATTTATTTATTTATTTTAAAACATTATTCACATACAGCAGTAGCGCCAATTTATGGTGAAAATATAACAATAAAATGAAAGAGGACAAAAGACGAACGAAGACAGCATAACAATAAAAACGAGAACCGAGCATGGACCGGGGAAAAATTTAATTTGCTGGAAGGTGGGATAAAGCTTGGGTGGTGAAATTGTTGCATGATAAATTACAAGGATCGACAGTGTGAGGGAGTAATTTACAATTTATTATTATGACTTAGTACATATCAACAAGTCCATTTTATTCTAGCATCTCATTTTAATCTTGGGACGCCACAGGATGAGTTTTAATCGGAATCAATTTGCTGCTCGGAGCTGAAGGAGAAATCCTAGGTTCTTCTAAATTTAAAACAACTGGAAAGATGCGGTACACAAGTTCTCACGGATCCCAGACCCACCTCAGTGACCCAAGTAATAAGAGGTGACAAAATAAGACAAACATCAACGGCCATATACGATCCAGGAGTGTTATTACATAGTTTTACAGTATGGAACATAACATACATTCCTTGCCAGCACCTCCTAGATTTATAACGGATAACAGAGTAACTTTATTTCCATTCATGGCGAAAGGAGAGGCCAAAATGAAATAAAACACCCTTTGCGTGACTGCTTCGAAGGCGTTCGAACAGGCCGAGGCCGAGAGCGTGCCAGTTTGTAGTATAAAAATGCATGCATTATATATGACTGTCTTACAAATACTTCTCATTAGAATCAGCTCTCCCTCACCGGAGTGAGCTCTCACAATTAACTAAAATAACTGGCTAGGGATAAAAAAATAAAGTCCGAACACGAAACAAATACTCAAGGAAATTTATTCGGA
Source organism: Hetaerina americana (assembly GCF_022747635.1). Taxonomy (NCBI): domain Eukaryota; kingdom Metazoa; phylum Arthropoda; class Insecta; order Odonata; family Calopterygidae; genus Hetaerina; species Hetaerina americana. Next base: position 91,210,307 of record NW_027286874.1, read on the forward strand.
AAATTGTGGTGAGAGACGATTTCTTTTTCGTTAAACGGCGAACTATTTCGCTAAATATTGTCACCGTACACATCCCCAGCAAATTATGCTCATTTACCAACATTCTTTTACATTTTCTAACAACAACAACTCCCAGAATTGACGTAATAGCATCCGACTAGGGAAAGTTAATGGAGGGATGATGAAGGATAAAACGCCCACTTCGTCGTCTTAAAGCGCCGTTTAGACTAAATAAGGAGGAAATAAAATGATACTCAATAAGAATGACGTCTGTTCTAGGAGCAAAAAAAATGGCGATCCGTGGAAGCACTATCTAAGGGGAGGAAATTTCGCGTGGAATGAATAAATTGATTGCTGGGATGGAAGGAAACTCAGTGTTTGGAGCTTTCTCTCGGATAGGGGGTGGAGGAGTCGGCAAGAAGAAAGTTCACTAAGCTTTCCGCAGCTTCTTTCGGCTAGCCTCATTGGAAGGACACGGATTCGGAAAAAAATTACCCGTTTATTCGGCAATCATGTCTTCGGAAGAGGTGCGGTAAATGATTCACCACCAAATCCTTATAAGGTGGAAGCAGTCTCTCTTTGTCCGAAGGAAAAAAAATGCCATAAAGCACGTTCATGGCAATGGCTCAAGAACCTTTCTATTTATATGTGCAAGTGGATGGCTTCGAAGCCAATGCGGTACATGCATCTCCATTTATACGGAATATTTTCACGAATGGTTCATATGTGTCTATTTTATCGTCAAATTAGACAAGCATTTGATGGGATGTATGGCACGTTCCCACGAGTTTTACGCCACTGGAACGAAAATACGGATAAAAAAAACACGAGATGTTGCATGCACGAATGCTAATGTAGTGTCGTAATACTCGACGCATATTACCACTTGACCCGCGTCACTTCTCCGTGCTCAATTAACTTATGTGGATAAGCAAGTAGCAGGCAGGGATTGGGTAAAGAGTGATTGATGGCGACGTCGACCCTCCACGATAGACACACATGGGCGTCTATCACGCCATTTCAGTTTAGAGACCCATCCGACAGGTGGAGCAATGCCACTTTTGAAGTGCTATCCGAAATATTAACCAGTGAGTGTGAGAACACATTTGTCAACATTTTTTCGAACCCGAGACTAAATACAGGCCGTGACCTCCATTATGAACCCATCTGCATTGCGTGATGAGCTACGAGGACTGTTCAATGAAGAGTGACCATAAATATTTTATTCGATTAATTTAACGAAAAAACATGCATTTAATACTATTTGCTTAATGTGTGATTTGCATATGGCACAAGTTGATAAAAAAAAGGTCATTTTCTATTCACATAGAGTATTTTTATTACGACCTAGGTTTCGTTACGGCGTAACATCCTCAGGTCAAGATGTTACGCTGTAACGTAGCGTAAATCTTTAAGACCTGAATATGTTACACTGTAAAGCAACCTAGGTCGCAATAAAAATATTCTTCGTTGAAAAGGAAAGTTTCTTCTTTCACCATAAATGATTTCCACCAATTTACTCTTGAAACTGTGTTATTTATATGATACAAGTTTAATTGATTCAACCTCAATATTGCGTCCGTGATAGTCGTTGCAAATTGACGCATTCAGCTAGCCTGCATAACTCTCCTGCTACTAACGTGTGTGTGGCATCCAATGACATTAAATCAGCTTCTAGTTGTGCTCTAGGGAAGGACAGATCCTCCAAAAACCTTATGTATCAATAGATAGGCCTCGGCCAACCACTTTCTCAACAAAGACAAAATTTCAATGCGTCGCGTTTTACCACGATCTTTGTCGCAAGCAAAATGAAAATGCTTCAACTTGCAACGACTGGCGCTGACGTAATATTAGGGTCAAATTAATGAAACTTGTACCACCGTGTACAATACACAGAAAGCAAACAATAAAGCAAAAATCGAAATAAAAACTAAATTTTTGCGCGAGAAATTGGTCAAAAAAATGTTCGGTAACTCTTAACTGATTGAACAGGTCTCGTATTTGACTCACTCGTGACTTGTTTCAAGCACTTGAGGCATTTATTGTCCTTCTCATTTAGGAGGTTGGTCACGAGTTGAGTAGATAAAATGGAAAATCAGTATCAGTAAATCACTCATCAAAACTACAGAAGGTAACTAGATAGGATGTCTTTCCTGGAACTGAACTGATATTATAACTGAAGCCGACGTTAAAACGACACTGATATTCACACTGGCTGGTCGATTTGTCACTCTTGATCCGGATGACGCTGAACTCCGAACTCCAGCAAGAGATAATTTCTAATTTCGGAGTAAGTGATAGACAGCGGGAAGTGGCAAGCTTCCCAGACGGTATTCACCAAGTATTCCACCACCGGCCGAAATCCATCAAAGAGATTAACACTCGAAATTATCAAGGAAAATACATCGACAACAATGCTTACGGGGCAAGACTCAATTGTCAGGTTCCCTTCCATACATTTTCAAGATGATAGATTCCATTTCCCGGCCACGCAGATGAAAAAGTGATCCTTGATGAAAAATAATCACCTCTCACAAGACTGAACACGGACCAGGGGAGAGAAAAATGATTTTAAAATCTCCCTCTGTGGTGCTCCAAAGAGGTTCCGAGCCTAAATAATAGGATGGAAGTATTTTTTTGTCTTTTTTACCACGCTTTTTCCATTTGATAAAAATATTTTTTCCCTGTTGCAATAACAACCTGCGGCAGTTCAAATTTTTGCCTCTAGAGGCGCGAAATTTCCAAAAATATTTTCGTTAACACTGAAGTATTTATCATTTAAAATCATTTCGTCACTTCGAGGTCAATTCAATTCAACTACATAACGCGTCGATATTTCCACTTTTGGCCGTAGGGGTTCGGTGGCGACAATTGCACAATGCTGCACCGTTTAGAAAGACAAAAGACTTCAGAACAAGAGACTATCGGTTGTTCCGAAATACACACTCGAGGATTACAAGTGCCACAAACAATGCCTAATCCTCAACTAAACAGGGGAACAATTGAAAACGATTGCGTAACCGTCAAATTTGCATGGCCTTTCTCAACGACCTCCAGTCTGTACATGGAGTTAAGTGTTCCGTAATGGTGGGTGGAGGTGAAATGGGGATCGGCGAATGATTCACACGCCGGCAGTTAAACTTCGACGTATATGGGTAAATAGTTATTGCCTCGGAACGAGATACGAAACGACTTTCGTTCCGCGGCAATTTTTCCACCGGGACGAAAAATGAAGGAGAGCGGGAAATGAGAAGCATTTGGCTTCCTAACGGACACATTTTTCACGTCCTCGGGCGTATGTCATCTGCCGTCGAGTCGCCGCGTCATCTCTCCTCAACTACTAATTACTAGCCACTCGTCCGCTCCCTAATTACCCTAACACTTATTTTTCTAACCTCCAAGGGACACTCTTATTGACTCAGGACGTCGGTCAGAAATAACTAATTGATAAATGAGGTCATAAATTGAGAATTTCAGTAGTACACAGAGGATAAAGTCGAATAAAAATAAATCGGAGACCATTCTTTAGATGATTCTTAGTGAAGAGCTAAAAATATACATAAATTATTTTTTAAGAAAGATTAATATATATATAAGCCATAAATACAGTAATCAACCCGAAGGTCGGTTGGGTAGGTGATGTTAGAGTTCACCCAGTACCAAGCCCGACGGGATGTGAAATTCACACATCAGGGTAGGGGGGCCAGTTCCTTTCCCTGGGCCAGTTATGGTTTTCCAGGAAGATCTGTTACTCGAAAAATCACATAGCTTCGCTGGAGCTGAGGGTACCCGGAGTGGCTTGCCCGGGAATCGAACCCAGGCCGTTTATATATAAGGGGCTCGTGTGCTCAAATATATATATATATATATACATATATATGTGTATATATATATATATATATATATATATATATATATATATATATATATATATATATATATATATATATATATATATATATATATGAGATAATAACTTTCTTTTCTAACGAAATTACACAACTTCATTCAATCATATGACACTTGTTAGCCGTCTATTGCTTCTCTCATAACATATTTTATAATCTTTTATAGGCCTCTATCGACTTTTTAAACCAGTTAAAGCACAAAAAAATATATAGACATCGAAGTTTGTATCTATATGCACGGCAGTAAAACACAATGCATCAATCAAAATTAAATAATCTATAAAATAAAAATTTATATCCGAGCATTTTTTATTGCGGTACGTCACAAGAGAAAAAAAGTCTCGAGAGCCGAGAAGACCATTAAATTAACAATCACGGGTCACCAGACTTCAATGCAGACTAAGAGCTTGCATAATAGCAAGCCTTTCAATAGTGTAATCATGTCTGTTTTGTTTGCGACAACATGGAACATTTTTCCATACGATTCAAGTAAAATTGCTGCTAGGTTACACAGATGCAACACATTTTTCCCCGGAAAGAGAGCAAAAGACATACTGCCAATTTAAAAAAAGGGCATCATTATCGGTGTTACTATACCTGATGCATTTGAAAACGAATGCAAAACAAATGAGACACGCTTACAAAACTAGGGAAAAAATAAATTATACACTATTATTATCTACGATATAATGACTAAATTGAGGAAACCTGAACACATTTTTGAATCAAAGAAGGTCAGCGCTTTTTTCTAAATTGTTTTTCATGTTCCTATTTTACAATTTACTCCAGCAATTATCAAGATAGCGCCTAGTTTTATCGATCTCCATATAACATTCTCAAGTATACTCTGCGTGCATTACAAATTACTGTGAAAGGAACCATTCCAAAGCGCAATTTTCTGCAGCAATTTTTATCCCCGGTTCAATCTGACGACATTTTTCTATAACTATGCCGACGCTCCTAAGTGAAAAATATTTCCATTGAATTTATCACGCATTAAAACACACCAATCAGCTGATGTGCTAAGCCTTTCATCGACAGCGCCGACGGAGTCTACGATTTCTGAGGTGGACGAGAGCGTCCACTTGAGTTTCGCCTTTAACCCTACCCACTCCGATGATGAAGTGCTCTTTGTCCTTGTCTTCTCCCTCCCCTCCAAATTGCCATCCACTTGCCCACCCCTCCCCTCCCTCCTGTCTCTACCAACACACTGGACCACGACTGCTAGAAGTCACCGGCAACTTAGAAAGGGTCGAGCAGCGCCACCTACTGGGCAGTCCTTAAATCGATGCCGCCTTGTTCTGCAACCACATGGGGAGGGTGGGAGGGAGTGTACGGAGAGATAGAGGGAAGGAACGGCCGGCCCCTCTTCCTCACACCCTCTTCATCTCTTCCCCCCTTCAAGCCGGCTCTTTCTCACACACACTGAGTCATACGGGGGAGGGAGGGGGGGAGAATGGAGAGGGGGAAGGGGGAGGTTGGGAGTCCGAATCCCCCATCGCCTTCCGATGAGAACCGGCGCGGGGACCTCCTCCGCCCTTTCTCTAAATGGGAAGTGTTGCTCTGAAGGGGGAGGATGCGGAGGGGAGAGGAGAGGGGGATCCCGGGAGGGAGGGTCAGGGAAAGGACAAAGGAGGAGGGAGGGAAGGGAGGAGAGACTAGCATGGGGACAGTGCACACGTGGCCAAGCACAGCTGAACTCTCCCTCTCCCTTTGCCCCTCCCCTGTATCTTTCTTTTCTCACTCCTCTTCCATTCTCCACTCCCTCTCGTGGGCCGGCGACAGAGGCGAGCGATGGGACAGAGGATACGAGCAAATGGGGTTGGTCACCTGATTTTTTTTAACACTGGTGTTCGTGTCTTTTGGGGTTTGTTTCCCGTCGAGACTTCTGCTAAGCGATTCCACGGGTGGCTGCCGTGTGTGTGCGCTTGTGATTGTGAAACTGCCCTACCCCGGGAGAAGAAAAATAGGTTGCCGTCACAAATAAAATGTTCAGCTAATGACAGAGGATGGGTTAACGTGACATCTCGGTTTCGAGGACGACAGAATTATCCATCCTGATCTGTTATATTTACACCCTGCTGGCGTAAATGCCCTGACAAAATCACAATCATAGATATGCGTTGATTTTTAGCGAACAATTTAACAATGCTCTAAAAAAAATATGACAACGCCCTCCGGAATATTGAGTCACTTTGGGATTTGTAAAACTTTTGAAGATAATTGCCACAACAGGTATTGCATGTAAAATAAGTTTTCAGAATTCGTTATGTTTACTGAGATTTATTAAGTTTCATCCGCTTCGTGAATTGCATCACGCTGCGGTAATATCGACCCCTCTCACCTGCTTATCCGGATTTCGCTTTATCGAATTCCTCCTCAATGCATTGTTTTCCGGTGAAATTACAAATTACCTGTGCATTCTAAGTGTTCTATTTCTAAAAAAAAGAATATTATCAGCCAATATGATTGACTGAGCAGTGTCCAAACGTATTGCCTAGCTCAAATGGTGAAATAAAATACATTAATGGAAGGTGTTCGGAAAAAAGATTGCGCAATTCCCGAGTCAAGTGTTGCGTCACGGCGGTGACCTCTTGGCAAAATATTTTTTCGCCCGTTATGCGACGCGTAGGCGGCAATGACAAGGGAGGCAGAGTGAATTTTTCTTCTGCGCAAAATCTCAAGGAACAGAAAAGGGGAAAAAATACCTTAAGGAGAGCACTTACGAGCATTTTAAGGTGGTCGGTATGTTTTTATTCTTGCATATTTCACGATGAAAAGATCGCTGAAATGAAAAGAAGAAGAAGACCGACATTTAAGGTTCGCCTCGCAATAGCACATATATCCCATGCCATATGTCGTCGCGAGCTTTGAAAATGTGATTATGAAAACACATGTGCGCACCATAAACGTCGTTACCTTGGAGCCCATGAGAACCACTTTCTAGTATCAGTCATCTCGAGGCCTTATCCTAATTTCGCAGAGGGCAATGATTTGTTGAGCCTTCCCAAATGACCAGCGTATTTCACTCCGGATGAATCACACTACATGGCAACTTTTCCATGAGGCGAAGATTTGCTGATGCCTGTCAAGTTGCTCCCTTATACCCTTCGGCCCGAAACGTTTTGTCAAGGCTTATGCAAGGTAGGCAAAGTGATGATCAGCGGCACAATTTTCCAGAAAATACGTCAATTTTTTCTATAATAAAGACGGAGTAGTCACCGCACTTTGGCGCAAAAGTATAGAAAAAATGGGAAAGAATCCATATTTAAACAAAATTCATGATTATCTAGGTTACCACTTATTTCTGATTTCAAAAATCCCTGACTTTTTCAGGCCTTCCACGCTAAAAAGCATTATTTTTCCATTTGTTTACTTAACCATTCAACTGAAAAGAGAACCGTAATTGCAAAATTACCGATTACTAGTTACATTACTCATGTTTTATGTGCATTTCCTATCTTTTAAGTAAAAATCAAAGGGTAACTGAAACAAACCTGTCGAAATAATATCGGCAACAAATATTTAGCAGGTGAGGTAGGGAAAAAATTCATAATTAACTTTCCTGTTCGATAGTCGAACTAAAATTTTACTATGATAGTAATTTACATATCATAGTAATTTTTCCGTTGTATCAACTACTCCAGTGATGATAAACATTTTATGATCCTCGTATTCGCAGAGTTCCCCAGACATTCATAAATCCCACGCTGAAATTGAGAATCGAGCAAACAAAAATTTAGCAGGTAAACTTCACCTACATAATGCCTGACCTTGTACAAATGTTCGTGTTCTTAAAATGCGTGTATAAGGAATGAGTCAATCTGCCCAAATCTAATAGATAATTTCCAATGAGTTTACTTAAACGATGCTCTTCAAAAATTAATGGAAACTTTACAGGAAATAACAACACATTTCAAACCCTACACTACTAATAAATCTGTTTTCATTTGCAATGTCTATATCGTATATCACGATAAAGCATCTTCATTTTTAGTAACCCTGACCACCTCAACTCAGGTCAATAGTGCGGTCCATCGGTCATGAATCATCGAACCTTTTCATTCTTTCGTAGTAGTAATTGGGCGAGACAAATGTGAAAATATAAGTTATATATATATATATATATATATATATATATATAAGCCATAAATACAGTAATCAACCCGAAGGTCGGTTTGGTAGGTGATGTTAGAGTTCACCCTATGCTAAGCCCGACGGCGTGTGAAATTCGCACATCAGGGTAGGGTGGCCAGTTCCTTTCCCTGTGCCGGTTATGGTTTCCCAGGAAGACCTGGTACCCGAAAAATCACATAGCTTGGGTGGAGCTGCAGGTGCCCAGAGTGCCTTGCCCAGAAATATATTTTTTTTTGCTTTCGTAGACGTAACACGGAAGTGCCGAATAGTACAATACACAATTAACACATAATATAGGAACACAAAAAAAGAAGAACACTCACAAGCTATTTCTTGATATTTCGACGGAAACACTCCGTATTCATCTGAAGATATAGAAGTAATGATAAATATATATATATATATATGTATATGTATATATATAATTATTATATATATATATATAAATATATATATATATAATTATTATATATATATATATATATATAAATATATATATATATATAATTATTATATATATATATATATATAAATAAATATATATATATAAATATATTTATATATATATGTATATATACACAGCCGCTTTCCATAATATCAATAAAACAACGGGCAGGCTTTTTACCTTTTTTGTCGGAAAGGAAAAGTTGAAGGTCTTAGAACAATTTTTCAATTAATTTTGTGAAAACCCCGCACTTTTTTGCTATTCCATACCAAAATTACAATTCCTGACATTGCTCGGATTTCCAGAGAGGTGGCAGCCCTGGTTATTCCGAACGAGAGCGAATGATGCTTTGAGGCGTTCCGATGACAGGTCGTCTCTTGACTTAATTTGGGAGAATCCTTGGCCACAAAATTTACAAGCCCATAGCGGGGTTCAAACTACGGCGATCTACGGTTTAGTTGGGAAATTGAATCATTCACTGGTCGCACTCGGTTTCGTACGGTGAGGCATTTCATTCTGAATTTCTTCAGAACTGACGTTCAAGTCCACAGGTATCACACAGAAAAGGGAGAATAAGGAAAAGAAAATGTGAAGAGTGTAAGAAAGAGAGACAAAAGCAAGTGCATCAAAGCAATCCCATGTTGCATACTATATTACCTTTGGTGAAACTCGAAAGGAAAAAAATCAAAAATGCTATCTCATTGACAACCACTTAGTCTTTCGGCATAAAATAACCTCCTTGGTTAAGAGATCCACCTGTTCAATACCAATTGCCTAACCGCGGCATCGATAGCTGAAAAATTCGACGAGTACTACCTACCATCTGTACTCAATAGTGGTTTTATTAACTATAACAGGGATTAAATCAACAATTAAAACTCTACGGAGTATTTTGATATCGTATCGAGCAAAACATAATTCTCTCGTGAGGAGATTAGAGCCAACTGCAGTGAAAAATGATTGATGAGAATTTCGATGACAGTAATTTGGGCGGAATGATATTGATGGAGAAAGATAGAAATTTATTGTAGATTAGTAGAAGTGAAAATCCATTTATAGGTCATATGAGTTGAAAGGAAAAGCGGTTACTGCGGAGAGCCTGGAGATGATGGCCTCAAAAAACCAATCGAGAACCCAAGATTACCCAGGCAAAAGAAGGAGAAGAGGCTCTAGTCCCACGGAAACAACCTCCAATATTTCGCTCCCCCTGCTGTAAATTTATCATTTGTCAAACCGAAGTAACACTCACCGTATATCTTCAAGTAGAAGTCGAGGAACTTCTAAGTCCTTTTGCATGATGGAAACAAAACTCCAAATCGTGAATAATAACTGATTTTACATGATAATAGACTCGATTCATGAAACCAAGTGATTTGTACGGGTCAATGCGGCTTGAGGATGTTAAATGCTTCTGAATTATGCGGATGGCTACTGAAAAATCTTATGACGTTTCACCATTCCAATGAATTGATTTATTAATATTTCCATTTATTCAAATATCGATATATTATTGACTAATTTTCATGTTAAATTTTGAACCAGCCATTTTACTCCTGTTATTGTACTTGAGTGGTGCTTGTGTTTAAAGGGTTAACGTTCATGCTACTGGTTGCTTTAAAAGTACCCTTCGACACTTGAAGCATTTTATGGTGGTATTTATCAGTCATTACAAATATGCAATGAAAAATAATTTTTCATTTTGTCGTGCACTCAGTGCATTTCAGAGTACTTAAGAATGAGCATCTTATGATTTCGTACATCATTAAGTTCTTAAGATAGCTATGATAGTTTCAACACATTTAAACGTAAGATAGAGAGAGGGCTAATTTCTTCGAAGTAATTTCTAAGGCTGAAAGTGTGCTTTTTTGAGGTTTCATTTGATAGCCGCTGGGAATGAAAGTGCTCTGCTTAAAGCATGTGATAAATTAATAAAATTAATTGATGCATCTCAATTAATATCGCTTAAAGGTAAAAGTGATACTCTAGAGTTCAAACGAGTCAGTCACATTTACATAATTATTTTACCCCATTACATCATTCATCGCAGTTTTGAAAGTTCTTAGCGTAGCTGTGTATATTATACATTTAATTTTGGAATTCCAATCGTCCACAAGAAATAATATTTAATCAATTTTCCGTCATTTATGAACATTTTTAATCGTTAAAAACTCATCAACAAATTGTAAATTTTAATTTAATCGACAAACTGGGAATATTTACTGCGTTTGTGAAAACAAGCACACCGGCGTGATCGAAACAATTGTCTCGTAAATCTAAAAAAATCTTCTCCTTAGAAATGTTCCCAGTGATAAAAGAATCAAGGTGGAAAAAATAATAGCATTTAAAAGTAAGATACATTTTCGAATTATCCTCGTTAACTTACGAGAAATGAATGACAATTCAGAGAGGAGGAACAATGCCACGGAAAGACGCCATGCCCATAATATTAATGACTTTGAGCGATCAAACTAACGTTATCTCTGTACGAAAGAGATGGAGACAATAGACAGGGAGAGGACAAAGCATGAAAATTGGAAACCGTGATATGATAAGTCAAGAAGTCTATTCATAAAAAATTGAGGAAGACGGAGATGCTATCAGGGTTCACAATTATCACTGCATGCTCCTGTTATAATACCAACGTGAGTCAGAGAGGATAGCGGGGGGGAAATATTAATGGGTGTGTGCAGTGACTCAGAGAAAATGGTAACGGAGTGGAGGTGGAATATACGACTGACACCGACGCAAACTGGTAACTAATGATGTATATATGTAATTACCCCGACTTCATTAGAGATATTAATGTCCTACAATTTAAGGTCAAAATACAACTTTTACGCGGTTCATCTCCTTGAACGAATTTAACCAGCAAATGTTTGTATATTTACAAAGGATCGATAAGGAATTTTTATAAAGGAAAAATAAATAAATTGCATAGTAAAATAAATTCTCAAGTTTTAAGCGTATGTTTTACACTCGGATGTACCGCTGCTGCAGGCCTTATGGACTATTTCAATAAAAAAATTCGGAAGGACCAGTCACCAAGGACAAATAGCACAGACATTAGGAAATAATTCATAAATACGGTGGAACTCCCGTACACTTCCCTGAGTCGAATATTCGATGGTCGGAAATAAATTTGATTTACATTTTTGATCATTTCCTTTTATGCACCAAATTTGTTCTGTAAGTTGAAACAGATGACAAAAAACTCTTTTGCCCTCGATGAATGAAAACTACCACACATTCGAAGTGATTCCCTATTAGAGCATGAGCGCTTTAACAAATGTGTGCCAAAACGACGGCACTTTAGGAAGGATGCTATTTTTTTGGATTGGTAATTTGAAATAATTGCCCAAGCTCGAACAGAAAGCTACGTTTTTCTTTCCTTCGGCAAATATCCCAGTACGATCAATCATCTGTCGACAGGCTTCAATCGACGAGTTATTTTTTTCATGATGAAGTATTTTTCCGAAGATACATTCCACAAAACACTGGACGACCATACACTTTCTGAATACATTCCCTGTGACAAAAAACACGCTCGAAATCGCCATAACAACCGAGTGATTAGGTTTTCGTGTGAAGCCTCACGTACAAATGTCTGGAACACAGTTCTCTCGCAGACTCTCAGTCGGTTTCCGGGCGTCAAGAGAGACCCGCCGACTAACATGAAGTCACCGAATGATCTGAGGAAGACAGACTGCCGATTAATGGCCGAATCTTTTAACGATGTGAAAAGAGTTGCCGTAGATTCGCCCTTCAGTCTGCGCCAGGCGTTCGGAATACTTTATATGAATGTTTATTAGTAATCAAAATTACAGGGAAGTTCATTTATTCGCTAATGAAACGTCACCATAATGGGCTTAAAATTCGATTAGCTCACTTTAAAGTAAGTTCAATGGATAATGACTACTAACCGGAGTGCCCGAGATCGAGTCCCGGGCATGCCTCAGGGCACCCTCAGGTTCACCCGAGTTGTTTGATTTTTCGGGCACCAGAACTTTCATTGCTGCCACAGGAAAAGGATCTGACTCCCCTACCCTTTGTGCGGATGTGCAAATTTCACACGACATTGGGCTTAGTATCGGGTGATCTCTACCTTCACCTATCAAACGGACCTTCGGGTTGATAATTTTTTCATAGAGTCTTTGTGAATGGTATTTCCTATTTTGCATGCATCCTTTGTTTTGCCTATACATCGCTGTATATTTAAAATTCCCTTTATGTAATTGCAGAATAATTTTAGAGACACTTATAGTTACTCTTTACTTATTTTTAGCAGATTTTGATTGAATTATTTGTAAGAACTTGTGTTTTGGCATTTGGGAATATCTTGTGGCCTGTCTTCCCCCTGGGATTCCGATAAGCCGATCTATGTTTGTAATCAGGTGTACCGTTCGAGAGACAATCAATTCCACACAATATCACAGCCCAAGGCGGGACTCGAATCAGCGACCTTTTGGGATGGCAGGTGGGTGCGTCTAATAACCTCACTAATCCGGCCGGCTGCACATGCTATCCTGTAATTCTCCCATAGTCTATTGTAATCGTACCCAGCGCTAAAAACGATGTTCAAGGAAATAGTTAGTTCATAGTCGTCATTATCCGACTCTCACTCAGCCAGAAGCGAATGGAATTGCGGCGCTGTGCTCGAATTGCCACCATTTTAAAGCTGCTTTGATTCTTATAAGTGTTGCTGTGCTGAGGGGTTTATAAGTCCATCTTTTGTGAAATGCGGTATCTGCACGCGGAAAATGTTCTATCATATGCTTTTTCGGACTAAATTGGATTCCATTCATCATGCTTGGATCAAATGTGGAAAATTGTTAATATTCTCAAAAGTATTTAAAGAAAATCGATTGATTTAGGAAGTCCCACTTTTATTTGGACTGGCTGAAAGGTCTGTTATGCCTCTCAGAAGATTCAACAAACAAAAGAAATGGGTTTTCATTGCTAAAAAAATAATGGATAATTAACATAGATCAACCGAAGATGGAGAAATTGCCTCGATCAGAGAATTTGTGTTTTTGAAGTTCCATTACCATAGCAGTAACCAACATGAATTAGTTTCGATAGATGAAGCAGGAGCTCCCCTTGCCACCGGTCCAAGTCATGAGCCCAAAATTCGTGATTACCTAAAGCTAGTATAGAGCCCTACGCCCTTGAGCGCGACTCATTTCATTCTCTGAACTCCAAAGTACGTACTAGTCTCGTACTATAAACGCCTTTCAGGTAGCGGTTTTTTTTCTCGAGATCAAAATAGGTGTATTTCAACGGGTTTCAGTTTCTTGAGTGAAATTTCACGGCAAGACGCCTGGAGAAAAGAGAATTAACCTGAATCGCTTTCTCGCTGTGTCAAACTGTATTCACAGATACGTAATATACAATACTGACGGTTTCATTAGGAATACTGGCCATATCCGACCGTTTATGAAGCCAGTCTTTTTCTAAAAACGTAACTGGTGAGAGGGATTTAGACAAAGTGAATAGAAATTCATCACAGTACAAAAAAAGCCAAGTTTTGCATGTGCGAGCTATTCGCATTTAAGAGAAGGTAGCAATAAACCAAAGAAAGCAAAAGAGAATAAGTATTAAATTTTGGTAATTAAAACCAACAATTGTTTCCATAAATTATGTTTCTAACTTTGCTTCTAAACAAAACTATTTGTACGGATAAAATAAGATAGTGCGTACGGAAATTTAATGTCACATGGTCATTTTATTCCTGGCTTGCCTTAATATTATTTTCCTGAATGCATTAGTTTTCAAATGAATGAAATTAGAAAACCAAACCTAGACTATATGCACCCAGGAGACGTGTGAGAAGATTACACACAAAAATTTCTTTCCACTGGAAGATAAGGAAACCACTCGCATCATGGCTCTAGTATCTTTTGGCAGGAAGTACCGATAACGCTGTTGGCGGTAATTTTGTCTGCAAGGTCATTATACATCTCGGCAATCGAGATGGGGAATTTATCAATGCCTTTCTCTGTTCGACCCAAGAAATAAAACGCAAAAACGTACACATATAAATCATATCAAAAGACGTAATTCGCCTCACTAGCGCTTTCCCCTCTTCTCTTTTCGACATCCGGGAGGTGGAATATCGAACCTCGTGGGGATCGAGATGGTGCGGGGGCTAACGTACTGGCTTCCCACCCTGAGGGCGCGGGTTCAAATCCCGGCGGTGTTGAATATTTTTCAGAGGTATCTCGATCCCTACTTGAGGTGCTTTGTGGAGGGCACTTTGAGTGAGTACGCCGTCCGTCGGATGGGACGTTAAACTGCGGACCCCTTGGCGCCTTTCGTAAAGAGCAGGCTAATGCCGACGCCGGGTTTCTCTCCACCCTTCATCCTTTCCTGTCCATCCCCTATGGCGCAAATGACCTTAGCTGTCGGTCGCCTCCCCTTAAAAACTACTACTACTATCGAACCTCGTGAGAAGCTCTTTGCATGGCGGGTGGGAATGCCGTCTCCAAACAGGCGCGCACAGCGCAAAGGAAATTCCCCTCGCGACGAAAATAGCAGCGGAGGCGAATTGTTAGTTTTTTTCACACCCTCCACCCCAACTTCCGGAAAGAAGTCCCTGCTGCGCACACATTTTTTTCAAACACGCACACCGCAAACTCTGGAAAGGCATTGCACCGCCCTGGAAAGTCATTGCACCGCTGCCTGGAGAGAGTTCCTAAATTGTTCCTCCACTCTACTATCGGAGCTATTAAGTCGTTATATATTGTGCAATGCTAAGATTTTTAATATTTAGACACGTTGTTTTCTCAGTTAATTTTACACTCACGGCATGGTTTACGCTCTGGCATCACAATGCTACACAGCATCTCGCCGGAGGCACAATTTGGATATACGAGTAAAGTACAACGCAAAAATGTAAATTTAACCACTACTGTTAAGAGTTATGTGATACCCTTTCTCGTCATTGGGAGCGCACTAATCCGTATGAGAGCAAGAGGCAACAAGACCCTAATTAAACACAGAGTGTCCGAGTTAACTTATGACACCGAATGAATTACAATAATGCCAATTAATGCAAATTAAACTTTCCAGTTAAAATAACAAAAATACACTTCAGCACCGATAGCTTAATACCGTTGTCTTGCACGTATATGGCACGAAGTACGGTAGGGAAAAAACATAGTAAAGCAGGTTAACTACTTAATTCAAGGTGAAAATGATTAAATGGCCATGATCCCCAATGTGGTGAAAACAATGAGCGAACAAGAAGTATCATTCTCCCGTAAGAGCTTCTGCAACTCTTTGTTGCATCATCCATCGATCAAGTCTCTATTTTTTACATTAACTCCAACATTTGGTTTGCTTGTTAAAAAAACAATTAAGACAGCAAAAATGTTTTCTCAGCCATTATTTTAGTAAAACTCATGCGCCTGATATGACAAGATTAAAGTTGTCTTTTTTCGGTAATGTAGCGTTTAAGATAGATTTGGAATGGGCACAGACTGTACTCTCCTACATTTCTTAGCCTCGCTTAACAAGACAAAACCTTACACCACATACTATAATAAACTGTTCGTCAAATCCGTGAATATTTTCCCTCCGTCCATTCCGTCCAACATCCCCATTCTTTTCCTACCGCTACCTCGTATGCCTAGCGTCTTACCCTCTTATCACAGTCTTCAATATCCAATTGCCAATTAAAATGCTCTACATCTATATTTCCTGCCTTCTAGGAAATTCCCCCAACAATGCCCTCTCCTGCTCCACCATGTTAGTGCTTCTTTTGATTCCCTATCAGTCCATTACACCTTCCCCATCCTATGCCATACACCCTTCTCAAAAATCTTCAATTTACGCCTATCATCTTGCTTGAAAATAGGAATATATTGGAGGGATATGAGGCAAATCCGCAACCTTTACATGTCCTCAAATTGCTCAGATGCGAGTGGGGGACGGTGAGTCCGAATGGGCAGTGTTAGGAAGAGGAGTAAGACAAGGTTGTCCATTATCACCGATGCTGTTCAACGTATACGTTCATCGGAAGTGCTCCGGACCAAAATGGTCAAAGTAGTGGGGACGTAAGGAGGGGCATTACACTAGGCAAAGAGGCTTTCACAAGGAGGAGGGAGTTGACAGGGACGTTGAGTAAGGATGCTAAGAAAAGACTCGTAAAAACTTTGATATGGAGCGTAGCTATGTACGGCGCGGAAACATGATTACTGAAGTAGGATTCTGGACGTAGATTGTAGGCTTTTGAAATGTGGGTGTGGAGAATGTGAAGTGAACAGAAAGGAAAACAAAATGAGGAAGTGGGGAGGAGGTATGGTCGACGAGGAGAGGGGATTGTTTGGAGAAATCATAAGGAGGCTGGAATAATGGATGCAAAGCATATTGATCGGCAGTGGGATGTTGAAGACTGCGATAGAGGGGAGAATGTTAGGAAAACTAATAAGGGTAGGAATAGGATAGGGATATTGGACGAGACGGAGGAAGGAAGGAAGTATAGAGAGATGAAGTGGGGCTTGTTGTAGAGTAGGGTTGTGTTTCATTAACGGAAAGAAAATATTTATTTGGTACTTGTGTCCATCCAAAACCTACCCTAACCGGTAGAATACCTATAATAATAATTAGTGAATGCTTAATACTGGTTATTTCGTGAGAAAAAACAAGATGAACAATGTTTTCCCACACAATACATCTCTCAACTACGCAAATTGAAAATGAAGTCGAAGAACTAAACATAACAGTTTCAGGCTTAACTTTGTAGGATTCCTTCATGATGACAGTAGAAAAAGAAACTTTGCACTACCACATAACGCGTGAATACTTCACACAACCATGACACATTGATGATGATGCACAGCATCGAAACCATGGTCCTGCGAAGCATTAAATCTTTATGTGGAAGTGCAAAGTTTCTTTTTCTATTCTCATTGAAGAACTAAGGTTAGGTATTTATGGGGCAATTAAGAGCAACACGAGTTAATAAAAATCATCGAATGTTAAGCAGCCAACCATTAGTAATTTAGTGGCCCTATTTAGATTAGCACTTTCAATGTATGCATTATGCGGGGTTCGACTTTTTAACCATCAAAATAATTCTCTCTCCGAGATGAAGTTTTTTTCCAGGGGCCTATTTGGAACCGGGCCGGGCTTTGACACCATCGGAGAGGCTTGATCCGTGGGTCGCCGCGCTGAGGCGTAGGCAACATACCGGTTTCCAGAGGTGAGCTTGGCGATAGGCAAGAACTTTCTCCGAACGGGCCCCACTTGGTCTTCCATCTTCCAAGAGCCTTTAATTTTTATCCTACGGGATGGAGTGATTGTGAAATTGCTTGCTCGCTAAATTAATACTACCTCATTAAACGTTACGGATGGCTCATTCTGGCTTTAACCTTTCGAGTGTTTGTGACGCGCCCACCCTCTCCCCAATCTCTTTTACCGATGACGTTATTTGACTCGCGACCTAATATACTCCTCGGTCTCTTGCGGCAGAATTTAGGAATCTACGGTCCACAAACCTCTACCCACAGTGTGTAACTGAACTGATCCCCGCTAAAAAAAGTTCACTTGGTAATGAGTTTTTTTCAATCCAAAATGCAATCGCATAGCTTTTTGAATTGGTCATTACATGTTAGTAGATTGACATTGAAATCACACATTTTTTTAGAAAATGTATCGGAAATGTTTCTCCGTAAGCACTCAACGCGAAATACGTGAAGTTTGTTATTGCAAAAGAAGAAGACTGAACCAAATTAGATACATATTAAACAGTAATTAATACATGAATTTATTCATTGCTACGAGTTGCACCTGAAGAATCCTGTATAATATATCATTTCGAAGATGAAGGCGACCATTGATAATTTGGACGTAACACCAATCAAACTAACCAAACCTAGAGGTTAAATTCCCTTTTCCGCTCATCCGATTCTCGACTAACATTTTCATATATATGAAAATCACGCACGAGGGAACATGATCAGCAAATATGAATCACGTAAGAACTGGTTCTAAGAAGCAATTTGCGACATGGCAAAATGCGCATGGGAATGAAGGTCCTCTTCTAATGCCTTAAAATATAAGTTAAGCTTCGCCTTAAATGAAATAATCTTGTAAACAGTAGGTGAACAGTTCTTTTATTGCCCCTTTTATCGCCCCGGTCTCCAACACCTTGTTTGATCCATGTCATAGAAACTCGTGTTGGATTACATATTCATAGGTTTGGCTGGGTCAAGGACTAAACGTTTCTGCCCCAAACGGCCGGTATACTCACCAAGGGAGAAAAAATCGATCCTTTTATGGTGCAGTGAGCACTAAAAGCCTTATTCAACACATTCCAATTTATGCATTATGACGAAATTACGCACTTTCTAGCTTATCAAATCCAATCTGCAAAGGTAACATTCCTGATTAGGCCAGACACGTTTTTATAAATTATGTGATTAGAAACTTCCCATCGTCGAAACACTTGACCCAAATCAAAATTACGTGTAGTCTTATTATTATGAAAGAGTTTTCTGCCAACTTTTATCTGGGCCACACATGACAGGACAAACTATGAAGACACTAAGCTCATGGCATATGGAAACAGAGCATTAGATATTATTGTTATTAATTTGAAATTATTAAGAAACGGTGGTCATTTGACTAAAACAAATTGTGCTTGTTCTATCGGATTTTGAATGCAGTGCAGTAACTAGGTATCATTACAATTTTAACTATTTAATACATTTTAATTAACATCCCGAAGTTTTTTGAAAGAGTGAGACCAACGAGTGTAAGAAGGAAAGTAGGTAAAGTCACGACATATCATTTTATCAAAGCCACTCTTGCTCGTGCGAAAGCACCACAACATCATTCTGCGATGGTGACTGGGTTTCCGATGAAAAATAATTAAATAAAAGAGTGAATTTACACCACGTGAGAGTGAAATGAAATGACAACAAGCACCATCTTTCCCACTGACGAACCAACTGACATCTCCCGCAATCGAAAATTGTGAGGTAAAACAAAAAAATAAGTTCGCGTCGATTCTCAAAGGGAGTAAATGTCCACTATCTTTTAAGTTCACCTTGCCAGTGTTTACCTCCGGGACGAAACCAGAGCGGCCTTCCCGCGAGCGAGTGGATAGGAAGAGGAGGGGCAGGGAAATAACGCCGGACGCCAAAGGAGAAGGAAAAATCCTCCTTGAAAAAATGCCCTCCAAAGGACGTCTGCTGGAGATAATACTTGCTCAGCAGGTTCTGCCTAATGCCCATTTTCGGCGAGAAAAAATAACTCTTACGCGAAGCGAGAAGAGACGATGGACATTAGGAGGACAATGGATTGGTCATCCATTCGATATGGTTTACGACTATAGGTATACGCGGACAAAAACACAAATATATACATATGTGTGTGTATGCATATATATATATATATATATATATATATATATATATATATATATATATATATATATATATATATACACACACATACATACACACACACAAATACACGTGCACAAAAAACCTTTTCCCATTCCCGTCGCCACGTAATTGAAATTCTCGTCACGTTGAATGGTCTGGCTAATCACGTATCTGTCTCACGATCTGGTTCCCCTGTTTTCATTTTTCTCTCTTTTCTCGCCAAAATCGGAGGCACGGGGAAATACGAGCGGGTTCACCTGTTAGGACAAAGGCGGAGAGTTGTATTTGCGACGTTCTTTTTGTTACTCGCTCGCTGCCGTCACCCGCCCTCCGCCGGCCATCGAATTAATTTTCCCCGATCCGTCGAAGCCTGCTCCTCGCGGGAGGAAGAGCAATAGTATGGGGGTGGGTGGAGGGAACTTCGCGCATATTCTCACCGAAGTCCAACCGTCAACGCTCGCGTGCCTTGCCATTATGTGCGTCTGCCAATGTTAACACGGCAGTAGAACGACTCTCCACCGGACAGGGAATGTATGTACGTACGTATGTACCTTGTCCTCGAGTATGAGTTCCACATGGGGAAGAGGGTGGATTACTAGTCGGGGTCGAGGGTGAGGGGAGTATTGAGTAGACATGGGGGGAGGTGTGCAGGAGAAGGTAAGGAGAAGCACGAGAGAGGGGAGAGACTCCAGGCTGGAAAATCACGGTCGCCTTCGGTATCCGAAGTCAGTCTGTGAGATGGTGAGTCACACTTGCTTAGAAAGAAACGCGTGGCCTCCCCGTCGCCCCCACTCCTTCGCCCTTTCCCTGCCCCCGCCCCACAGACTTCGCCCCCGCTATTGGTGGCGGAATTCCATGTTTATCGTTCGTTGGCTGACAAACCTGTCTGGCTGGACCGTTCCCCGTCCAAAAATCAACCAGACTTCAGCGGGATATTTCACGGCGACGTCAGGTCGCCAGTGTCACGCGCCTATTACCGAGTCAACGATGGAAAAAGACCCGTGGGTGTATAAATTTCCCTTGCGTGACGGCCAGCCAGACTGGCAGGCGATGGATGCTTGAAGAAAACTCAAAATCCTCGTTCGTGCCGTCTATTCTCGAATGCTGGGATGCGGCGATACACCCTTTTTCGCCGTTCTGGGAGTATTTATTTCGGTCGAGCGAGCAGTCCGCGTGAAGGGTGATTTTCTTAATCCGATTCTAAAAAGCCAGACTGGGAATGGCTCAGCATTTTTTTAAATTTCCCAGAGTACTTATACAGATATCAGTTCTTTTCCTAGGGTGAAATTCGTCCAATATATATTAAACTTCCTTTTTTCTTTTCCTCTCTCTCATTAAAATAAAAATATTATGACGAATGAAATTTTAAGTCAGCGTAAATGTTTTTAATGAATGAAGACAAAAAGATCCTTATGCATAAAAGCGTGGAACAAAATAGGTTTCAGAATACAGAAATCACTTTTTACACTTACAAAGAAAAATAAATCAATAATTTGATTAAAAATTGTATCCGAAAATAAGCATTTTTACCTAATTATGCAGCTATCATGGTCGATCAGATGCTAGCATTTTAGGTCATTTTGCCACGAATCCAAGTTGGATAGGTATGGTATTTACTATATGATAAATGCAAGTATGTACAAGCATTAAGATTTTGTGTACCACTAAAGAAGAGACTGTGGTTGGGAAATTCGAGGGAAATGGAAAATCAAAGAAAAATGTAGAAAACATTCAAAAGCAATCTGCCAAAAATTTGAATGTGATTTCTTTACACTTTGAAGACCTCAACGACTCAAAAAATTGTTGATGTCGAATTAACAGAATCTACGACCATAGGCGCTCTAAGCTTTATTCATTAGCCACGGTTGTAAAAATACCGGCAAGGTTTTCTTTCCTAATTTAACCCCACTTATCTTTACGTCCAGTAATGACGTGGACTATCCATTACTCTTCTATTAATGTCCAAAATTATTTAATCCTTGTGTTTCCTCGTACTTTCTTGAAGCCCTTGGGGTTAATCAATTCTTGTTTGATAAGAATCGTCGTTGCCTGTACCTTAGCACATATACTAATTTTAATGACATCAAATTTAATCGCTGTCATTATTAGTCTAGCAAAATCTCTTGTAAGCGTATGATGGTAAAAAACAAGAGAAACTATTAGGCCAAACAGCAGAGACTCGCATTCTTATCAGCAACATAAAACCGGTCTATCGGTGCAAAAACAAGTTTTTCCTGTAGTTTGATTATGATATCTGTTTAAGAACACTCACGACTTTGAAATTTTTCAGTGCATGACTGGATGGCTAGGCGCATGAAGTTCTTTATTAACCCTTTCATCCCCCGTCGTAGAAGGGACGAGCGCAATGACTCTCGGAGTGCTGAAAATTTTCTGAAATGGAAGTACGCGAGACCACGTTCGAAGTCCAGCATAACGCGTACGCACCGGGTGAGGGCGGACGTCTGGGGGCGGGGGTGGGGAGTGAGGGGGAGGGAGGGGCTCGCAGTTCCAACGGATTCAGATGACGATGAGGGCCCACATGGCCAGAGGAAGGTTCGAACCAGCAGAGGGGAGATGAGGAAGGAGTCGGAAGTCAGTACTCCAAGGCACTTGGGCCGGCATGACGTATCGTACTTGAAAGCCACAATGCGTCTTTTAATTTAGCCCAGTTGGTGGGAGATCAGGTTTTCACCGTGCGGGACTGGGTTCGGTCGGGCGGGAGCCACTCGGCACGTTCCCGCAGCACACGGATCCCCCGAGCACCCTCCTCGATTCGTTCAATTGCAATTGTTTTGACGCCACGGGCTAAGTGACGAAGACCAATGACCCCTCCGCTGATTAGGTAATAATCGCAATCTCACGGGATGCATCACAAGAGGTTATCTCATTCCCGTACGACTGAAGGGGCTTCACTGCGTGGAAAAGCTTTTCATTGCATCAAGGTAGACGACGATAAGAAATTTTTTTTATCACCCATCTCGTCACATCCCTCTCGAGAACTCAGCACGTCATCGGAGATGCATCTTATGGTCGTTACAGATGTATTGGAAGAAATTTCCCTTCGTGGGATGGGAGAGTAGTGGATGAATGGAGCACTGTGTTCAATGAATAAACTGAAACGGCACGGCAGCTGTGACACTCCATCCCACTTCCCAACCTTACCTTCGCTGTTGTGTCTAAAAATAAAGTGCCTGCAGAGCTATATCGATCAACATACAAAGAAAAGTCATCCCGCCGCATCAGAATGCGCCCCAGAAACATTTTCATGGAGTCAGTCGCCAGGTGGTTTTAAATTTAGAACAAAAAACTAATTATTTTGAAAATACGATATTACTGTCGGAATCTTCAACTGAATCTTCACACCCTCACACCGTTCTCTTTCGGTGTAGAAAACGTTTAGAAAACTGCAATTTATGTAGGAATTTAGGAGACTTACCGATTTCTTCCATAATTCATTCGCACATCATACCCACACACCGTTTCAGGCATGCCCCAGACTTTTAATATTTTTTGCCATTTGAAAGTCTCTTCGGCCATAGTCACTGATGATCATTTACTCTGCCTGCCTCTTCCTCTCAAACTCAGCTCTCACATATCTTATGTTTGGCGATTCGAGGTTTCACCCATTAACTCAATTAGCCGAAAGAAAACACTTGGTTATTCCACACCAACGTTAATTAACGACCAGTTATTAGTTAAAATTGGTGTGGAATAAACCAAGTGCTGTCTTTCAATTTATCATGAATCGCTTCCACACAGTCACGCCTGAAAGAACGAATATGACCAAACCAGCGCAGCACACTTCTTTCATGGCTGTCTATCACCGGTGCACACAATCACATCCTTTGGTTCCCCACTCATTCCTCCCCGTCTTGATCCTATTTTTACCACAAACACTCAAGTTACTTATAAAAACTGTTTTCATTCGACATTTATTACTATTCTGGCATGCTCAAGTTTAGCTTCCACAAAATTAGGAGCGAAAAGAGGTTCTTTTTTAAACTGCTTTGAACAAATATTCTTGCCATAAAGAAACATTTAATTCATTTTCAAAACAATTTTACTCATGCTAGCAGAATTATTGCATGAATAAAATTCAGCACTAACAATGAAATTTTAAGCCGCCGTTAAGTCAATTCTGAATAGGGCGCTTTTAAAACAACGATGGCGGCAATAACATAAAACATACTAATAAAATATTACAAACATTCTGTAGGCGTAATAATCCCTCTCACAAACGGATTACAATACCATTGGCCATAGAGAAATGTCCATTCTTCCATCAATGCCTCACGAATGACGACCAACAACGACGAATTAATCACATTGACCAAAAGTATGTGTTACTATTTACTATTTAGAAATGTGCATTTAAAGGAGTCCACAGAAAATTTTTTTTTGTCATTTGGTTAAGTATTTACCATAATTTTCAGACAAAATATGGAAACATGGCATACTTTCATTACTGACCCCTAAATGAGGAATCTTTGAAATGCCGCAGTCCCATTCGAATTTATCCTTTCCTCTCTTTCGCGATTCCTCTCCCAAGCGTTTCTCGACAGCTGACGATCGTACGGGTGTGACATCCTTATTTTTCGGCATCGCTGCATCCCTGTCGGCGTACCGAGGCGTTAACATCGGACTTTCACTCCCGCTCGGACCCGCCTGACGACACGAAGGGACGAAGCCTCTTTCGAAGTTATTGGGGCAGAATGCGAACAACAAATTGCGGAAATTATAGAGAGGGGAGGAGACGGGTGGAACAAGGGAGCAAGGTTAGTGCTGCGTGGTGGAGAAAAGGCGGCGAGGCTGGGTCAGCTTTAGATGACGGCGGCCTCTCGCACGATGGAAAAGACATCACGAACGGAAAACGGATGAGAATACGTCATCCCTATAAAATGTACGAACGCACGATGAATGACAATCTTCATCTATTTCAGTACTTAGCGTATTGTCTTTAGCGATACATCGACTACACCTTTCTCATGAGGAGATAAATGCAGACAAAAAACTCATTATTTTGTCTGCATTTTTAATGTGGATGATGAAGATCCTAAGTTCTTGTTGCGATCAGGATCTTCCATTTGATTCAAAGGCCTTCCAAATACGATCTAAATGACGCAAAGCAAACATAATGGAACTTTTTTGCAAGAGTGCGCGCGCACGCGCACACACCTCTCCGTTCCTTCACCCATATGAAAAACATCGCGACGCCGTCGTTAATCACCATCGCGATGCAATCGACAATGAATATTGGTGATAGCATGTAATAACGATGGCAATCTTCCAATAATATCGTGGCACCGATAACGTATGTCGGCCGCGTAAGACATTGACAGTTAACAAGGAAGGTGTGGCCAATCGACGGACTTTTCCCCGCCGCATCCCCCGCAGCAACATATCATCGCTCGTAATCCTCTCACCTCAACCGGAGGCCTCGCTAGAACATATGCGTGTTTTTTTTGTGAAAAATAAACAAGGGCCCACTCTCTCCCTCCCTCTCGTGGCCCTCCTATCGCTCTGGAGCGCGCCCTTGCGTGTTAATCCGACGGTGGAGCCGAAGAGGGAGTGAGAGAGGCGGAAGATGAGGCAAGGCGCGAGAGATAATAAATCGTTGCGTTTTTTTCATCCATCCCAATACGAATGCCATTACACGTGGAAATTGAAAAAACACGAGAGGCGTTCCGGAGATTTATAAACCTCTAAATCCGGAATCCGGAAATAAAAGACGGGCAAAAAAAACACCGCTTAGTTCAGTCGGGTGGCGAAGGAGCATGAGTGCCTCTCTCATTTTTTGAGGTGGAAAAACAAAAAGAATCGTAAGGATGCCGTCCCATCCAAAAAACTAGGGGTTTTTGTGACGGAATGGGGACCACGAAGAGAAGAGGGAAATGACACGAGCGCCGCGGCGGATTTTCGTCGCAACGCGCCTTTTCCACGAGCTGTCCCGTCATCTCGTCCGTCGTTCTGAGAATCTAGACCTTCTGTAATAATTACGGACGTTTTGGCCGGAGAACTTCCCCGATGAGCAGAAAGGAAGATGCCGGGAGGGATGGATGGATAGCGAAGAAGGGACATGAGGCAGGTATGTATTTATGGCCTCTTAAGGCGGCCAATCACAAAACAAACGAAAGAACTTCATAAAAAGGGACGAAGAATAATCTCGAGGAGGAGGCGAGGCGAAATGGTGGACCTCCGGGAGGTGAATGGCAGCAAAAAACTCGCAACTCCCCAATTCAGAGAAAATTGCCACATTTTTTTCCTCGCGGGATCAATTGCGGAACTCAAACCTCCTTGTAACAGGTAATACAGCAAAGGGCATTCCGAAATTTTTTTCTCTCAATATAATGATCCTCCGACTTCAATAAATTTATGAAAAATACATAACGTGATTAACAGGAAACGATCGAATTAATATCTACTAGGCTCACGATAATCGCATTTCATGATGCACGGTGTTCTAAATATGATTTTATTCGTAATTTGATAAATTTGCCGTTGCAATAGAAGGTACTGCGATCGCATGCAATTAACAGTTAAATCAAGATTCGCTTATAACTTTCCATACATTCGTGTTATTTTTGTACACTTTATTCCACAAAACGACGCTTCGATAATTTATAACATAATCGAAGCATATTGGCATTGGTTCTACCTCCAGAAACCCTTCTTGAGGTATGTATACATATCAGGCATGGCATCTTTAACGAACGAGTGAGATGAATGTTCCTGCATGCAAGCAAGACACCAAGACGCCGACAACGACCTCGTTCACTTCACGACATACACGGACAATCCGAAGGCCGGAACACCTTCCTGGGCTAACTGAGCGATTAACAAACTAGGCTTAAAGAGGCCGAGTCAATCCTCCAGTCACCAGGAACAGAGTTCATTAATGAGGAGAATAGTCCGGGAGCTAGAGAGCTCTTCCTCACTCCGAAGAGCCGAGGAACTCTTTTTTTCTTCCTCCACCTCCCCGCTCCTTTTGTTTCTCTTTTTGTCGGGGAGTTTTCCCGAGTCGGGGACCCCTTGAACCTGCACGTGGGGCCTCTTCTGACACCAGTTCCTCCTCCACCCTCTTCTCCTCCCCTTCCCTCCCACATCTATTCCTCCCTTCACGCCCACCTCCCCATCCACTTCCAGAGCCTTCCCGCATAGGCCGCTACAGGCGACAGCATTCGATCCCGATTCGACTCATTCTAAAACAAATGTAGCTCCCTTCATTAAAGATTCGATGGGGACGAACCTTTCCATATCGTCAGCACTCAGCCTAAACGATCTCGAGTAATTACCGATCTCATCCGATTCACTTTCGCTCCACGATCAGATACGAATTATGAC
Organism: Hetaerina americana; assembly: GCF_022747635.1. Lineage (NCBI taxonomy): Eukaryota > Metazoa > Arthropoda > Insecta > Odonata > Calopterygidae > Hetaerina > Hetaerina americana. The sequence goes on from NW_027286874.1 coordinate 91,237,528, forward strand.
CCATTATGCAACACCTATGTCGTGCTCGGACGCCGGAATTATTTAAAACGAACACTCCATGGACTGGGCCTTCCCTAAGCACTCAATGGTCGATCGGTCCAACAACTTTCAAGTGAAACTCGATTAAAGCGATGCGATCTTTTGATAGCATTCCGCAACTCTCGGACGAAGAGTTAAGCGAACGGATACTCACTCGCAGGCGAGGAGACAGACGATTGGCGACTGCCGAGGATAACTTGAGGTTACGAAGATGAGGTTAATGGATAAATTTATATCCGAAACGACTTAAACAATCGTATTTGGGGGTTCAATATTTTTTCTTTTCTTTCGATGGATTCAATCATCGTTTAATCTCCGAATCGATTCAGACGTTTCGAGTCAGTTGCTCCCTGAATCGCCAGACTACGGGGGGAAAAGGGGGAAAAATAACGCAATGAAATACAGAACGGGGAGCCGTGGCGGTGCTGGTGAAGGTGCGGGGCGATGGGAGGAAGGAAAGGAAAGGGTTGAGGAAGGGAGGAGGAGGAGAGGGGAATGGTAGGGATGGGGGAGGGTTACGCGGGGTGGATGTGGGGCGGACGGGATGGATGGGAATGTGAATGGGCGAAGGGTGGAGTAGAGGCACGTATGTGAGGAGAGGAGGCGGGCGGAGAGTGGGAAGGGAGAAAGGAGGGGGCCAGGGGAGCCATGAGTAGGAAACGCTCTCGGGGATTCGGAGGAAGTGAAGATGAGGGAGGGTGAGGTGGCTGGCTGGCTTCTCGTCGCCCTGGCGGGGGGCGCGATCGCCGTGGGGAAGGACGGGGGGAGGAATGACTGAGTTTCAGGAGGGAGAGAGGGGGGAGGCTTGCATTTTAGGACTTGAGGAGGAAGGAGTGAACCAACAACGACCAACCAACCCCTCGATCGACCGCATGAGGCACTCCAACAAATCCTCCCTCCTCCCGGGACCGTAGGATCGCTTGAGGACGACGTGAGACACTTCCGAGAGCGACAACAACGAGCTGTTTTCTCTATCCGTGACTACCTCCTCCTCTTTCCCTCTCATCTCCCACCGCGTTCGTACTTTATCTGTCGGATGAAGCTCTCCACCGCTGTGGAACGCCAATCACCCACCAGCCAGCTCCCTCTGCTGCCTTTCAACCCTCGCGACATCGTGTGCGTACTCTGGACCACGACGAACGGATGTCTCCCCGGCCGAAGAAAATGTTTCGCCCCCTTATGAAACACTGTCTTGTTCGGAAAGCATTGTATTCGAGTGGTTCGGATGGAGGAGGACCCAAAGGCCGTGAGGTCGAATCCCGTCTCGACCCTGTTAATATGGGAATGGCGCGCATGCCGACTTGACAACGAAGGTCGCAGCTAAGAATCCCACCGCTAGTATGGATGCTTTAAGGCGTGATGTTTCGGTTCTTAATGCTGGTCCGTACGCTGCAAGAAGACCATTAGACTAAAGGAAAACTTAAATCCCTAAATTTTACTTGGCTAAGACAAAAGTATCTCCACTTAAGAATACTATGTGGCACCGTGTGATGGTTTATTACTTTTCACTAATGTGAGGTACACGAGCATATGATCCCAGTTTGAAGTTCAAACGGCTGCGTAGACAAAAATAAACGGAAATCGGAAACGTAAACAATTGACTTATCCCGAATTACGAATGAGGATTTCCAACAGACGGGGTGATATAATTATGTGACACGGTTACGTACCAAAGATGTAACGGCATTCCTGGCAGAATCATTGGTTCATCATTTACGACGTAGTATATTGTAACTTAAAATTTTTACGCCCCTTTATAAGGTAGTTGATCTAAATTTGTAAAAAAGACTTTTCTAATAGATCCTATTATCTAGTACGATACTAACAGGTAAACATTTCGCGCAGGAGTACACCTGGATGGAAATCTAACAATGAATTTCTTTGATAACTTTCACTGAGACACATCAAGTATTGACTTTTTCTTCATGTCTTCCCCCGGCTTACCTCTACTTATCTAATCTTAAGAGGTTCCTCAGACGTCGTGGGGACATCTATTCGAACTATCGAAATTCAGGCGAATTCACTTTCCTAAATACGGTTATCATTATGAGATATAGACTCATTCAACTGGCAATTAACTGAAAAGAAATCGATTGAATCATTTAAAATGTCATGAGATGTAAAAATACAAATAGTACAGTTCCTGATTCTCGGAGGACTTAACACGGTAAAATTGTAATCACCGGATCCGATTTAATTTTAAGAAATAGGCACAACTAAATAAAGGATCAAAAACACTAAATTGCGGTATCCATTGAAAACGGATAGATTCCAGACCAACCAGGAGTCTAAAAGTTAAATAAATTGAAAAAATATATTCGACCTCGCGTCACGGACTACCCAGAGGACTTAATTGAAAAAAAACTGAGGGGCGTTAAAATAAAATTTCGAAACTTGCGTCGATCCTTCGCCGCAGTAACGCATACCTACGAGAATGTGATTTCTATTACGGAATATGTCTTTCTATTTTACTCTTATCAGCGAATGGGTAAATATGTGGAAGAAATCGAGACGGTTACAAAATATTTAACCCAAAGATCCTAAATTTTCATGAATTAGTCACATGAAATTTGTTTGTACGGTAGAGATCGGAGATGTCAACCAAATTAGCACCCAAGTTCATTGAAAACAACTTCGCTGGATGCTCCATCCCACCCGGAAGCGGCCCGCGAGCCTGACAGACTTACAGCTGAGACGAGCATGGGGTCGCCCACCCCAGACCCGAGGAAGGAGTGAGATGGGTAGTGGGGGGAAGGGTGGATTGGAAAATCAGGCGTAGACCATAAATTACGTCACGCAAGGGATATTGTACCACCGTGACGAGACGGGAGCAAGATGTTTTGGCATGGATGACGAATATATCGCATTATTTGACATAGGTGACGAAAATATATCAGCGGCGCCCTCCCTACATACTACTTAGCAACACACAAGGATCAATTCAGTATTGAGGCAAGATAGTGCTTGTTTTATTCCTCACTCTTTTCCGAAAATATTACTATTTGAGCGTTTTGATGCTCGTTCAGCTTGTCTGCTGCGAGTGGGAAACACGTATACGAATCGGGGGAGCTATGACGCTCGCAAGAAAAATAAACGTTATTTCAGCTACTAGGGATCAGGTCGGTGTGACGATTAATGCATTGGCTTTCCATTCCGATGCGCCAGGTTTTAATCTCATTGGATTTTTCGGCGTCACTTCGATCCCAACACAGGTGCGTCGTAGAGAGCTATTTCAAGTACAGTACTTCGTCGGATGAGAAGTTAGACCGTGTGACCACTTGGCGCTCCATTTAAATTCAGGACTATTCCGATGCCGGGTTTCTCTATCCACCCTTCATCATGTTCCTAAAAAAACCATAGCTACTCCGATTCCACACCTATTGCTAGAGGCGCAAATTAAATCAAATTTCAAGTGTCTCTTCTAGCAGCAACCACAAATTTGTACTAATTTCAACTCAGGCCAAGGAGTTCCTGCACAGGGAGCATCGTCAAGTCATTATAAAAGATATCCCCTATAACGCGTCGCAAGGTGACAAGCGCGGAGGAGGTAGGGGGTTGAAAAACAGCATAACGTCATATGTGGACAGCGCCCGAGTCTGAGACGGTGGATGCTCGGGAGAGGGGGTGGCACAGGAGGGAGGGCCAGCTCCCCTTCGCTTCTATGTATGCATGGCTCGAGACTTTTACGAGTGCCTGCCGTTGCTGACGAAGAGGTGAATGGGGAGAGGCGGAGAGAGGAAACGGAGGGACGAGAAGGAGGGAGAGGGGCGTGGGAGGGAATACACATTTTTTCCGAGGATGAGAAGGGGCGAATGAGGGGTGGGGAGCGACGCCCGTGGAAGGCTCAAAACTTGGTATAAGCTCGCTCCTCCCCGCACGGAGGAAGTGAGCGGTGGAGAGAGAGAGAGACCGACGAGGGAAGGGGGGGGTAGATGGTGAGGGTGGGAGAGAGAGAGACGGATGGCTACAGTGTCGCGATGCAAAGACGTCGACCGCAAGGCAACACGGTCTCTCTTGACGTCAAATTATCGAGCAAAACGAAGCACCGAATGTCGAAGTCGTTGCGCGCTGTTGTCGTGCTCGGTGTTCCTCAACCACTTTCATCCACAAACATCCAGCAATTACTGCCAGTAACTAGTTGTATTTGCTGAGTACTTTTCAATATAACGGAAATAGATGTTCTTGATATGAATAAAAAGACACGGAGCCGATTTTTAACCCGGTGGCATAGTACCGAACTCTCTAATAATATAGTCGCACCAATGGTCATAATCAAACGTGAGTCAAATATTTGTAACATAAATTTCAGGGATTCAATTGGGTACATTTGGCATTGGCATTAATTAAATGTTATCCAATTTTGTTATTCAGTCACTAATGATGAGAAAACCCATTTATATCGATGAAATAGAGTAATCTCTCTGACTTATAGTCATGAATTTTTGTCGAGATATACATGAAAAATCGAATTCGGTTCAAATATAAATATTTCCATTTTTTTACTCGATGGTGCACTGACGATCATTTCTTTCCCAATACCAGGGCGCTCTGCGGGTCCTCGACAAAGACCGCTACCGGATGCCCGCTTCTTACGAACACCTCGGCCGAATCAACAGTCACCCCATTTTCGGCGACACTCGGAATACGAGGTGCACATTGAGTGCTTTGAAAGTGGTGAAGGGAATACAAGACTCACAAGTATCACTAAATTTCCAAGACTCACAAGAGCAGGGAACATTTTAGTACTGGAATGAAATTAATGGAAAAATGAGGGTTATTCTTATATTTCAACTGGTAAATCACGGAAATTCATCCGATGACGAGATATATTTTATGCTTGTGGCACTAAGGCCCGCTAACCGATCCATTAGCTCAGCCTGGAAAATCTAGGATGAAGTAAGGGAGAGGCGGGGAGGGAGTCTGCGATCGCCCCTCCTTAAGAAGCATCATAAACATGATGTTTGAAATACGGCATAGCAGGGAGAGTTGAGGAATGGAAAGGGGGTGAGGGTATGGGAGGAATGGGCGATTAAAGGGTGGAGGGAAGGGACGGGAGGCATTGAAGAGGTGCGCGAAGGAAGGATGAGGTTTGAGATGAGCCCCTTGAAGATGTGGAAGCGGTGTTGTGGTTGGAGCGAAGCCCCTTTTTATCTGATCCGGATAAGGACGTTTCCCTTCACGTTTTTTTTAAAGTAGAAGATGCCTGCCTTCCCTCCCAGTCCGCTGAGCGCGCACACACACACACACATACACTAACACCCCCTTGGTCCACCTCCTCTCCCCCTTTCTATTTCTTCCTCTCCTATAGTGGTGTCGAGAAGGAAGGAGAACTCTACCCCTCTGGCCCGAAAGATGCCGAGTATTTTCTTTTTTTTTAAGCTCCGACGAGTCAAAACGTAAATGAGTAGGGTAAGAAAGACGGCGAGAGAAAAAGAAAGAAGGAGAAAAAACAGATGAAGTAGGGAAATTATATGTACATAAAAACCACAGCAATCGACTCGGAGGGTAGTTTTAATACTTAAAGAGGGAAGTGCATTGAAAGCATTAATCTCAACGGCATGTGAAATTTACGGATGAGGCCAAGGGGGGGGAGGCAGTTTCTCCCCCTGAGACTTCCGTGGTTATCTAAGAAAATCTGGCATCCGAAAAATTGCACAGTTTGGGTGAAGTTGAGGATGCCCGGAATCGAACTCGAACCACTCTGTCAGAAGCCCAGGATTCTACCCACTAGGCTACCACGCCCCAAAGTACACAATAGAGGAAGGAAAATTTTCCCCTTTCGTTTACTCAAAAATTGTGTATTCTGGAAGCTTTTAAGGGCAGGTGGGGAGAGGTAATTTCTCGCCCAACTCGTTCGAGGGCGCGCATCGCGGTGGCTCCGAGAGACCGTGATTGTGAAATGTCCCTTTTCAAAAGCCCTCCGCGGGTCCACTCCTCGGTGGTCCTGGTCGGGAGGATGGCTGTCTCTTCTCCGCTTTCACGACAAGGTCTCCATTAAAGGAAGAAAAGGCCCTGGGAATACGGGAGGGCGTTCGTGTAGGTTCAACGAGTGACAGAGAGAGGGAGTGACCCTGACGGAAAAAGAAAGGGAAAGAGGTCGAAATGTTTACCGGCAGCAGGAATGACCAGACCACTCCCCCCCTCCCCTCCAGCCCGTACTTCACGCCGCTCCAGAAGGCAAAACCGCAGTGGTCAAGCTTCTACGAGGGAAGAGATTATCTCGCGGTTTCTTTTGGGGAGGTAGGATTTTACCCGGATTCGAATGGGGACCAAATAATTATTTGGGGACTAATCTATAACACAAATACACGTCGTGAATAGCCGATAAAATTATTTTTTTTTAAATGACCGAACGCAAACAATTCCATGAATTGTAGAACTTATTCAATGCGTTTACCAACAAACACTTTCCGTCTCAGTTCCGTCCGTCTTTTACCAAAACTCCGTCGAAAGTACTCACATCCACTCTGTTTTCTTATATTTAGTCCTCTCAAAATTCGGGATTGGTATTTTCAAGAGCCAACAATACTAGTCCATCGCGAGTCGTCAGGAAAGAGTCGAGTGGCACCGAATAGATACTCAAACAGGTGAAAACAAGCATTGGAATCGTACGAGGAACGAAAGTGTGGACACGGAGAGATGGCTCCTTGGCACTTTCGTCCTAGAGACGTCGATGGAAAAACCCCGGGAGAGAAATTCCCAGAAAAGTCAGGAGCACGGCCTTTCTTTTTCCTCCTTCTACCACCAGTGATAGCGTCGAAGTGTGAACGAATAACAAATCAAAGGAACCGTTTTAACCGTTCTGGTGTCTCCTGAGCCTGGCGCCGAGCCTCGGGGAGTTTTACGACCGTTAAGGGCAGTTGTAGTGCAAACCCCTGTTTTCGGTCATTTACTTCTGGGACGCCCACGACGCTGTCCCCGTCTCTCTCGTCAGACCCACGTGTTTGAAAGAAAAATAAACCCCCTGGCGCTCTCGGAGGGAATGCCGAGGGGAGATTCCAAACTTTCGCGAGTTCTTCTGCACTCCCGGGGCAATAACTCTCCCACGTTCGAAACGAGTCGAAACCGACCACCTACAAAAACCTCCGAAAAACGTACAACAATAACTATGCCGCCTTTTACGACACCATTTGAACTTCTGCAAAAATCCAAATAAGTTCCAAAAAGCTTACCCAGCACTTCGAGAGAGAGAGGGGCTATTATAGTTTTGTGAAATCCGTTACATTTGTGAACCGAAAATCATCAGACATATCTTAAAACAACTCACGAGGGGAGGAGACATGGAAAAAATCCATCTTGAAGCGAACAACTTGGGAATCCTCTGGAACCGATCCAAATTCCCATCCTTGCCTAAACCAAATATTCCGTGTAAAACCCCTATCTAGCTTCTCCTCCTCTCAAGGCCAGATGGACGTCAGGAAGGAGATGCATTGCCAGTCTGATCAACAAAATGTACGTCCATCCTTGTCGGACACCGTTCGCATCGATAATTCACCCGCGCGTCCAGCATCCTAAGTAGCCTTTGAAATGGCATTGAGGCTTTCAGCCAAGCTGGGCGGCTTTACGAAAAAATGCCGACGAATTCTTCTTATAGTTTATGGAGAGCAATTTTCGTTGCTCGTTAATCACCAATTAATCCAACATTCATCTTCGACAATGAGCAGTACGTGAAGTTCGTGGAGTACACCGAAATGCTTAAATGCTTACTGCGAGAACTCTCGACAGGACTTCAAATGAAAGCGATGGGCTACTTCGAAGCAAAAAAAATTGGACTTGGAACAAAGGTAAGACCGACCTCTCATCATGCCTTTCTCATTCCTTTTCTCCCAAAGTATTTTGCGACTGCGAACTTCTGCCGATACGTATTTTAAAGCGCACATAAATGACAGCATCAAAAGAAGACTGTAAAGTTAAAACAAAATATTGGGACGATTTCAATGGTCATACATGGAATAAATAAGTCTTTTACACGAAGCAAAATATCATTAGGAAATGCCAAATTTCTATAAACAGTGCACAAATATAAATGTTCTGCATACTTCAGGAGAATAAATGTCGTCTAAGCTCGTTTGTGCGTACACTAGTTGGCATCTGGCATATTTTAGAGTTAATGAGTAAACACCTCATTGTTAATCATCAGACAGACTTTACATTATGGATGTATCCAAAATAAACGCTTTCACCTTAACTCGTTAGACAGCATGTGAAAGACCACGGGCGTACAATATCTCAATTAACGCATCCCTAAGGGACTGATGGACGGATGCTGGGAGACTTCTTAATTAGCCGCTGGTTAGAGAGCGAAAAATTAGAAACCAGGTGCACCTTACTTATTTTAATTTTTAAAAACCTTTATAAAACTATCATTACATTAAATCAACCAACAAATTTGGTCTTAAACTCGTGTACCGTTTAAAACACAATATCACAACCAGAAAACATTATACTCACGTCATATGCAAGAGTCAACCTTTGCTATATGCTAAAAACTTGCTATCTATTGTGTTATCGATAGTGATGTAACCAAAATTTATTATCAGCCTTCGGATATTCGACACCATTTAGCACAGACTCTAAAATCAATTAATCGAAGTGCTCCAAATCGATTTCCGAATAATTAGATAAACGAAATACTTGATCGTTTATCCTCTTTTTTGCGGATTGTTGTTCGGATTAACTGATGATGAAAAAATATATGCCTTAACCATATGCAATCTTCAGTCAACAAGCACAGTATTAAAATACATAATTAGAATCCAGAGATAATAAAGCATAAAATTACTCCCGAATCGGCCATTCGTGCCAGCAATGAATATTCCGATTACCATCAAAATTTTGACACTTATCGCTCGCTGCCTACTTGAAACAATAGATGGACTTCCATGAATCTGGTTTGCACTCTTTGGCATCGCTGAGCAAAAAACCTTTGAATGCTATGGAACTATAGCCAACAAGACTCAAGGCTACAAAGCACTGCGACAAAACTTTCCAAGACTGGAACTAATCGTGTTATTCTAAAACGCAATCAATCGAAAATCGACTTTTTTTTTAAAAACTGTCTTATATTCTGTTTTCAGGATTAGAAAAACCTTTTTGGTAAACAGGGTTTCTCATATTATTCGTAATAGTCGAAAACGGTATCATTCAAGTCTTGTTATCAATTACGCCAATCAGGGCGGTAGTAGTATATTTACAGGTATGTAGGCCATCCTTGATCTCCAAATTGCTTACCGGAGTCCATTTCACCCTCATACCCTACTTACTGGAACAACACATTCCGGGGGAGATTACTGCCCCGATGCAGAAATATTGCGTAGAATTCGAAGCTATGGATTCCGTTATTTTTATTCGGTTTACACTTGTGATTACGATTTCAAAGGGCACGACCAACACTTTTCACAATGTAAAGCATGTCTTTCACATTAAAAGAGCAGGTAAAACCCAAGCGTAAATACCATGGAGTTGTTTGAGGAATTCTCTTCATTATCCTTCGTCAAGGAATCACAACTTCATAATAGTTCTCCTCTCCGTCTTGTGAGCCAACGCGAATTTCTTAAGGGGGGGGGGAAGAGAGCTCCGATTGGAAGCGCGGGGAGAAATATTAGGAAAGGAATATATTTCGTTCATTTCACTGTCTCATATTAATTATACACTCTTACATTATGGCTCATAGATAAAATATTAGATGGGGGTTAATTTTAATGACTGAATAGAGTGGGCTTCCAACCTGCATGTAAAATCGTGGCCAGGCCGTGTGTACTTTTGCACACGGCCTGGCCACGTTATGCTTCCTTTTCCAGAACAAAACTAACAATGCGAAATGACTTCATCATCAAGAAGCCTATGAAATTAAAATTATAATTTTACTTGACAAAGGAATTCCAGTGTAAGAACAGTTGTGCCGATTTTCGTATGAGCTCAAATAATTTGAATAATCAGGAACTAAATACGCCGATGTAATTTAAGCAGGTCTGCCCAAAAACACATACCTGAATATAAAAGGCGTGGAATTGCAGCCGAGAGGATTAGCACCCACCGTTTACATCAAAGATCTAGGGTTTAATCCCGCCTCAAGTAAGGATCAATTGAAAGTTGGCAATTTTCCGCAAAATAAAATTTAATGCGACCGGTTTCAATGTAATTACATCATCGTCAGGTAACAGCCATCACTCCTTTTTATTTTTTTTATTCAAGTAAGGATACTAAATCTATCATATCACTTTACAATTGATCCTATACCTGTGGAAAAGATGCCCTTCCGTTGATTGCACTCTCATTACGAAAATTATTTATTATGAAAAGATTGGACCCAAAACTTCACACCGGGTGTCGTTATCTGTAGAAAATAAATTACTTATGTGATGAAATGCTAAATTTACGGTGATTTACACTAAATTATTAGGCGGTAGGAAAGGCATCAGCACCTGTTCTTTTCTCTCAACGTCCCCATATGCATTTTATTTGTCTTAATAGTGTACTTCCCCCTGTTGATAATTCCCATTTTTGCGGCAGATAGAATGAACACCAGAAAGGCTTACGACCATAAATGAGACACAAATTGAAGAGATATTAAACGAAAAGGTTTTTCATCAACGATTTCCAAATAAACGTTTTGCAAACCTACCCTTCAGTAACTATTACAGATAAGGGAGATCACCTGAAGACGCTTCGCTAGAAGGGATGAATAACAATTATGAATCCACTCGGCGGCTAGGATTCGAATTCGTGACATTAATCTGAGATGAGCGCATCGATGACCTATAAGAGCGTGGCTGAATGTAGAAAGGCTAAATGAATGGCTGTTCCTTCGAGGCGCTAGGTGGGACCTGGCAGATGTTACCCATTTCATAAACACTTCACGAAAATGGCATGCCTCGGAGCTTAAAGGATTTCAAAAGTCAACTCGCCCGTTTCTGACACTCGCGTAATAAATAAGGAGGAAGAAAAACTCAAGCACAGCACGAGATTTATCTTTCGAGCAAATACCAGCCGGATTTCAACGAATGGTGTGTTGTAGGTATATAGTGAATTAGAAGCGAAATCGAAAGGTTTTATGACAGCAATGAGTTTTAACAGTAGATTTCGGATTAAGGTATCCCAAGGGTTGCATCAAATTACTGACCCGTAGTAATTGACCCTCGGAGAGCCACCGTACCTTTGTCAGAGGCGGGACTCGTATCCGCCATCCTACCGGGACGACACGTTCATTAACCCGATGACCATCGTCGGCGTTACTAAAACGAAAAAGTGGATTCACATCTTGAAACCCACGTGAAAGAGTAAGAATATATCAAAGCTCTCCCGGGGCACTATTCCGTTTAGGACGAAAGTGGGGGACTTGGGTACCAATTGGAACAATTTAAATATGATCGACACTTATCATTTCGTGGCCGAAAATTCAGCGGACGGGCTCTAAAATTTCCGCCCCACAATTGCCTCTCGCGTTCAATCGTCGAGCACGAAGGCGACGGCATCGCCCGGATTCGTCGCACGGCCGGGGGACAAAGCGGCATGGTGAACGATGGAGGGGCGAGATAATGAGGGGAGTGAGTGGGCACAACAGCCCGGCGCGGGGAAAATAGATCCACGACCCGCGACCTCAGCCACTCGGGCGGCCGCCGCATACTAGGGCATGTAGGTCGATTGGAGGTAAACATCATGTGCTCCCGCCGTCGAATAATACTCGACTCGGACTGAAAGACTGCCGACGAGAGAGTGAGAAGAATGAAGAAAGTCAAACGGTCGCCTCCCAAGGTATCATTCCGATTTATATTCTTATTCCCTACTCGCGATCACACAATGGACCGCGGTCGCAGAAATAAGTCCAACCATTATCGCCAACCAGAATAGATCGCGCAGCATACGCTCATGAAGCGCGCAGAGGAAACAAGGGAGGGATTTATGTGTGCGTGTATGTGCGTGTGTGTGAGAGAGAGAGAGAGTAAGAGGTAAAGAGATCGTAATGGCTCTGCGAGACCATGTCTTAGTGACGCAAAGCGAACTTGTAAGCGATGCCAAAGATTTTCGAGGTGCGGCCGTTGGAGGTGACAAGCAAAAGTGAGTCGAAGCGAGAAGGGAAATGCAAGCCTCTGCAACGTGACGGGGAGAGAACTGGGAAATATCTGCAGATATGGCATACATAATACTAAGCGCTAAGATGAAAGTATTCGCGAAGGACGTACTTGAGTGTAATGACTTCCTCAGTGCGCTACGATCTCCAATGAAAAGTGACAGCAAGATCAGACGATTTTACTAGTTAAGCCAAAGATTAGCCCTTACCTGCTTTTAAAATTTGAAAATGATGCAAATTATTGAAATGAGTGCAACATTGAATCTGTGACCACAGAGACCAATTAATACCTGAGGCACTGAAATTTGAACATAATTTCATGTGCATGCAGCATTGACTTACACGCGGCATTTGTAGGAACAACGACGACGAATCACTTCGACGAAACTACGTCATTAGTCGTACGTCCTGGACGTACGACTAATTCATCATTTTCTTCGAGAACTGTCTCACTTATGACTACGTTCGTCGATTCCCAGAAAGAACCCATACCCAAACCTTGACTTAAAATGGTGATGCCTGATTTAAGGAAGGAGCATTAGTACCTAACAGAAAGGTAGAGACATCAAGCACTGGAGTCATGTCAATACATGCAAATAAAAGGAAGGTTAGTTTTCGAGGTTGGATTATGCCCGACGGCATCAGAGAAATAAAACCATTATCATGAATGAAGAGTCCTTGGCGCTGAGCTTCCGGGAGCTGAGGGGGAGACAGCTTGGTTCCCATTATTTCGATCGACTAACTCGCAGGCGGGGACTCACTCTCCTCGTTTATGAATGCAAATGCCGTAACGGAACAAGCGCGAATAAAGAATAACATTGATAGAGTTTGTCTGAAGAAAAAACGGTGGGTACACATACACACTGGAGGCAAAGCCATGGTTGGGCCATTCCAAATTTCGGAGTATCCGCAACGATAATGAACCAGGACGGGCCAAAGTGAGGCCTCCCACACCGGAGGGGGATCTTCCGTAAGATGAAACCAAAACTATTATTTCATGAGGTTCAAATTGCATGGTGTACGTGGAAAATCGACAGTCATAAAAATGTACAGCTTCCAGGCGTAGTAAAAATTTCCATGAACATATATCATTCAAGAGGAAAAATTTCCACGTGGCCAGGGGAAATGTAATTGCGAACTTGGCGCTGAAGGCCCTCATTTCTAGGAATCCGGTCAGTCAAAGGAATGAATGGGGAAAGAATGAAGGAAAGGCAGGAATACGGTGCCTGAATTGAGGATTGATTTGTAGGTCCTGCTGGTGCTTGAATATCTTGCGCGCTTGCATCTGCATGGGTGACATTTACACAAGGAAGTTGAATGTGAACACTTTATTCTCGAGAGCGAATGTTTTCTCATCCTCTCTGTTCCTGGATTCGACGCATACTTACCCAGATTCACTCTTTTCAACACTCACACTTCCTTGACGTAATGCGAAGTTCTTTTAAAAGCTTTTAGACTTAAACCTTGGGTGTACATCACAAAAATATAAATAAATAAAAATTACTCAAGGCGTAATTTCAGGACAAGTTACCATTCTATAAGACATGAAATTAATCGCAGAAATGTTACAAACCTATGTATATTTGAAATATGCGCCATTGGGTTATTGAGATCAACAGTAATGAAAACGAATGTTTATTTGATATGCCAAAGTAGCTTAGTTGAGGACTCAAGGCCACTTGTAACGGGGCCTTTGGTTCCCCACGGAGCACTGGTAACCAGAAAAATACACCACTTGTATTTTTGAGGGTGTCATTCAAAGGCTTTATCCGGGAGTTGAATCCGGGACCTTCGAGTCACTCAATATATCTATCGCAAAAAAAGCTATATCCGCGTTCTGTGTTTTCAAAAATTACTCTAAAACCACTCGGTAATTATCGATTAATTCCACAGATCAGAGGAGTGTAAGTTCTATGGCTTCCAAAATTATTGCCCACAGATTTTTTTTATTTCGTTATTCTTCGATATTCCCCCGTGACGTCATTCCGTTCCTCTCCGTGGTGTCGCAAAAGAACGGTTTGGGAGCCAACGACGTCAGTGAAAAACGGGTGGCTTCTTCCTACTATCCGTACTTTTCTCAGTTCTTCCTTCTTTCTTCTTCCCATTTATCTTCCCTCCTTCGCTTCGGGGGCCGTACGGAGGTTACGCGGATTTCCCTCCGTCCGAGGGTGGGCCAATGTCGCCCCCGTCGAAAATGCATAAGCTATTCATTCCGGCACCGCTGCCAACTTTGCAGTACCTTTTTATTTCAATAAACTCAGAAGAAGAGAGGCTTCCTTCGACGGGGATTGCGGGTGGCAATGTTTTTATGCTTAGTTCATGATCCCATGTTATGTACTATTCAGCTGTGGAATAAAATACCATTGAACTGAGCTTGGACGAATGCGTTCAACTTGACGTCGCGGAGCCGTATTGGAGAAGGTGGCACGGCTTTTGGGTCGACATTTGCGCATTTATTTGTCGCGCGAAAGTATGGTGCGCTTCGATTGCGACATGCCCGCCGGCGGCGGCGCTGGTTCGCGAGAATCATTGCGGCGGCCCGCGATACAAGCGGCGGCGACCAAGTGGACGGGGGCACGCGGCACCACGGCACCTTCACCAGCCGTTGGCTAATTATGCGTGACTTGTGATCGAGGAGAGATAACACCCACCGCGTCTTCGCGATGATTCCTCCGCGCAACGGCGGTCTTGCGACCGGGAACGGTCTTCGGTGGAGGGTCAAAGTCGCGACCCGTGAGCGAGGAAGCGATCGAGGAATTGGTGCGGCATTACGGCCCGTGCCAGACCCGAGACCGGGGTGCCTAAAAGTGCCAATCCTCGCTCACCGATGAGGTTCAATAGAGCGTCATATTTACACCTAGAAACATCGGTCGAGAAAACGGGACTAAGGCCTATGCTTTCACGTAATGAATTAACAAATATTATAAATAATATTTCAAAACTCTAAAAGAAATTTCGTTCCTTGTGTTTTCTAAATTTTTCTCCAGCCGATATTTCTTGTGGTTCGTGTTCATACAAATATAAGCCTTTTGTGCGAAACGAGAATAAATCGCGAGCTGATTATCTCCTATCGTCTAACACATCGGTGCAAATTTTGAAATATATTTTATGGCCATCTTTACATTCACAATCTTTATTAAATTTTGAAAATCACTTAATCAATATTATATTCTCATTTTCAGACGCGCTAAGTAGTATCATACTCAGCCCTGAAGCGTTAGAACTTTCTGAAGCAAAAAAATGAGCTTGGAAAATATATACCCCATAGAACCCATTTGTATCTTGACTTTGTTATAAATCGCTATTGTTATAAGCATGATCTAAGAACAAAAAACCGTAAATAATTTCTTCACCTCGATAACAATCATGAAAATGATTAAATTACCCAAGGTAATTCCACGAACGATCTCGTGTTTACTTCTTTAATTCAACCTTAAAGCAGTCTGCTTCAAAGTGAGCCCCGCGACAATACGTATGACGCAAGTCCCATTAGATATTATTTTGACTAACTGTTTGAAGTAGGCCTCCAAAAATTTCCTCGAGGCCAAACGTGGTGACTCCAATCCAAAACAGGGAAACTGGACACGAGAGGTGCGTATGTATGCCACGTAAAATAGCAGCATATGTATTTCAAGTCTGATAGAATTTATGACAACTTCACAAACTCACTGGAAAACTGAAGTGAGAGATTTGTCGACTGGGTCGGTAACTCTCCAGCACGGATTTATATTTTTAATCCCACCACAGAGTGAATGACAAGTGTTTAAAGTCAAATGCTCGTGCTACGCCCTTTGTCGGCAGGTAGTTTTGGTGAGAAGTTTCGATTATGGTCTTCTGGGGCATGTCTCTTACAAACCAGTTCGACCTAAAAAAAATCCTATTTTCATTCATGCGTCAGCTGATAATCCGAGGAAAACAAAACTTTCGTAGGATTGAATTCCGCGTATTTTGAATCAGGTGTTAGTAGGAATCATAAAGTTATTCAAATGCCTGCGCAGTTCGTGAAGAGCGCAGCCTGGAAGAAAGGAACGACTTGGGAGGGGATCCGACTGTGCGACAAGCGGACCAGACAAACGGACATGATTCAGTCCACGTGCATTTAAATTCATCATCCCCGCGTCGCTGATTTCATTCGCCAATCAGATCTTTAGCGCACCCAACGATTGACCATCAAAGGAAGCGTATATTCGCTCTGGCGGTCACGTCCTTTCGCGAGAATGACGTCCATCCATTTGAAGAGACGCCGCCTGCCGAGTACCATAAACAAAAACACGTCTTTTCAGTTCATATATGCAAAGGGATGAAGACATCGCCAAGGGATATGAATTGTTTCGTTTCTTTCGCTGGCCATCGGGATTGAAAAGCTCCTTGTCTCCGCCGATTATGCTCCCACGAAAGGACGGACGGTACATGAATGACGAACCAAACGGGGATCGAGATGGTGCGGGGGCTAACGTACTGGCTTCCCACCCTGAGGGCGCGGGTTCAAATCCCGGCGGTGTTGAATATTTTTCAGAGGTATCTCGATCCCTACTTGAGGTGCTTTGTGGAGGGCACTTTGAGTGAGTACGGCGTCCGTCGGATGGGACGTTAAGCTGCGGACCCCTTGGCGCCTTTCGTAAAGAGTAGGCTAATGCCGACGCCGGGTTTCTCTCCACCCTTCATCCTTTCCTGTCCATCCCCTATGGCGCAAATGACCTTAGCTGTCGGTCGCCTCCCCTAAAAACTACTACTACTACTACTACTACGAACCAAACAGGATCTTTCTTCCGAGAATGAGCGAACGCACTTCAAAGCTCGTGGCACGCGAACCGAAGGGAGAGAGTGCTGGCGAGATCAGTTTATTCGCGCGGTGGACGATGGATGGAGTCAATGAAAAGAGGCAAAACTTGGTCATGATTATTCAGGCCGGTTGCCCAGGTGATGAAAACGGTCGACCCTTAAAAAAAATAAACTGCAATAGAAAGATCATGATGAAGCTGGGAAAGTGCACTGACGAGGAATATTGCACGAAATGAATAAAGCACGGACTCAACCGCTCGAGAAAATTTTTCCATTGATACACAATGGAAATTTTCCTTTGATACTACTCCCTTTCATTCACAACTTACATCTCTAAACTACTTAGTCGAACCTTTAAGGTATTTTCTGACTTATGCCGCAAAACAAGGGACACTGCCACTGCGTGGTCACCTGACATGAGGCGTACACCTACGTCATGTTTTCCGCTTTCAAGGCAGTATCGAGAGTGAAGAAATACTGATCAGCTGTTCAAGATGCAGTATTTTGATAATAGTGGTTGCGGATATTATCTTATTGGGGAGGCGTTTCCAGTGTTTTCTTTCGTGGCACGGAATGTACATCACCAATCGCTGGCTCTCAGAAACTTTCAGCGGCGATATATGCGTGAGTGGAAATGAACTAAAAAATGTATTTAAAAAAAAACGTGCGAGCGATTTCTTTTTTCAGCCGCCGCCGCCGAATGTCTTGGGTCAAACAGGGAGAGAGAGAGAGTGGCGAAGGAGATTTTTTTTGAGGAGGTGGAAAGAGCAAGGGTGGGAGGGGGGAAGGTGGGTGGAAGCGGAGGAGGAGGAGAAAGGAGAAGGTGAAGGAGAGGAAGGAGGTGTGTGGTGCGTCGTGTGGCAGAGGGCGGGGAGGGAGGGGAGGAGGACACGAGAAGGAGTGGAGGAGACCGGATGACGTATGGTTAAATAAATGGGGACTTGCAGCACATGGTAACAAGGTTGCCTATTGTCACGCCAAGGAGGCCAATTACCTACATCCCAGGGGTTCAACACGTCCCGGTCACCCACCAAATGCGCGTGGGAGGACAAACTTTCCCACTAAAACCCGACCCAATTGACTGATAAGCCAATATCCCGATAGGTGATCCCCTCCCTCGTTGTCAGCGGCCAACCGCCACTAGGGAGGAAGTGTTGCCAACTTGCCGAATTTTTGCCGAGGTCGCCCCCTCGAAGCTCCGCGCTCGCGGGCGAATAAACACAGAAAACGAGATTTCCGGAACGAGATCGGCACGTTCCGGCGATCGAGGGACTTGAACGACCGAAGGGGGAGCGGGGAGGAAGGGGGCAAAGGGAATGGGGAAAATAAAACGAGGAAGGAGGAAAACATGCAAATGCTGGACCGGAGACTTGCTCGGGAACGAATATTGAACAAAAAAAAAACGAAAATGGAAAATTAAAATGAATGGGAGCGCATGGGCGGGACGAGGAGGAAAGTCCGCAGCTAGAAGACTTCACCAGAAACGTAGGAGACGCGTGCTCCCAAAACCTTGCGCACAGCCTTGTGTGCGGAATAAATTGCGTGGGAAGACGTGAATCCCGCAGGTAAAATCTCCGTAAAAAAAGAGTTTTTTACTCACGTCATTGGAAAGTCGATGACAGCTCCTGATACAGCAGGATTAACCAGAAGATGCGGCGATGACAACAATCCGATGAAGGCAACGATCAGGAATGCTGATGGTGCCGTAGAGAACAAAGAGAACCCACTTTTCGATGCTGTTTATCACGTTTTTTCAACAAAAAACAACAACAACAACACGCAGCAAACTACACAACCGTCGGCGCGGGGCTTCGGGTTACCGAACGTAATGAAGCGAGGACACAGGGCGAAAATTATCTCTATAAAGTAACGCCGAACACCTCTGCACATTCCCCTCTCTCCCTCTCTCTCCTTCCTTCCCTCTCTCTGACACTCTCAGCCTTTTATTTTACTTTAGTGGCTCTGTTTCTTTTTGGCCGCACACCGCACCTGACTGTCCACCGTCTCCGCAATCTTCCCTTTCGCGGGAAGAATCAAAACTCCACCTCCTTCAAGTAGTTACCGTCGTCAGACTTTTTGTTTCCATCAGTCGGAAGCGAACTCGGACGGATACGCAAGATACTTTTTTTTCCACTCTCCCTACTTCTGTCAATCTTCACGTCGTTCAGGAGGGATGCCTCCTCGCTCAGTCGCGCGAGAGCCCTGGGTGAGAGACACACGGAGAGAGAGAAGAGAGGTCCAACAGGCCAACTCCTCCCGCGAAGAGAGAGAGAGGCAAACTGTTTGAGAAAAGATCTCCGTCCCCTCCCAATCCTTCCCTCTCCACGTCTTTCTCTCCTTTCCCTCTGGGCTTCTCCCGTAAAGGATCTGTTGCTCGACTTGAGTTGTGAGCGCACGCGTGTGTGTGCGTGAGCTGGCGTGTGTTTGGTGTGGCGCCTTGAGCTTGTGTGCGTGCGTGTTCGTGCGTTGGGCTTTGGGCACCGACTGGAGGGTGCGAGGGGAGGGGGGTGAGAAGAAGAGGGAGACGACTCACACACACACATACGATAAGAGGCACGGGAGGGGAGTTCGGAGCGAGGCGAGGAGGGTGCTTTCGACGTGCGAGGTTGGAGGAGTCTAGCACCGCTCCCGAGGAAGTGGTGTGGGTTCTTACAAGGCTGCGGGGAGGGGGAGTTGGGTTCGAGAGATCTCCGGGCCCGCCGTGGGGAGGAGGACCTGACCAATGGAGCGGCAGTCTCTCCGGGTGCTTGGAATGGGAATGAGAGGGGAAAGGCACGGAGAGGAGAGCGGGGTGGGACAGGAGAGCAGCGAGTCTGCTAAGGAGCAAAGCGAGGGGGGTGAGTAGGAGCGAACTAGAGAGAGAGAGGACGGGAGGAAGGAGGAGAGTCTTTATGATGAGGGGAAAAGTCGAGAGGGAGAGATGGAAACCCGTGAGACTGCAGCGCTACCACACGGTGCGATCGCGAAGGACGACGCCTATTGAGTCACGGGTGGGCGTGTCGTGCTCCGTCCGTGCCAAAGGACTTTCCCTTTCGACCCTTCGCATCACCCCGCTATCCGAGGGTTCGGGAGGAGCGCAGGACTTGAAGGTGGGCCCCCTGAAGTGGAGGTAGGCACACCTGCGCTCCGCACGCAGCCGTTTCGGCGTGTCGTACTCTGAGAATGGTGAACAGGGGGATGGGGCGGGCGCATCCCTCGCCTGTTTTCGCGGTGCCTTTCATTCACACCCTCGATTGATAAAGAGAATAATCTTCACCGGATTATGCGCAAATTTGTGGAGAGTGCGGCCGAGGACATTAGTTGTAAAAATCCTATCTATCTAATTTTAGGAATGAACCGAATGAGGGCACCTTCTGCAATATCCTAGTCGCTGCCAAATTGCCTCCGCAGTAACTTCATACTTCTCTGTCACACATGACTTTCATTTTTACACTTTAAATCGTTAAGGTCAACGTCAATGTTAAGAATAATTATAACTACAACGATGACGACGACGACTACATTAAGGGCACAGCGATGTCATAAGGATTGACACCGATCAAATATTATGAGTTGCTATGCAACAATTCCAAAGTGTAAAATTCTGTCGCCTTGACCGGGATGATTTTTACACTTTGAAATGGTTGCATCGTGGTGTGCATTAGCGGATGACTGCGTTCAAAGTTACTGTCGCAGCATCACCCGCAGTATTTTGAAATATTATGAGGGTTACCTTCACTCACTTTGAGCAATAGGAATTACTTCATTTCCGAGAAACGGATACGGAATATTAGTTTGGAGTTTCTGAAACATCCACAGCGACGTATCAAAACATGGATTTTTATGAATCCTATCTCTCGTCTGCAATGGAATAGCTTTTTGAAAATAAAACTAGAAATATAAAATTCCAAGTTAGCACAATATGATACACCACTTACAGGAAAATTGACCCAGATATTACCGTAATTGCATTTTACTTGTGAAATGACAACAAAGGAACCTCTGGATAACCTAAAAAACCATGCCAACCCAAAGTCTGGCAAAAATGGAATAATCATGTTATACTTTTTCAACTATCATTTTGCAGAAAAATATGATAATATTCTAACTTAAGGTAATTGCCATCAGAAAAGTACTCCCTTAATGAATCGGATGAAACTTATTGAATAATCTGTACTTTGGTGTGATTTTGCATATTGAAAAATAAAGCTTTTCGAACTGTTTTCATACACTTTAAACATTGCTCATCAATGATTTAAAGAATATTTTTTCATCTACGACAAGCGAATAGTTTTATCAAGCTTACCAGCCAGCATAAAATTTTATTTCCAACAGCATTCTTTAATACACACAAGTCAATGTTTTCCGTTCAACGCGCTAAGGTATTTCGAAAATATCGATGGTAACGAAGTGTGAGATCATGTCACTCCCTCAACTTAGCACGCTGGCAGTGCTAATATTAGCATCACTCTCACTGTCACCAGGTGTATGATCTCAAGGATCAGACTGCTTTCTTTCTGCTCCTTCAGATACTCGAAGCAGTCGATGTAACTTTGTTGTCGCAATGAGGACGAAACCTTCAACAGAATCAAGTCAGGGATGCGGATGGAGAATCATTAGCTGGTAAACCTGAACATCTGTTCGTATCATTTCGCATGGCTAGTTACCTTTCATAGTATTATTCCCTCTCAACTTGCAACAGAACTTGTGCAACTTATAGCGTTATCGCAATGGGAGGGAATGAAGATGCCAAACCGAGCGTTGCAAACGTTTTAAATTCCAGCATTTGTATGACTAAAGTGTATTGACCAGATGTAACGGTATTTTTAAAAGCGGTTGTTTTTCACACATTTTCTAAGGGAAAATATATTATGACAACACGCGATGTCAAACATTGGAAGAAGGAGGTTGGATCGTAACCGCGCGAGTATCGCCTTAGTCCATGTATTAATAATGAGTGATAAAAAGTAATATAACACTCATACTTCGTAAACAGACGCGATGTGAATATAAAATTTCTAAGGAGTTTTAAGAGGATCTTATTACTTTTTGAAATGTGCTCTAAAATTTATATTGGATACGTTTGGGTCACTATTTTTTTAAACTTCGCGATTTCGACTGTTTATTCCCACTAAATAATTATTATACGTACATTTAAATAAAGGCGGGTTGAATGCCGTTATGTTAACACTATTAGAACTTATAATTGCGCACATGACTTCAGTGTTTTGAGAGAATGACCTGTATCTCCGTACCATTAATTCATAATTCTTCTGTTGCGTAGTAGTTCTCCACTGTCATAAGAGCATGTATCTAGAACTTTCTATGTAAATGCCTATGAAAAATAGCACAGGAAGACCCTTGTTTGCCATGGTCATTCGATCGAGTAGTGCACGTTAGGCTACTATTACAGATTAGTTAATTACATCGACGTATATCAGACATCTCGATGCAACTTCCTTACCCATTCCTGATGATTATTTAGGATTCCATTCAAGGAGAAGGCGTTAACTGAAGGCTACAGTTTCACTTCCATCCCAAGGTCTAAGTATGATTAGCAAATCAACAGGGATATTACTCATATAATTCAAATTACTGACATTTTCTAAATGACTGACCTTCAATCTATCATGGCAATGGTAAATGAATCATTCGATGACATTTAAGATTTAATGATAAGTATCACTAAGAATTTAATTAGTCCCAATATTCACGAAATTTCAACACTAAATAGGAAACTTTTAAAATGTTGGTAAACTTCTGAAACCCTCATTTTTACTCAGCATTAAACTCGTTACTATTTCCTCATCCCTAGTTATGATGAACTTAGTAGCGTATCCAAAATATTAGAGGAGCTAGGCCGGGAATCACTCACGGAGCAAAGGTTAAATTACAGGTAGAAGTTCTTACATAAATTGGAAGGGTGTCTCTTTAGCATTGATGTTGGAATTGTATTATTACCCCCATCGTACTACAGTAGGAGAGATAGCATCAATAAAATTAGAGAGATTAAGGGTATAACAGATAGATTTGAGATGTCATTTTTCCCACGAACGATAAGGGATCATAATAACATTGTCCGAACGCGGCAGGGTTATGTTCGGGTAAAGGTTGGTCTGATGTGTGTTCGCCTCCTACCACACGCACCAGCGGTGGCTTGCAGGATGCATAAATAAATAAATAATAAACGCAAATACCACGCGATCCAACAAAGATGTGTGTGGCAGGGGGTGTTATCATCTATACAGCTATTCGTAGGACAATCTGGCAACAAAGAGGAATTATTGAACTTCGTTTCCACTTCGGCACTGCCACTACCTCTTTTAGATTTACATTAAATGAATTCCCTCGGGCGCGACTGTTCTCACGAACAGCTATGATTCAAATTGAGTAAATAGCGATTCGAACTGTAGTATCGCCGCACAGACGATAACGACTTACCTTTGATCAGCCGCCTACGGAATCTCGCCTCTACGAATAAATTCCCGAAGCCGCCAGCCATTCCCATAGCTTCTATGATTTTCCTTGGATGGTTCAAAACCTCACAGCACTCGTTGAAACTACAGTCGGGCTTAATACCTTCTCCACTATGTTTCTTCTAAATGGCTGCACTGTGGAGAATATAAAGAAGAGTTAGAGCATTGCAGTAAGAAGCATTACGGGTGAGGGCATGGTATGGATAATCCCATAAGAAGGTAGATTTCTCATGCTCTTTCGACGGCGGAAAAGATGAGAAAATACGAGGGTCATCCGGAAAGTAGTACCCGTTCGTGCCGCATGAAGTGCTGACGACGCGAGTAGCCGCTGGACGAGGTCAGATAGCTTCAGTGGCTTGTCTGCCTTCTCTGAGCCAAGTTGCGTGACGCTAGCATTGCCTGTGTTGTTTCTGTGATTGTTTACAATGTTTAAAAAAATTGAGAACGCCGCCAGTTGTGAAGTGAGGGCAGTGATTAAATTCCTCAATGCAAGAAACGTTCGCCCATGTGATATTCATCGCCAATTAAAGGAGGTGTATGGAGACAATGTAATGGACGAGTCGTCTGTTCGGCGGTGGTGTCGCAACTTCAACATGGGGAGGGGGAACACACACGACGATGAGCGTTCGGAGAGACCGTCTGTCATTACAGACCAACTGGTGAGCTCAGTTGACGAATTCGTGAGGAACGATCGGCGCGTCACAATTGATGACATCTGTGAGCATTTTCCCAATGTTTCTCGAACAATTGTTCATGAAATTGTTAAACACCATCTGCATTATGCAAAAATTTGTGCAAGATGGGTCCCTCGCATATCTCAATGAGCTGGCGGCGAAGGACTATGCAGCAGGAATACAGAAACTTGTCACACGTTATGACAAATGCCTTAATTTGCTTGGAGATTATGTTGAGAAGTAGTTTAAAGTATCCTCTTTCAAATAAAATTTTTTATGTTTGTTAATATTTACTTTTGTGTCTTTATTTCACGAACGGGTACTACTTTCCGGATGACCCTCGTAATAGAAATTGTAATGGTCAAACTTGACAATGCTTGCATTTCTATGTCGCTCCCATAAATATGCGATACATGAATTTATAACTACTATCGACGCAATAAGTGCGATAAAGACACCTGCACAGCACAGTAACAACTCGTGAAGTGGTGTCATCGTGGCTTTAAAAATTACGAAGTCTCATTAATAATATCACTGGAAAAATTAACTACACTTCTAAGATTTCCCATCAATGATAGGATCTCAACTTTTACGAAGAGGAAAAATATGCTATACATGTTCTAATAACACTAAAAACAGTTTAAAGTATCCATATACGAATAGTTACAAATATTTGGTTGATTGTAAGATTCTAAAGTTCAATATATGTTAAACAATGAAACGTGAGCCACTCACAACACAGAAATTGGATGCCTGTCACTGGCAGACAAACAACATTTCAAAATCTGTATCACTGCTCCCAATGAAATATCGAAGCTAAAATGTATTCTTTAGAATTTACAAGTCACGTAGTCACGAAGAAATGTTGTTTTACATATTTCGTGGAGTTAGAAGATGTTCCACCAGAGACATCAAGACTCAATTGCGAAGAATTTTTAAAATTTTAACTTTCACAGATCATAAAATTTAAATGCAGCCATTTTGACTTCAATATTTTTATAAAATAACCATAATTATCGTATGAAATATCAGGTTTGATAGTTAACTCATTCCCCGATGTTCATACCTAAAAGTGTTCACTTTTTTCTACCACAATGAAGAAATATCTATTGACAATTTTCATTTGGGGGCAAATCACCAAAATAATGTGTATAGGCAAGAATGTAGGACAAATGTGAAAAGTAATGGTGTTTTTTCAAGGAACTAGGATAAAAACTAGGTCTTATATATAAAAATTCGCTTAAACGTCCGCGAACGCCAAAGCTACTCGGGTCACGCGAAACAAAAATAGTTGTCACTTGTAAACGATCAAAGATTAAAATAAAATAGTAGTTATTTTGAATAAGCTACAAATGAAGGGAAAAGCAAAAAAAAAATTAGTACTTTAAATGGCCAAGAAACCAATTAATATTTTCTGGACCACTTAAATGGACTGACAATAATGAAATACTATAAGTTGAATAACGACCTTCAAAAAAGTCTCAGAATAGTAAAAACGACAAGTACAACAAATATTACAAACTACCTTCAGGAAATACTATGGATTGCTTGGTAGTTTATCGTGCGGTGGGGACTTTTGAAAGCCTTGGAACTTGAAGGACAGTCGTGAAGGCCTCAAGTGCCTCAAAAACACTCATAAAATAGAGTCATAATAAAATTTTTAATCATCGCGATACGTACTTTGTGAGCGTTATTAAAAATGAATAATTGAGACCTTTAGGAGTTCATGTTATACTTATTCATTGATTCGTAAGTCCATATCACAACATAACATGCTAGCCTGGAATGAGCTACTGTGAATAAAAAAAATAAAATATAAGATTGTCGCGGATAAATTTAATCGTAATATTTATAAAAATCAACATACATATATAAAACTCTCTTCTGGGGGGCATATGCTTGTAAATATTTGAGTCGTTTTCCACAGAAATCTGCAATCTTCAGCTGCCTTATGCAACTCATGGAAAAATAAAGACATCAACGACTGAACTAAAACCTATTCGGCATGAAATCAGTAACAAATATTTGAATCCAAACACGTAGCGGTTAAACAGACTCAGATCACTTCCCAAAGAGTGGACACACATTTAAGGTGCATTCAAAGTAGAGAGGCCACATTAAAAATGGTCAAACAGCAGCATCATTAGCGACACAATTATTTTTTAAACAAAATCAACTGCACTTTTTATTATACTTAATCACGACTGAATTCCTGGAAGAACTGCAGGAAAAACATGCAGACTGAAGGTGAACTTTAAAAGATAAAATTTCCTGCATAAATTAGAAATAGGTATCTCTTTTGAAGACGTTAATAATGTATTAATTACCTTTTAGTACTAAGATAGAAGGGATCGCAAACAAAACTAGAGAGAGTATGGAAGCTACAGGTTAAAAATCTCATTTTTCTGAGAAAGAGGATTATCAGAACATCTGTCATTAAGTCGCCAAGGACACTATTTTCTCCTACACTTCCTTTTCCTATGCTACGAATCGGTTTCCTGCGAAGTTATGGTAAACAGATAATCCAAATACATGGATTTCGGTTGGGGATTCCCCAAATGCATCTGGACCTAAAGGCGTACTATCCCACATAAAAACACTGTCAGCTTGCGTCCAACTGCGTCCAACTACAGAAGAGATACTGATGATAATGGAAGTCACTAATGAATTCAACAGCAAGTCGCAACCACAAAATAAAAACTGAATGGTTTTTAAAAATAGAGAAGTTATTTCCGTAACTTGTTTTATCATGCTTTACATTAGTTCTCAAAGTAATCGTCAAATGATGACAACCAGAAGAAATACAAGTATTTACCGCACTGAAGGAGGATTTTTTTAGGAAAATCCTTGGGAAATTTTACACAAACACTGATATTTTAGTACCCTGCAAGCCTCCTCTAGGGTGTGAGGCAGGGGGTGAATACTTACCAGACTAATTTTGACCGAATATTTAAAACCCTACCGTGTTCGGACAACGTTATTCTGATCCCTTAACGTTTGTGGAAAAAAAATGTATCTTGAATCGATCTATTCTACACTTAATCTATCTAATTTTATTAACATAACCTCGCCTACCGTAAAACGATGGGGGTAATAATACATTTTCAAGATCACCGCTAAAGAGACTCCCTTCCAATTTATGCAAAAGATTTAATCTGTAATTTAGACTTCGCTACGCGAGAAATTAGAAACCTAGATCGTCTAATAATTTTAATGCGGAACTCAGTTTATCATAACGACGTGTAACATATATAGCTCCTCCACGCTGTATGCGATCCAATTTGGCAATTAATCCAACTTCGTCAAGATCCCATATAAGTATTCGCAGCATATTCTCTCATACCAGGAGAGGCCGTGAGTGAGGGGGTAACGCATAAGTAATTAATCGCGTCTACACATTCCATTTCGGCGTTCCCTATGTACTAGGCGTTCGAGAGGGAATTACTCTTTTTCCAAAAATTCATCAGTAAGCATTTTTTTAAGTGCAAGTCTAATTGCCAAATGTCTCACCAGAGTTATATACTATTTAGGTCATCTGATAAAGCTGCTCCGTCCTCAGGGTCACGGATATCACGGTAAACCATTGCATCGTCGGGAAATAAACGTATTTAACTACGGAGTCAATGTCGTTAACGTAAATTAGGAATAAAAGAGGTCCGATGGCACTTCCCTGAGGAACAACTGAAGTAATTTCTACTGCATTTGAGCTAACTCCATCTATGACTAATCTTTCTCCCCGACCATTCCTGAAGTCTCTAATTCAACCCAGGACATTTTTATCAAACACGTATGCTTCTAGCTTTGCGAGTAGTTCACTACGAAGTAGTTGTCCGAGGATTTCTTAAAATCTAGAAAAACCGCGTCCGCTGGACATTGCTCTCTCTCTCGAAGTAAGAATATTATGAACAAAAAGCGCAAGTTGTGTCTCGCATGCTCTACCTTTTCGGAAACCGTGCTGATCCTTAAATAGATCCTTAAATATACGAGCGAGTATTTCATCAGGCCCGGAGGATTTATTAGGCTTAATATTTTTCAGCAAACGTTCTATTCCATTATATGAGATTTCAATTTTGGGTATCGGTTGGTTGGCACAATTTGGTAAGCTATCAGGGACATTCGGTGAGATGCTTTCAAAGAAGAAATTTAATAAGCTAGTCTTTTCCAAACTGCAGGTTACTCCTCCGCCTTTATCTTTTTTAGTGAATTAACTGTTGAATTAATATCCTGAATCTCTCTGACGTACGACCAAAATGCTTCCGGATTCTCTTTCTAATTTTCCGCTAATTTTTCCTTCTGAATTCGTTTAACCCTTCCCGACATTCCTTCTTGGCATCCGCCCTAGATATCTTGTAATCATAAGTGATCTAATTTCTTTTGTGGCTAGGGATATCATCCCTAATATTTTTCACCTTGGCTTGACATAGCCTTTGACATCGCAATGCTTATCTCACTCCCGCATTGTACCTAATAGGTTCCGTGTTATCTTTTATAAATTTACTGGGAATGAACTTGTTGACTGTTGAGCGCGTGATCTCAAGGAAGTGATTTCACGTATCCTCGGTATTTTGGTGATTACTACCTTTCTTAAAGTTTTCAAATTGACTCTGTAGCACGCATATTAGGCCATTACTTAAACAAGTAAATTTTTCTATTCAGGCTTCTTATTTCTGGCCCCATGTAGCGAAAACTTAGCATTTACTATCCTGTGGTCACTAATTCCTTTTAGAGTTTCTATAGTTAAGACTTTTTTTGGGTATGTTCGTTGCTAACAAATCAAGAATATTATCGCCCCTAGTTGGTGAAGTGAAAAGTTGATGCAAGGAGTTTAACTTGAAAGACTTCAATAGCAGATATCTTTGTCTTAACCTCCCGTTTTAAAACTATATGTGCTCTAATCAAGAAATGGGAAATTGAAATCTTCACCGACTATAGCGTCGCGATCATTGTGTTGGAGTTAGAACCGTTTGATTTTCTGATCTAATTCGAGGATTGAATTATCTTTGTCATTCGGCGGCCTGTAAAATGCGCATAAAACCATTGTTTTGGATTCAGGACTTTTAATCGAACACCAAACGCTTTCCAATGCATTACCTAGAAATACATCAGCCATTTGGATTTCCTCAGCCCATTGAATTCATTCCCCCATGATTTTTTTCACCCCTATTTAGCTGCCCGAAAGCTGACCGACAAATATTATTCGGTTGAATAAGCAAGTGGTAATCGCTAAACGCAAGGACAGGAAAATTAGGAGGGCACTCGAAATCTCTCACTTGACTCGAGCGAAAAGCGTAAAGGATAACACGCACAGAACTGATGAAACTTCATTTCCCGTCTTGACTCGCACTTCTTTTAAATCATCTAAGTTTCAGATAGCATCGGAATGAACTGTGAATGACTTTTCTATTAATCATACTGATGAATTCCTCGGTTCTGAATGTTATTATAAGTAGTAACGCTCCGGTGAATGAGGATTTGAAATGGAAAATATCGAAGGCAAGTTCAAGATTTGGCCTGGCATTACGTAACTAAAAATCAGTAAATCATTTAAAAGAAATTATTAAAAAGTTACTAGCAATTAGGAGTCCGAATTTTCATGGCTAAATGGGTCTCTCCGATTGGAATGGAATGCGGATGGAGAATTGAAACCTAGACGTGGTATACGTTTACGAGTTTCTCTACTGATTCAAGAGACGTATACGAAGATGAATGGTTTTAATTTTTTTTCAATGTGACGAAGAAAAAATAATTGGTATCTGGGATACATCTTTTATAAGTTCTGAGATATGCTGAGCCCATCTGGGTAGAGAGGACACAAAAATCACGTAGGTGGTAAAGAATTATTTAAATCCTGTGGTGGCAGATGTATTAGAGATCCTAAACCGCATTCTAGATGACTAACATACCCCAGGGTGTTCTCGACCTTTTAGTTCTGGGAGTTAATTTACTCCTCGATCACTCTTAAATTTACTGTCAGTAGTCTTTTATTCGTGGTGAAATTAAGTTGTCGTTATACATTTTTCAGGAACTCCTAGTGATTGGAGCAGGGGTTAGCATGAAACATGTTTCCCGTAATTTCAATGCTATTTTCATGGAATAAATTCAAAAAGCAGCGACAGTTTCAAATCAAAGTAGTCCTAATAAATAAAACCCAATGAAAATGAGTCTAAGCCAGATGAAGGAAGTGTTGTGAGTTTTTGATAAAGCTAAATTGGTAGCGTCCCATCTTTCCAATTTTGCCTCTCACCACCACAGTGATGTGACGTATAAAAAAATACATATTCTAGTAAAAATATTTTTGAACTCAACTGTCTAGAGAGCGAAAGTGAATTTGGTGAATTGCTTCTTGGTGTGTCGTCCTTCGTGCAGGTTTATGTAGCTATACCAGGTACAAAATTCTTCGCGCATTAACTTCATATTTACATACAGGAGATCAAATAAGGAGTGCATTCTTTCTTAAGAAATACCCACCCTTGAAAGTGGAAACATTTTAGACTGTTTCCGAAAACGACTACGTTTGTCTAAAACTACGTTCTCGTTCTTTTTTAAATTAACCTGTGATTAAGTACTCTGTTACCAGCAATTGTGATTTGTCATATTATATTCACATGTAATAAAATGTTAGATAGTGGAACGACAATAAATCACAAAAAGAAAAATATAAATTGTGGTGTACAGAGAATGCGAGGAAATAGGATTAAAATGCTGCATTTTTTAGGTGAAGTAAATACGAGGTGTGTTCCATTAACAAAAAGAATTTGAGTTTTTTTTGAAGAATTTCTTTTAGTCGTCTATATCAACGCAATCTCCTTCAAAGTTGCCCCGTTAGATGTTACACATTTTTGTCACCGCTTTTTCAATGCTTGGTAAACGACGGCCGTTTAAGGTTCTCTTTATTTATGAGGATAGAAAAAGTCACAAGGGGCTATGCCTGAAGAGTATGGAGGCTGGGACTTAATTACAGCGTTGTATTTGGCCCAAAATTCACGAACAAGCAGTGAATTGAAGCGAATAAAGATTAACGTAGAGCAAAAGCCATTAATTGTTTCGCGTTTTTATCGAATTGATTCACGCAAACGGTATTGAACTAGTAAGCAGTACTCTTTATTCATTGTTTGACCTTGTGGCAAGAAACCATGCCCCATGCAAAATTACAAAACTTCCGTTACTTTTGAACACACCTCGTATACGCGCAAGGAAGAAAGTTGGCCTAACAAATGGTACTAACCTGCAAGAAGATGGTAGATGAATAAGTACGACCTCAATATAAACCAATGAAAATGAAGGTAATGGTCAGGAACCGCAACAGAGAAAACGGTGCCCAAACAAAACTGGGAAAGGACACATTTGACGAGTTTTGCTGCTTCGTCAGCAGCATCACCAGGCATGGGGAAGATAGCGCCGACGGAGAGGGATTTCTAACAAAAGAAATAATTACTAAAGACAATAAGGAAACAACTCTTAAAAAAGTATGCTTGGGGTATAATGTTTTACGGTTGTGAAATGTAGAATCAAGTAGCAGTAAAGGAATGAAGATGAAAAGGGATGGAAGTGCGGTGTTACGGAAGACAGATGTAAACACAGTGGACAGGCCTACTGACTAAAGAAGAAGCCCTTGGAAGCATGATGAATCGCAGAGTAAGTATATAGAGGACATGGACAAGAAGAAGAGGGGAAACTAACTGGAGGCATTTCTGTAGGAGCGGGAGGAAGTGGCATCATGACAGGGAAGGAAGTATGTACCACAGAGTAAGACCAAGGATGAATTCAGAGAGGTATGCAGTGAAAGACGTCTGAGCAGGAACCACGAAGGGATTTGCAAGAGCAGGATAATTTGGATAAGGACTCCAATCCAAATGCACTGATAGGTTGATATGAAAATGAAACTATTTGATGATATTTAAGAAGTATTTGCAAATTTGCCGGTAAATGTGTTTTAGAGCTAAGCCAACGATTCTATGAAAATTAGTGAACGTGAACTCGTTGATTTTGTGTTTTTTTTACAAACTCATCATTAGAAAATTTAACTTCGATGTTTTAAAAGAATCCTACGTCTAAACTAAAAATGGCTAACCATATGCAGTGATTTGCTCATAGGTATCGATTCAGTGGAATACCTGCAACCAATTGAAACAAAAAGACACCTCAATGCAAGACACCACATGCCCTAGAAAAGAACACTGATTGCATGTTACTCGACTATATTTTATATTTTATCTCAAAACGGGGGTAAAATATAACTTTATACCCATACTTTAGTTCATTCGGCAGTTGTATTTGGGGTGTAGTGCCCAATGCAAATTAAGGAAAACGCAGTGACTAATGAATCTGAGAAACAACCGATATCTTGGAATTCAATTAAGTAATTAATAATAAAGGGTGGAGAAAACACAAGAGTTAAATCTTACAATTTAAATATAGCTATGAAGAAATGCATTTAATTTTCTAGCAGAAAATTGAATGCATTCAATAACGCATTCATTTTCTAGCAGAAAATATGGAATATTCATTAACCGCTTCTAGATGTAGCAAGTGCAAATGAATGTGATGTACCGTTTTTACATTCACATGCATAAATCACACTATGCCAAGGAAATACACTGGCAACAAATTTCTTTTGCTCATACTTAGGTACTCATACTTCGCGGTCATTGGTAAGAATAAATCATTTTAATCGTCCGTAAACTCAGACTTCGACAATTTGTTTTTATAAATAACTTAAACAAGTGAGCAGAGAAAATACTCAGAAATATTACATTAGCCATAAAGAAATTAACTCGATATTTTTCAAACATAAAGAACAAAATACAAATGTGTACTAAATAGTTGATAGTCATAAGAATTTTATGCACACTGACTAAAGTAACTTTCTGTAATTACAACACATTTTGCGAATGAAATATTTCCTGGAAAATTCAAGTTTTATATCAAACCGGAAAATGCATTTTATGTTCCTAAGCAATTTAATTCTTAAATCTTCGACTCAATGCATGAAGACAATGCTGGTTTCACGAATCTCTAAAACGAGTAACAACACATGAAATTTATTTTCCGCTATGGAAATTTCCTGAATAAATTTATATTTACTAGGCAAACCGCACGTTCTTCTTACCGTACCTTGCCGTGCAGAAAAAATATTAAACAAGTTACAACTAAGCAAAATATAGTCATGCTTGAAGATTCATTTCCAATTCTAACATGATCGTAGACAAATAGGGTAAGAGTTGCAAATCTTTCACATTCGTCGCTCACAGATCTCAAGCTTCAATTATATTTTTCTTGTGATTTGTTTGACCTTGTGTAGAGGAATTAGCAGTCGAGTTAGAAAGTTGAATGGTAGCTTCAAACATTGCGTTACCTAACTCCATTACGATCTTTAGCCTTGAAACGAGGCTAGCCATCTTCAAATTATGCAAAGACGCTCACAATTACATACTACTCGAAATCTTGGACCTGAAAGACACACTGTTCTCCATCGCTTTGCCATTCATGGGTATTTTCTGTTGAATATATTCCACGAGCCAGGAATCGTTTCCACCCGAGCGCTTAACCGTCACGAACGTTCAAGGAACCTTGAATAATCGAACTTCATCGAATATTTAAAGATCTTGCTGCCCATTGATCTGCTGATCTCCGATACCAGAATTCGACATACGGAATCGTTTATTTAATTTTATCTCACGGTAGCTAACCCTCGGAGCAAATTAAGATAAATTAAATGAAGTTCTCTACACATGTTTGCAAGAACGTTTAGAAATTCTTGCTTCTTCATAAAAGCGATCACTTCCTTCATTATTTCGAATATTGCTTGACGGTTATTTCTCCGTAACTCAGTCATTCAATGATTGACTTCAACCAATGGCTCCCACGAGGAGATGTTTATTTTTCCTTTCTCGTTGCTGTCAGTTGGTAACCATAAACTTCTTCTTTCTTCATAAGTTCTGAGAACATTTCTCTCGCAGAACTCCTTCACTAGTTGATCAATTCGTGCACTCGATCTTCGTTGTTAGCCTTGACAAAATGGCCAAATATATCAGGTTAATTTCTTCATAAACTTTGAATTTCAAGGGAATTAGCTTCCGTTCAGAGATATGTATAAAACCACAAGCCGCGCTGTTGGGTTCATCATGAGCCACAGGTCTCTGACGAGCTAAAACGCGCGACCCCTGAAGTGGTTATAAATCTCTTTGGTAAATGACAATCGGAGACTCTTAAGAATGCGTCGGGACTGAAAAGGCGAGGAACATTCGGTGTGGACCGGCGTTGTCAACTTTCCCTTGCCTTCATTGCTGTGCCCATCAGTCTCGTGTGCGGTGGAATGAATCCGAAACACAAAAGCCGCGGCGACAGAGGCGAGAGCGGGAAGGCCCAGAGTGAGGGAGAGTCGAAGCGTTCGCCGTTGGGAAACCCAATTCTCCTGCTATTAATACCAAATAAGCGGGGCATATAGGCTAGGCCCGGCTTCGGTGATTTATCCAGGTATTTAAACGTCTCTGTTTTTTTGCAAGCAAAATTTTCGGCAGTCTTACCGCGAACAAATAGAAACTAAAAAATTAGAATGATAAAAATTCCCTTGAGAAACCGAATCTCGGAATAGCATAAAAAGTTACGTTTAAAAACTAAATATCGTAGGTATTTGGCTTAGCTGGATTCCCTTTCTAGTTTTCTGAGGAAATTTACCTTGACTACCCATAGCTATTGAAGTTGGGAGGATTAAAGAGCAGAAACCAAAAACATTTCATAAGTAAATTAGCCAGATTACCTTTAAGAGCGACTTGTAGAGGGAAAAAGGATTAAGTCAAATGTTTTTGTGAGTTATGATGGATATTTTTTCACCAAAAAAGGTAAATGGATATTAGTAATTGATTTTCATAAGTTATAAGCGATTTAAAGCTGAAATATGGTCAAATTCTCAGAAAAAAGGAATGGGACATTTGAAAAGACCTTGAGTTTCAACAACAGTACAAACCAATTTTAGCAATTTGCTTTTTTAATATAATGTGGCACTCGGCGTAGAGCTCCCCCAGAGCAAGATCCCACATGGATCATAGCTTCGATTGAGAGAAAGTTAACATAGGACCAGCTCTATACACATATAGAGTATTGGCATATAGCATAACATTAGCATATATACACAACCGTGATTGTCTCCCATCCCTCTTCATCAAATGAAGCGGAATTAAAATCATGAAATCATTTCGATACACAAGCTTTTTTGATGAAAATCACGTTTTCAAAACTTCCCGAACTGCGGATCAAAACGGTACCCTTATTTAAAGGTACTGCTCTGGTCTTCAACCTGAACGCAAGAGATCACAGTATAAAACTGTATCTAAACTGGGAGTGGGCTCAGTATAAGGGGCTAGTAAACAAAAAGATAGTTTGGCAATATAAACGGGGTGATAGGGAAGGGTTCCAGACCTTTTTAAGGGAAAAGTATTCGCAATGGGTAAGTGGTGGGCAGAATGTAGAAGAAATCTGGAAAACATTTAAGGGGATAATGGAGGAGGGATTAAATAAATTAGTCCCGAAAAAAATTCTTAAAGAAAATACTGATCCAGAGTTCTACAACCGCAAAATTAGATCCTTGAAGAAAAAACTGAGAGTGATTCACAAAAAACGGAACGAGAGCTCGGAATGGCTCATAATTTACAAAAAATTAGTTCGTGAATTAAATAAAGAAAAGAAAATAGCCAAAGATAGTTTTCTACAGAAAATAATCGGGATAGATAATGGAAATAAATTTTACAAGTACCTCCGGAGGAGGAAAGACAACAGGGAAAACATAACAGCTTTAAAAAAAGAGGATGGGACACTAATCGTTGATGATAAGGAAAAGGCTAATACGTTTAACAATTGGTATGCAAGTGTATTTAAGGTTATGGTAAATAAAAAGGATCCTGTAGATTCATCTCTGAGTCAACAAGGAGGCGAAAAAATATTAAATACGACGAGCGCAGAAATTTATAAAAAAATTATGAAAATGAGGGCAAATAAATCAAAAGGGCCAGATGGTATCTCAATTGACTTGCTTAAATTGGGCGGTAGTGTAGTTTCAAATTATATAAATCATTTATTCAATGTTACGTTAAACAATAATGCCCTGCCAAATGATTGGAAGGAGGCATATATTACGCCAATTTTCAAAGGAGGAGATAAGGCACTAGTTGATAATTATAGACCGGTAAGCTTGACATCAGTTGTATGCAAGCTATTAGAAAAGATAATGGCTGATTATCTCTGGGACTTGTGGGAGAGTGAGAATTGGTTGTATAGTCGCCAATACGGTTTTAGAAAAGGGCACTCTTGCGAAACTCAGCTATTAGGGTTCTGCCAAGAAATGTTCGACTCTATGGATGCGGGAATAGAGGTGGATGCTATAATAGTCGACCTGTCAAAAGCCTTTGACAAAGTTGACCACGATCTCTTAATGCTTAAGATGGGCCAATTGCCACTACACACAGATGGAAGAGTAATCTCTTGGGTCAGAAATTTCATGGAAGGTCGAACACAAAGGGTCAAATTAGGAGAAGTGTATTCTGAAAAAGCAAGGGTAACATCGGGAGTCCCACAAGGAAGCGTACTTGGCCCGCTCTTGTTTTTAATATATATATAAATGATCTCCCAATAAATATTAATTCTCAGATAAGACTTTTTGCAGACGACTTTATTATCTACAGGAAAGTCGAAAATGACAGAGACCGTGACAAACTTCAAAGGGACATTAATAAAATGGCAGATTGGGTGACAAAAAATGGGATGGATATTAATGTTAACAAATGCAAATCAATCACTTTTAGCAATAAGGTAAATGGAAACAATAGGGAATATAAATTCTCAGAAAATGTCATTCCTAGAAGTGATACTGTCAAATACTTAGGTGTATATTTAACTAAGGACTTAGGATGGGGGCTAAATGTGGAGTGCATTTATAAGAAAGCTTTCAAAACTCTTCATTGGGTAATGAGAAACCTCAAAGGGAGCGTTAGAGCAACCAAGGAGAAGGCTTATCAGACCCTAGTAAGGCCAATTTTAGAGTACGCTTCTCTTGTATGGGACCCTCATGAAGAAGGTCATATTAAAAAACTGGAAAAGGTGCAAAGAAAGGCTGCCCGATATGTACTGGGGAAGCATGGGAGGATGGAGAGTGTGTCTGACATGCTAGAAACGCTGGGCTGGGAACCTCTAGAATCTAGAAGAAAAGTAAGCAGACTTTGTGGAATGTTCCGAATTTTGAAGGGGGAGAAAGCTTGGGCAGATCTTAGGAAAGAGGCGGGGAACTCAAATTTTATAGGCAGAAATGATCACAAATTTAAGATAAAATGGCGGGCACAGAGAACAAATAAAAAAAATTTTCTTTTCTAAATAGAACAATTGTTGAGTGGAACACTTTACCTGCAAAAATATTCGAGCCCTTTTCTAACAGAGTTTATACTTTTAAGAATATATGTAAGGCATATATGTAATGATTTGATTGCTGTGTGGTGTATGGTATTATATGTAATAGCTTAATTTTTTTTTAATTTATCTTTTTTTTCTTGCTGATTAATGGTTGTAAATGGGATGGGGATTCACTTGTTTTGTTAAAGAGATTTGTGGTTTGAAGTCTAGTTTTATGTATTATCTTTTGCAATTATTTGGGACTTGTGTGCCACCTGACAATGTCTATCAGCACATGTGTATTTTTAATAATAATAATAATAATAATAAAATCGTCCCTTCTATCCTGAATATTTGTTTCTTTCCCAAATCAACTACTACGACGAATAGTTAAAATAATATTTTAAATACACTTGAGCACCTTAGCATTATTTGGACATCTTTATTCAGGGTGAATTTCTTTATTTCAGTTACATAGATAACTTATTCCTTGATTGTGGCATCTTGAAATACTTTGTGCTGTACTAATGGCAATATTGAAGACAGCGAAAACCCATCTTCATTGCCCTCCTCCAAAATCGCGATGGACAAGATAAACAGTGTAATAGATCATGGTAACTACGGATTTCATCACAATAAGTAGAGTTTATTAAAAACTGAATCCGTGGGCTGACAGCCGCGGCATGTAAGAGACTATTTTGTTGATATTGTTAATACCATATTAGAAAACTAAATCAATCTCGGTTACTGGCTAAAATAATTAGCGTCTTGTCGCCGTCACAAAGTCTTATCTGATGTGCTGCGTATGATAACCACCTCTTATAGCATTTTTGCAGAATTAAATGAGCATGTTAATATGAAAGATGTTCTCTGCTAAAAATAAATGGGCAAGGATTGAGTAATATAAACTCCTCCACGCTTTCCTGTAAATGCGAGGTGAGTACTAATCCAGTTATTCAAATAAGTACTTTCCCGTCCGAATAACCTTCCCCTTGGCTTGCTTGTGTTTACTTTACGCAGCCGTACGGTCTGTCTCAAAATTAGTCAACCGATGGGATATAAGGTTTCATAGTCTTGGGAAATGGATACAACCCCACTCGCATTAGCGATTAACGGGACAGGTGTACACTTCGAGGGGGGGCAGTACGCTCTTATCCGTCTTCATCTCATTAGTTTGCCCTTAAGTTTCTTTAAATTAGTCTTAAAATTACTCGTTTATCAGAAAAAGGCGGCTCCAGTTTATAAGTTTACTCAAGCATGAATAGTGACCACACGAATTTTATCAATTATTATTATGGTTCGTCATTTCTGCAATAAAATTTGCAAAAGAGAGATAAGTGAAGATCTATTGTCATTCATTCTAATTATGTGATGGTTGTTGGGGCATCATGGACACAAAAAAGTAATTGCTGATTTTCATCATTATATTCTTACGAGAGTACGCAGTTATGATGGTTCGGGCCTTGAGGACGCAGTCACTCCTGTTAAACAGCAGTCCTTAAATGATATAGGTGTACACCTATGTTAATCTAGAAGTCACTTTTTTTGCAAAACATCAGACGCATTCATAAAAATAAAGAAGAAAAAAAATAAAAAAAGTTTCCTCGGGGATAATCCCTATCAACTTCCAAATTCATCAAACAAAGAAAAATATTTGTCGAAGTCGAAAAGTCAAAAAATAGGCGATTTTACTCTAGAGTCTAGACATTTATGAATTTACAAAATTGACACAAATAACACTTTTTGAAAATTTTGTAACACAAGTTAGCCAAACGAAAATATAGTACATGTATGACAGGCAAACCAATCTGAATTTTAGTAGTAAAAAAGAGGGAATTCTCTGCATACTGTGATAAACAAGCTTGGAAAATTATTCTGAATTCAAGGAAAAGTTTTAAATTCATCAGGTTACCATTAAGATCTATCATGTATTTGAAACTCTATGTCCAATGGAAAAATAAATTACATCTCACCCGCAATCGTAATTAATTTCATTATTTCCACTGGGAATGGAAGGAAGGAAATGAAAGGAGAAGAAATGCAAAGGAAACTTT
This sequence comes from Hetaerina americana, assembly GCF_022747635.1. NCBI lineage: Eukaryota > Metazoa > Arthropoda > Insecta > Odonata > Calopterygidae > Hetaerina > Hetaerina americana. The sequence goes on from NW_027286874.1 coordinate 91,276,979, forward strand.
CTCCGTCCTGCATGTGCCGGATGAATAGATCCATTCTGCTACATCTATCGAACGAAATAATGAATAACATTGAAATTTAGTCATTTTAGAAATTTGACTATTTTTACAGACGCGAATTGCGACCATGTGGTAAACATTAAGGCCAGGAAATACTAGACAATTCCTTTCGGTCATTATTTCAACTTCATGACCGTTCGTAGAAGTCTTTATATTGACCATCGGATTCGATATTTTAAAGAATTGTACGGTAGAATTCTCGCCGAGAATTGCAACCTAGGGTATTATCATTTGATTATAATTTCTTATAAGGTTTTGAAATCCTTTGAGATTCTACCAATTATGGAACGCTATTTAAAAATATTTAAACGTAAAAGTGCAACAACATGCACAACTGTAATAATACGAAAAAAGAGGCGGATTATACTGGGGAACAAATAAATTACAATAGCTCTCCTCTACTCCCCTACTCCTCTCTAACAACAGCTAAAAAAATATTTTTGGTTCCAATTTACTTTCAAAAGTTTCGCCCACTATTTATTTTAGATACATGGTTCACAAATTTTACGAAATCCTCCAAAAAACGACACGTACAAGAAGAGCAAGCGCTTAGTTTGATAAGCCTTTGCATATTATTTGGTCTAAAAGAAATACCAAACATTTTCTGAACGAAATGGAAATATAAAGCAGAGGTTTACATTAGGGTTATGCATACAAATGTACACGAACGACACGGGATCAGAATAACGTTATCCGATAGCGCTAGGGGAAACGTATTTTGCGTTAAAAGTAGTGTAGTGTGTAATCACCCCCTGCCACATACCCTAGCGGCGGCTTGCAGGGTACCTTGTGTATACGTGTGCCATTGGACCACGATTCATACCAAAAAATATCTGACTAATTTAGGAAATAGACCCACCTGTGGATCCAATTAGTAGCCTAAATAATTAAGAGTTGTCTTCACTCGTTCATTTCAACTCTTAAATACCAAACATTTTAGTCATTTGATATTAAACTTAGCTTTTATCACGATTAATGCCTATTTAGTATTAGTTTGTGGTATTTTTAATACTCTGCAAGCCACCGCTAGGGTGTGAGGGGGTGAATACACACCAGACTAATTTTGACCCGAATATTTTCCCTCCCTAGCGCGGTCGAACAAACATTATTTCATTCTGATCCATTATCGTGCATGGGAAAAGGACATCTTAACCTATCTGTCGTGCACTTTATCTCTCGAATTTTATTAATATGATCTCTCCTACCATAAAATGATGGGTCTGATAATACATCTTCCACATCATTACTAAAGAGAGATTCTTCCAATCTACTCGTATAATCCAGCCTTCGCTCCGCGAGGAATTAACAACCTAGATCATCTAATAATTTTGATGCGGTAATCAGTTCATCATAACAGCGTCTCACAAATCTAGCTCCTCCACACTGCACGCGATCCAATTCGGCAATCAATCCAACTTCATGAGGATCACAAATCCTAGCAGCATATTCTAAATGATATTTCTCTTTGACCTTTTCAACACATTTACCCAGTACATTTCTGATAAATCCTAATTTTTTGTTAGCTTTTCCACATATTCCCCGTATTTGTTTCGCCCAGGAGAGGATGTGAGTGAGGGGGCAAAGATTTAATCGAGGCTACACATTCCATTTCGGTGTTCCCTATGTACGAGGGTCATCCGGAAAGTAGTACCCGTTCGTGCCGCATGAAGTGCTGACGACGCGAGTAGCCGCTGGACGAGGTCAGATAGCTTCAGTGGCTTGTCTGCCTTCTCTGAGCCAAGTTGCGTGACGCTAGCATTGCCTGTGTTGTTTCTGTGATATTTTACAATGTTTAAAAAAATTGAGAACGCCGCCAGTTGTGAAGTGAGGGCAGTGATTAAATTCCTCAATGCAAGAAACGTTCGCCCATGTGATATTCATCGCCAATTAAAGGAGGTGTATGGAGACAATGTAATGGACGAGTCGTCTGTTCGGCGGTGGTGTCGCAACTTCAACATGGGGAGGGGGAACACACACGACGATGAGCGTTCGGAGAGACCGTCTGTCATTACAGACCAACTGGTGAGCTCAGTTGACGAATTCGTGAGGAACGATCGGCGCGTCACAATTGATGACATCTGTGAGCATTTTCCCAATGTTTCTCGAACAATTGTTCATGAAATTGTTAAACACCATCTGCATTATGCAAAAATTTGTGCAAGATGGGTCCCTCGCGTATCTCAATGAGCTGGCGGCGAAGGACTATGCAGCAGGAATAGAGAAACTTGTCACACGTTATGACAAATGCCTTAATTTGCTTGGAGATTATGTTGAGAAGTAGTTTAAAGTATCCTCTTTCAAATAAAATTTTTTATGTTTGTTAATATTTACTTTTGTGTCTTTATTTCACGAACGGGTACTACTTTCCGGGTGACCCTCGTAGTAGGCGTTCGAGAGGGAATTGCTCTTTTTCCAAAAATTCATCAGTGAGCACTTTTTTAAGTTTAATTCTAATTTGAGCAAGCACACTGCTTACTGAAGGAAAAATAGGTTCCAATTTGAATTCTTGGTTACACTTGCCGATCAGTGAAAGCGGATTAAATATGAGAAAATGCAGTTGCTAATTAGGATAATAGCAAGAGGATTTACGTTGGATTCATGTAATAATTACACGTACTATGCTAGTTGTGGTAGGTTTTGGAAGGATACACTGACTGATCACTGCGACATATCTAAGCATCAAATAAAACGCCTTGACATCATTAACTACCATAAACCCTTCTTCAACTCTGCATATTTTCTGCCTCCCTTCATACTGTCCAACATACCTATTTGTTCACCCTCTACCTCGTCTTACAAACATTCTCCCCTCCATCGCAGTCTTCAACACTGCAACGCCAGTCAAAATGTCGAATGCTCTTTCCTGGTCTACTTCGAACAACCCTCTTTCTTCCCCTACCATGCATTACCATGGACTATGTATTATCCTTTCACTTATATTAGGTGTCCGTAAATTAGCGATATTTTGGTTGTTTTCGCACCCTGCCTGTGTGGGTGTTTTCCTGCAGTGGGTTTTTTCGTTAAGAATATCAGTTCACAATCCTCACGCTTTTCCCACTAATGTACATAAATATATTTTCACATTCTGACCAACTTTTCACCAGATGCAGCATTTATTCTTTTAGTTCGTCTTTTCTTGTAATCACTTAAAAATTTTCTACACCCTTTTTGTAATGATTGATGACGTATTTGTTCATGTCCTCGTAAATGACGAGGGGTCAGGTGGAAGCAGGAACTATCTTGTCTAAATCTCTCCCAAATAAAGATGTTTTATTATTATTATTACCAAGCCTACCTCTTTGCTTTTCTAATCACCTACTTTACGTTTTCCATTCTTCTCCACGTCCAATCTTAAAAGTCTCCAATCTACGCTTATCCTCTCGCCTCAACGACCAAGTTTCCACGTCGCACAATACTACGCATCACATTAAAGTTTTCACTTATCCTTTCTTTATGTCCTTAAGGTGCCTGTCGTCAACTCCTTCTTTGTGAAAGCTTCTTTGCTTAACGCAATTCTTCTCATGCCCCATTTACTTTAAACATCTTTATCTAAAACACTTCTCACACAGACTTTCTCCACGTGCTCAAGCTCTCCAAACTCAGTGTTTAAGTTATCCTTCATATTTCTCGAGAACCTCACAAACCTTTCCTTTATTGCATTGATTCTAACCCCTAACTTGTCACTTTTTGTTAATGACTCCAAACACTACCTAAGGTGCGAGCCAAATGAAACTTATTGCTCCTTACATACGGCTGTTTCTCCCTTATTAGGAATGGAATTAATTCCGAGTGAACAAATTCTGCCGGCCAAATTCCTCTCTCATCAACGCTACGAATGAGCCCAAATAAATAACTCATTCTTCCACTTTTTCCTAAGCACTTGAGCAGTTCGGAGTTGATGTCATCCATCTTCACAGCATTGCTCGATTTCATTCCTTTCCATGCGCAATTTTCTTACTCGCAATATAGTATACTTGGACCTCAGCCAGAATATCGACATCACATGCCATTTCTGTGCCTATACTTGTTGGCCTTATATCCGCACCATAATCGTACTCTGTTTAAAAATAATATACTATCTGTCTTTCCTGAATATTCTTTGGGTCCATAAATAATTTCCTGGTCGTATATCTGATAGTGTGCACGGATTTTCCGAACTCATTTCCGGACGGAGGTTTAATATTAGGGTTCAACGCTTCAATTTCACCCTTTCTCGATAAATGCCCATATACTCGCACTGTTTTCTCGCCTCGCTTTTTTCCCCTTGCATTATTTTTTATTAATTTATACTTGACAAGGAAGTGATACACAAGGCTTAGCGTTTCAACAGAATTGATTGCCACTAGTTTCACTACACTGTCACATCATCAGGACTAATGCTAAATACTGGGTAGTGAAAATAGTCGGTAATCAATTCTGTGGAAATCAAAAGTTTTATGTGTCACTTCCCTATTGTTATAAAGAAATACCGCAAATTATCGGCCTCAACTAACTCTTAAAAATTCTTTGTATTTTATTGTCCATAATTCTGTGTTTGCATTCTTCATTTCCTTCTCTCGTCTCAATTCTCTACATTGTCATCATCTCTTCGGTAATCTATGATTTTCTCAAACTTTTCCTATGAACTGATCCTGCAATTCTTTTGCGGCTTCGATAGCCTTTTTTATGAGTATTTGTATTTTTTAGTACCCTGCAAGGGTACTACAAAAAGGCGCAAGGGTGCGTGGCAGGGGGCGAATACACACCAGACTAATCTTGGCCCGAATATTTTTGCCCCTACCGCGGTCAGAAAATGTTATTCTGATCCATTATCGTTTGTGGAAAAAATAATATCTTAAATCTATCTGTTATACACTTAATCTCTCTAATTTTACTGACGTGATCTCGCCTACCATGGTTCAATGGGGGTAATGATGTATTTTCAACATCACTGCTATAGAGACCTCCTTCCAATTTATTGCATGCCATTCAATCTGTAATTTAACCTTCCCTCCTTGATTGATACACAGCCAAGCTCCTTTAATACTTTGGATACGCTACTAAGTTTATCATAACAACGTTTTACGAATCTAGCTCCTCTGCGCTCCACACGATAATATTCGGCAATAAATCCAACTTCGTGAGGATCCCATATACTAGCAGCATATTCTAAATTAGGTTTAACCAGCGAGAGATGGTCCAACCTTTCTTGTTTTACTGTTTTTATTTAACACCCTGAAAATCACCACTAGGGTTTGTGGTTTGGGGTGATTTCACACCAAACTACCCTTGACCCAAAACATCTCTATCTCCTCGCGCGGTTAGACAAACGTTATTTTATTCTGGTCCCTTATCGTTCGTTGGAAAAATGACATCTTAATCCATCTGTCCTGCACGTAATCTCTCGAATTTTATTGACTTGGTCTCTCCTACGGTAAAACGATGGGGCTAATAACACATTTTCCATATCATTCCTTAAGAGATATACTTTCAATTTATGCAAGAAATTTAATCTGTAACTAAGCCTTCGCTCTGCGAGTGATTAACCACCTAGATCCTTTAATATTTTGATGCGCAACTCAGTTTTCCATTACAGCGTTTCACGAATCTATCCCCTCTACGCTGCTCGCGATCCAATTCTTGTACTGTAACCATCTTATTATCCTTACTCAGAAATATTTCGACCTCCACCAGCTACTTTATATTCTTCCCGCTTAAAGCTTCAGCAACCTACTTTTTCAGCCACCTTTCCTTTCTTATTGTCTTCGATTTGCCGTAACACTTAATCGGCACTCATGTAATCTGCATCTGCATCCACTCCCGGAAAACTCGGAGGAATGATGAGCGCTCTCCCTAAATCTGTCTAACCAAATTATAATCAAACCAACATCTTAGTTTATTGGCGTTTTATACGTATACCTACATCAATTTGGTTGTATAAACCAATTGTTCGTTATAATTAAACCATTCCTCCTGAAGACATTAATTCTTTTCTCCCCCAAAGTCATTCCTTTTTCCTAAACCGTACTCCACTATCTCGCCACCACCTCATCCTTCATCTGCCATCGCGTTCCAGTCCCCTCTTCTAGCTTCTTGTACTTCTACATTCCCATTTTTATTTTCCGGCATGTAAAACTAGAACAAGAACCAGGTTAGTTGTCTCAAATTTTACCTCAATTAATAATATTTGATCACGCCCCTGCTTTAAGTTTACTTTTCTTCTACTAATACCTCTCGCTGGCACTTTTCCCTCCCCTGCAGTTATTTACCCTGTGCCCATCGCTGCAAAAATCACTGCAACCTATCCATCACAGCTATACAGTCGTAATATAGTAGCGTATCCAAAATATTAGAGGAACTAGGCTTGATCATTTACGGTAGGAGAGATCATATCAATAAAATTTGAGAGATTAAGGGTAGGACAGGTAGGTTAAGATGTCATTTTTTCCATGCACGATAATGGATCAGAATAAAATAATGTTTGTTCGACCGCGCTAGGGAGGGAAAATATTCGGGTCAAAATTAGTCTGGTGTGTATTCACCCCCTGCCTCACACCCTAGCGGTGGCTTGCAGGGTACTAAAATATCTAAAACATATAGTAAATAATTCGTCTCTCCAACTCCAACTTGATATTTTCTAACTCTCTGTTCTCAACATCATCCAATTATTCCATATCCCAATTCTAACAAATCCCGGCGGTGTTGAATATTTTTCAGAGGTATCTCGATCCCTACTTGAGGTGCTTTGTGGAGGGCACTTTGAGGGAGTACGCCGTCCGTCGGATGGGACGTTAAACTGCGGACCCCTTGGCGCCTTTCGTAAAGAGTAGGCTAATGCCGACGCCGGGTTTCTCTCCACCCTTCATCCTTTCCTGTCCATCCCCTATGGCGCAAATGACCTTAGCTGTCGGTCGCCTCCCCTCAAAACTACTACTCCCCCCAATTCTAACCGTTGCAGTCCTCTTTCGTGCCTTCTTTTCTGTTGATAAAATTGCCTCCCCACCTGCCGAGCATGACACCGACCAGGGGAGGGTCATGTAGTTGCTGGGACCCGTTCTCAAATTTGCGTCCATCATAATTTCGTGGTTTAAATAATTTAGAATGTTTTCTTTTCGGTGGTAACAGGCCCAACCTTGTGAACATACATCTTGAGGAATAAGACAAACTTTGTAAATTCAAAAAAATTTATTAATACGGTACTACTGGTTTCATCATATAGGTGACCTGAATATGTCACCTATGTGATGTGACTGGTAGTACCGAATTTATAAATGTTTGTGAATTTAAAAAGTTTGTCTTATTCCTCAAAATAGTTTTCCATAGCCTTTCTCGGTAGTGTCTTTATCTAGACACCATCATTTAAAAGGTCAAAAAATACATATATCTGGATTCCATAAGCATTTGGGGGGAGGGGCATAGTTCTACCATGAAAAACGAAGCATCTGTGCAAACAGCTTATGAAGGATGAGTTAATTCATGAAAACAAACTTAATATAATATAAACGTATATCTGACATCGGCAGATAAAGATTAACGCAATAATTAGTTTTATATCCTTTTAAACATTGAGAATCATCTAAAACGCTCGAATAAATACTATATTACGTTTATGTTTCTAAAAGGTGTACTTACCATGCAATTAAGGAAAACTATTGTATGCAATTTGGCTTTAAATAAGATTCTAAGAGCACAGATTTGCATTTCAAATCAATTTGTGGCTCGGGCAAGAAATGCTTCCTTCCATAGGCAACCCATCTTTAATACCCATCTTCAGGAAACACTACAATAACTCACACTCCCCAAAACGTTTAAGCTCACATCCCTAAATGAGTACGTAAATGCGCATCGCATAAAAGCTGCACTTTTTCAGTAAATAATTTTAAAATTTTCAGTCAGGTAAAACTATTTCTGGAGATTTCAAATACTCACTTACTGATTCTGCCATTAACTAATTATAAAGACACTTCTGATTCTAAACATTTCAATTTTTCAAGCTACAAATTTCAGATAATCATGTTGATTAGCCACAAACAACTATGCACTATGGTACAAACTGTGATTTATATGAGCTATAGGAATTAGGAAGAAAAAAACGCTTATATACGAGAGAGCTTATTGGGTATAATCTACATAATATTTCCTCAATGTCGACATATATAATATGTCTAATAAATAAGCAAGATGAAAATAATTTGGATGGTAAATTTGAGAATGGAGTAGTAAATCTGGTGTCTATTTTCACTAGGGTTAAGTGGTCGCTGAGGAAACTTTTTCCTGTGTGGCAATGAAGTGAGTTCCCTAGAAAAATTACAAAGGAACTTAATGTTTTATGGAATGCCTAGTTTTTTAATTACTTATTATTCACTTGTTAATTAAAATCCGTACCTAATACAAGTAGTACACTGATATAATTAGAAAGCCTTAACACTACAAAAGAGCATTAAAAAGGTTTTTTCATCTTCTTACTGTATCTTGCGAGAAAATTCAATCTCTATTATTAAGACACAATTTAAAATTAGCTAAAAACTTAACTTACCTAGGAGTCAGGATTGGAAGAAGTAGTAGGTAACGTTTTTTGACAGAAGCACTTGCACCCGAGGCATTCTAATGGAAACGAGACAGGGGCAGAAAGACACCCAATGTGTATAGAACAACGGTTTGCACTGACTTCCCGAGTTACCTTATCCTCATCCGCCCTCGACTTTAGATGAGTGCCTTAGGGAATAATAAAGAGGACTTCAGTTAGTATCAGGCACTGCCCTTATAGACTTCACTTCCGGTCATTGCTTCCCGCCTCTGAGTTCATCGACAGTGGAAGAAAGTAGTATCGTTTAGCGGCAGATGACGCTACTCTGCAAACCCATAACCGCGTTGCCGAACCCGTACACAAATGGGTGTGAACACCAATTACCGGTAAACTTCCTAGGAGTTTAAAATTACAATAAATAAATAGGTACTCATACATCCTCCTTGGCCAGTATGCATTTCACAAGGGCCTTAGAGTGAGGCTCCCTTGGCTTATATTTATGAACATGAAGGCACTTGACCATGTTTATAGTTTTACAGAGCGGATGCTCCGCTGCCTGTGGGAACTACGAATAGCTGGTTGAGTGTACAGGAACATTCGTTCGAGATGTTGATAATGTCATGCTGTTACGTATGCTGTCCTATTTAATATGGCTTGCTTCACCTATGGTACATCTCTGGTATTCCTATGGTTGCCACCAGGCTAACATTACTTGCAATGATTACGTGGTGTTTTGGAGCTAATATTTAGGAAATTAATTGGCAGTCTACCGTTTTAAGTAGGCTTGGATGCTCACACACTGTACACTCCTACATTTCTTTTGGGATAGCTTAGGACCGGGCGTACTCGATTACAAGATAGAATGACCTTTAAGGAAATTGAAATCAAACACGGCCGTGGGGATAGCTGACTTTCCCGCGGTACATGGGGATTTGGAACTACCTAAGGGTTAAAGATATCTAGAAGGAAGCCCTAAGAGTGTATTTCGTAGAACTTATGAGGGAGGGGGACCAAAATATCATTGCGAAAGTCATGAGCCAGCAGAATACATTTTTAAAAACCTGAGCATGCGATTACCCAGCTCCTTGTTGTTCACTCTGCAGTGTTTCTTCAAATTTCAAAAGTACTTTGGAAACCAATAGCTAGGTTCATTTTTTTCATTATAAACACCTTCAGTGTATCTGAATTTTTTGATGGCATGTAGGGTCAACGATTATTATACATGGTGCTTCCTTGTGGCTTGTCAATACAAGATCTCCCATTTTTGTCTTATCTTGCAAAGAGGTTCAGGACATTATTTTCTATCAACCACCAAGGGTGCAAAATTACACTTCAAATCTCCCTATCTCTTTTCCTGACTATAGTTGGTATATAATTTGGAAATAAAATCCTTATATTTCCACTATCACCAACAAATTTGAAATCCCACCAACTAATTTGATAACCTATCTGTTGCCATCCTCATATTTCTATAATCATGATGTACCAACAGGATGCCCCTAAAGTTAATGGACATGTTTCAATTACACCACCAAGAAATTTCAAATTACACCATACAGCTACACATCTAATTTCACAAAGAGATTTCATTCATAAAAAGTTATTAATTAAAAAATCATAATGTGCTGATATAGAGGAATACATAAAAAAAATGTAATTATGATTTTTTAAATGAATAAAAAAGAATAAAGCATCCCATGAAAACCATTAACATTAGATAAAAGCCAGTCTTGTCAGCTGGAACTCTTCTGTTAAATGGGTACATATGCCAAGCTCAGTGCAGTATTAGTTCAGTGCATTTTTAGTTTTTCCTTTATGCTACTGTATAAATTATTGCTTGGACATATGGTACATGTATGTTGAGATACGATGCAAGATCATACATAGTAGGTAAAAGAAACCTGAAGATTCCATGGATCGAATAAGATAATTTTTAAATTAAGGATTAACCTTAGTTAAGTGAATATCATCAACATGGCCTGATTTGAAGGAAAAAATATCCAAATATTAATCCAGTCACTTCTAAATATCTAAATATTAGATATTTAGAAGTGACATAGTATCATGAGCTTTGTAATGCATACCTAATTCTACCAAATAAAGCTTCAAAATTTGAATTGACAGCTTTTTGATGATATTCAACCCTGAGACCTTTGGGTTTATTTGTGCCAGTTCTCCAAGCAACAAGCCAATTTACAAATGTTCAAAACACAGTAAAAAGTGATGCTATGCAAAACATTAAAAATCATTTTTCCTCCTGGCTGGGAAAAGTATCATAAAAGACATTGTCAGTTCAAATCTCTGTACGAACTAAATAAATTAATTAGTGGCTTTGAGAAATGGATTTAATTTGCTACACTGTAGTAATTCCCCGAAAAAATCATTACTCAATTTTCATTTGAGCAAAGCCAGATTTTTTTTTTAAATTACTTGAATTTATCATCAGTATGCCATGTGCCATTAACAAATGGCTTAACTAAACAGCTATTTAAACTTTTCATAACAGGGATAATATATCAAACCTAAATTGTTTTTCATTCATTTTTTATATTTGATCCAAAAATTAAACTAAAACACTCATTTTAATTGCATTTGCATAAGCTACAGTTGTCTAGCAGTCAATTGTAATCCAAATTAAAAGATAACCTTGCAACTAAGCTATTATGATTGCAGTAGCTTCCAAGATTTATATATTTTAATATACTCAAAATACCAAATACTATTTTCCACAACTATAATGAGGAAATCCTATTAATGGTAAACAGAAATGCAATTTTTGATCATGCGGCAGTTTTAAGATTAAGATGCCAAGTGTAGGGTTGATAAACACTACATCCTGAGTGACAAAAATGTATTGCGTATTCAAAGGTCTCAATAAACACTGTTAATATCACTCAATAAACTGACACCTTAAGTGACAACTACTCTACTTTGATTTCTTGCAGCATTACATAATAAGATAGAAAGCTATAACACAACAAATACAAGGTAAATGTAATGTTTCCAATGAATATTTTTGCCGAGTTAGTTTGTTCATGGGTTTCCTCCTTATTCGTAGCATGATTGGCCATTATCAGGATGCCAAGGCCGAGGAAGCCCATAATTACATGCTACTTTGACAAAAGAGAAATGACTGATGACATTTGTAGTTCACCTGACAGAGTTAAAGCAAGGACTAACGGTTTTGTGGCATAGGGATTGGATATTAATTAATTTTTCCTCCAATGATAAGTAAATATATGGATACTAAAATTGATAAGTTAGATAAAAGTTGGCTATGTATAGCTTTTTAATGACATTCCTTAGGCATGAAAAGATGTAGTCTCCTAACAGTACACACTCCAACTGAGCATGAGCATTCATTCTCATGGTCTGACAATTTAGGAATTTCATGAACCCACAGCGGACAATTTTTTTTCCAAAAGGAATCTATAACATTATGTAAGTGAAAAAGCTTGGCAGGCAGAGCCTATGTAAGCAAATAGGGAGCTTATCAAAGCACCAAATTACTTTCACACTTTACCAAGCTTGAGAGAGCAAGGTCATTCTGGGCACCATTCTATTTGAATGTCAAGTAGAACAATAGAAAGAAAATATCCAATAATTTAGGATCGTAGATTTTTGCGGCGTTCAAATGAAAGACTCTACATTCTCGGGATGTCACCACGTAGGTTGTTTTTCTGACAACAGTTTCGCCAGTGTTCCAACAAGCGTCTTCAGGTCAAAGACGCTCGTTGAAACACTGGCGAAACTGTTGTCAGAAAAACAACCTATGTGGTGACATCCCAATTATTTAATTTTATAGTATAACTAACTTACTATTGAACTAGTATAAAATGGTTCATATGCATCTAGCATTAAGTTTTGCTGGGTTAAATTCATGAGCAGCAGATTTTAACATAGCTTGTCATAGAGCTTACAAGGTCTCATTAATTTACCTGGAGAGAATAATTTAATTTCCTTTTCCAACTCTGAAAGATTATGACATCTGTCACCAACAGCACCACAAATTGAACATTCCCTAAGAAATTATGCATCTCCCATCTTCACTCTGCCTGCATATGCAGGCAGAGTTAAGATGGGAGATATGCCTTCATTTGCAGTTTCATCAATACTATTTTAATAATTACCTGTGTAATTAAGGAATAGTTTCCTAAATAAAACATATATTGGTCATTATAGAAATACAAAATTTAGGAAGACTAACTCCTTTAAAGCTCAAGTATAAATTGTGTGTATCAAATGTTTAGGCGATCAGCAACGAGAAATTCATCACTTAAATGAATGGTGGTTAAAATTAACGCTTGGGTAAAAGAAAATAGATATTCCAATCTAATAAATCTGGTGAAAAGAAAAACATAAATAAATGAAACTTGTCTGACAAAACTTATCGAAATTTCATGCATGTTTGTGCTTTTTAATTAATATCAACATGGTGGACTACGCAGTCCATTGCTAACTTGAAATGAATAAATTTAAATAGCATTCCAACCCATGGTTAAATCAGTAAATAATAATTGTGCACCAAGTTATATTTGTCACTTTCTCCTCCAAATAGTTGTTTGTATTGGTGCTTCAATGCAAACTTTTTCTTCACCCCTTTAACTGGATCTAGAACTAGTTTTCTAATATTTTAACAGTTATTGACATAATAATGTGAATACATATCTGCAAAATAATACACAATCCATTTCAAGTAGCAAGACAATTATACTCAATGGTCTAACATTATATGCATTTGCACTCATCAAAGATTCAAGTTTCATAGTAGTAGTAAGGAATACTAATGAAATCAATGCCCTGAGTATGAATACAAATTGACATTTGCTTCTAAATAATCATCTGCTTCAGCCGCTTATGTTACGTAAATATTCTTTTTGTTTGAGGTATAACTGGCGGAAAGTACTTCACAATATATAGGTAACAAAGAGAACAGAATTCCAGACTTCATATATGTAGTTATAATACACAAGCCTGATATTCACACTAAGGTAAGTGAATTGAACAGCAGATGTATTTCATAATTTAAAACTTTTACTACCAATAAAATTCTAATCTACAAATATTAATTAACCATAAAAAAGTATTAACAGGATTAAATTGTCAAGGAAAATTTCCATGCATCCCAATTTGCAATGCATTCTCACGCATTTAAAAAAAATGGTACCTACCTAATCTTTTGGAGACCTTTGATTATGCTCACGAGATTTGAAATACAGTGTACTGTGTCTATTGCAATGCATAAATGAAATATTTAATGGAAAAAATACCTTCAAAAGCTTACATTTAATTTTATTATCAACAGGACTTAAGTACAATTATCAAGCCCGTATCTTTTTTCATTAAGACATTACATAGTATTAATAGAGTTTTCAGGAACTACTCACAATGAGTAAACAAAAACTAATGCATTAATGATAAGAATATCTCTTCATGTTCATAATACAATCACCTTTTTCAATGGTTGATAATAAGATTTTGCCACCCTTCTCTTGCATATCACAAAAATGAGAAACAAATGCACAACACTAACTGTGATATGCTTAAATTTAATCTCTTTACTAGTATTCCCAAGAACAAGCATACATAAATTGATGGAAAATAAATATATCTGTACAAGTTAAAGGCATAGCCACTTGCTTCTGTTCTAGAAAAGTAAAAGACCTAAGCAAAATGCCTTCCTCCCAAAAATGGTAAAAAAATTAATGGAGATACATTCATAGTTTTTTGGCAAGCTGTTTTTTCCTACCTGTAACCTTCAATTTTATGACAAAGGTTGCAAATGGGCCTGAGAGAATGAAGTTGATGAAATAAGCTAAGTATAATGACACAAACTAAATAATCATTGTAAAAGCAGTACATTCATAGGGCCAGGTCTTCTAAAAACAAACCGGGAAAATTATTTCCAGATAACCCTCAAGGTAACCATTAACTAGTATAAATAATTGACAGAAAACTGAAATACGTAGCAAGTTATTATGTAGCCTCAGTGCATTAACAAAATATACTTAAGAGAGGACATTGAATCAAATAGATGTAATGAGTGGTGATGACAAAGCACACAAGTGTCTGCCTTCAATTAATGATCCCTAAACAATGCAAAGAAACTTTAATGAACAATTAAATGTGTTTGCATTGATTATGGGTTAGTATGAGGTACATTTCAATGTTTTCAGAAAAACAATAGTAAATGCAGAGATGTTTGATTTGATAAAGAAATGATAAATGGAAATTCAATAATTTAAAGGTAATTGGAAAGTATTAGCATAAGAGTTTGATGTATTGTCATAGTCACAATTAATTTAAATAGGAGAAGAAATTTATAGCCCAAGTGCTCAGTTTATTTCAAAATTTAAATTAACATAGGTCGGCTCATTGGGTCTACAAAATCAAATTACATTATGCAATTACATAATAAAATTCTCCACAATTCCTAAAAAAACACTAGATATAACCAGAACACAATGATATCCATAAGAGCACTCAGGAAAGATAATGAAAAGATAAGTTGACAAGTAATTTTAATAGATTCATGAAACAGCCATTATGCAACTTTCAAATATGTTCATCAGTCAGTTTTCTCAAAACTATTCAAGTATCACATACATTCTCCTACAATGGTCTAATGATTTTTTTTTGATTATGATGAGAGGACGGATGAATTGTTCACCATTTAAAAGATTAACATGGTAATAAAATTTTCTTCTAATTTTGTGCTAAAATCAAGATATTTCTAATTTCATAACCAACATTTAGGTAGGTAGATAACAGATCATTATCGACACTAGGACTACCCTAGCATTAGAGTAAAAAAACAGCTGAGTATAAAAACGGGAAAATTTTGCCACCTTTATCAGATAAATAACAGAAATTCAGTGCACAAGCAATAAACAAAAAATAATAAGCAGTACATGAATTTAGGAAAGTATCCTTGGTACACCTTACTGGGATATGTAAAAGTCAAACTGGCTAGGACAAGCTTCAACATCAATCACTTCCACTTCCTCAGAAACCTCCGATAGTTAAGTTAGAACTGGCAAGGCTATGAAGTCTTTCATATGGAAGATGCGTGTAATGAGGTGATTCCCAGGTATGCCATGGTTAAGAAATGGCGGCCAGCATCAAGATGAACCAATATTCTTCACCACAAGGGAGTGGTGTAGCCACCAGGAGGAACTCGGTGCCTTGGTTGATGCTGCATGGGTGAGCTGGAGTCTTTCTCATCACCAGTATATCCCTCTCCAGTAACTGGATTTCTTCCTTCTACACAATGTCAATTGAAAAAAATTAATCATGACCTCACTGAATATTATAAAAAAATGCATTATGCCAAAATTACTACCATAAAAATTAGAATACGGAAATGAATGATTTACGTTTGAAATGTATTCCAGTTGTTTTAAATGAAAACTTCACCGTACTAAAATGACATTTAATCACAATTGACAAGGCAAAGCATATTAGAATAGTAACTGTTGAATATAGGTCAGCAGAAAACATATTTTGCAGCCAAAATTTTCAAATTTCACAGAAAATCTTTCAGAAGTTTTTATTTGGATTATACCGATGCATACTACTTTAAATGAACAAAGACCTCTAATCATCTAGACAACTTATGGCTAAAACTCCTCAGTTAACTGCCACATAATGGCTGGTCCATTGAATCCATATTTGAAAGGTTGTTGAGAAGTGACTTAGTATTGATCCATCAATGAATATGGAATTTTACAATATGTTTTACATGTTACATTACTGTATTATTATGTATTTTACTAATGGCATCATCATGGCTATTTCTATAGCCTAGATAAATGAAGAATATTTTTATACATCATCAATGGGCACCCTAGACTTACCTAGTGCAACGATATTGTAAAAAATTAAGAATTGAGGAAGGACAAGATGTTTAGACATTATAACAGTCTTGATGGAAGACCTTTGATTTACCAATAGTTACCACCAAGAATCTGTTTTTCTCCTTTATTCAACAAATAAGCATACATTTTAAAAAATGTCACCCTTTATTATGTGGCAAAAACTTAATTGTTTAAGATAAAACCTCCAAATCATCAAAATGTTTTAGATCACCCATAACTTTTCCATCACACCTTTTCCAATTTATTGGTTTATTTCTAGCTTGGATTTATTAGTCTGTGCTTCAGTGGTTCATCATCATTGACATGTTTTTGTTTCTGAAAATGACCACCAGAGCATGGTGTGACATTAAATATATGTGGTAAATGTGATAAAATTTATTTATTTCAGAATTGAAATCATTGTTTCAACGGGCATCATAGAACAGTGGGTTGAAAGCTGACCTACTGACTGAGTTCAATTACAGGTAACATCTCTGGGCACCCTCAGTTCCATCAAAGCTGTGCTTGTGTACCAGATCTTCCAGGGAAAGAATAGGCGGCACAGGGAATGGACCCCTAACCCTGATGTCTGAATTTAACAGGCCAGGCTTACTAAGAGATGACATCTCACTGTCGCCAATCAAACTAACATTCAGGTTGAAGATTTTGGTTTATTCCTTGCTTATGTTTGCTTGCGCTTTAAACTGTATAGTTTAGTAATATGTTTCCCTCATGAATGCCAGGAAGGTAGAAGAATGAAGAATTCAATATCATACATAAAGTTACCATACACCCAAAGAACCTTCAAATAATAATAGGAGAGGTGACAGGGACTTCTGTCATCAGAGCAAAAACTACAGTTAACTAATGTAAGCAACAAAGAAAGAAAAGTGCCATACTAATAGTGACTCATGGCAATAACCTACTATTTTCCAGTAAATTGCTAGAGCATCTTTTCCCATAATAAAGATCTTGCAGTATTAGTTTTACTGCATTTCAATGGATTTGGGATCAACATCAGAGACAAACAAAAATTTAGAACCTGGGAATCATCAATACAAAGTCAGGAAAATATGTCTGTGTGCCCCAATTAAGAAAATGTTCTCTCCTTACTAGCTCCATGAATCTTGGTATCAGCTAAAGCCAACTTGTATTCAGCCAAAGAAAAATTCCCAACAATCATACATCATCAGGTTACCCTCATACTCCCACCATGATATCGAACAATGAGAAATTAAATTACCAACATTACAGCTGAACTCGAGGATATTTTCTACATGAACAAATTTCCAAATATTTTGCACAATTGGAAAGAGCATTTAGAAATCTTATTTGACGTTTCTTTTGTGATATTTAGGTAAAAAGAGTTAGCAAAGATGCTTATAACTTAAGTTGAAGGACTGAATAGGGGAAAAAGAATAAAAATAAAGGTGAAAAAGAATCAACAATACCTGGGTTCTAATGAGGGATAATAAAATAAAAGGGAAGGTGGTAAAATACACTGCAATGCCAACTTCAGGTGTTACTTAGGGTAAGCTGGACATGAAGTAAATACAGACAGCACTTCCACTTTACACTCATATAACACATGTACTTAAATGAATATAATTTAATTATGAAAAGAAAACCTATGACTACAAAATATAATCTGTATGATCAAGGGTCTCATTATGATGTTGGCATTCCTTGATTGCAGAAAAACCACAAAAGTAAGCAGCAGCAAAGTATGCCAAGTATTAACCATAATGTAAAGAGTTAACTTAAAGACTCCTCTCATTTATCCAAAATCCATTAGTTTCAAGTCTGAATTACTAACTGCATGCACTCTTTGATATAGGTATTAAAAACATGTTTTAATGATAGAGAAGCAAAAATTAACAGGTAAGACTTTTAATAGGTATGAGGCTGTATTTTATGGCAGTAGAGAGGCATTTTCTGTTGATCATTTATCTCCACAACAACATGCTAGAGCAGATTGCAGTATGTACACACAAAAACTGGTAAAAGAACATGAATAATTTGCTAATTTATTTTGATTAGTAACATTGAAATTTCTAACATGTGATTATATTAATTTCATAAATAAAAACAATAATATAGTAAAATATTTTTCAGCAAACCTAGACAGGATGCAAAAATTTAACTCATAGCTGCATGTGTAAGCAATGTGCACTTATCTAACGGCTCACACCACTCCACTACTTGCAAATAATAATACAACCAGCATTTGACTTTGGAGGACCAGCAAAAGTGTAAGTACTAAATAACTACAACCCTGGTTTGAATTACATTTAACTCTCAATTATTCATGTTAATGGATGCACAATAAAACACTGATAATCAAAAACATTGACAACCGCAAGAAGTGGAATATGTGTGTATGGTCACCATATAAACTAATATGTAAAGAAACTCTTTTTTTATTGTGTGATGAATTCAAGTTTTTTTCAGCAATGGTAAGTACATTAAGCTTATTTTTCAGCCATTTTTTGAGGGTGGCAGTTTAGATTTACAAGAGCACAGAACTAATTCATTATGTGAAGAGCAGAACATGTTTGTCTCAGAAAGGTAAACTGATCAGGAAAAAAAACAAATGGTCAGGAAAAAACAAATAAATGATAAAGGATGAATAAAAAAAGGATCACAAATGCAGATTCATACTCATCGTATGATGCCAATTAAAATAATACAGGGTCAACGGTTATTTACTAATTTTTTCCATAGTAAAGCTATGTATTTGCTTGCCATAAAAGAGAATACAGAATTCTCATAGCTAGTGAATGCAAGGGAGGCAATAATGGGAAAGTAAGGTTAGTAAAAACAGGTTTAAATGAACACATTAAATACTATTGATAACTTGTGATTTTGCAAAATTGAAATCTTTTAAGAAAACTGAAATAATTAAAACTTGTAGATTTTTTAATTCAGGAGTTTTACAAAAAAGATGAATCGAACATGCATAATTGAGAGTTAACTGTATTTTCATAATCAATCCCTTTTAAAAGGTTAACATTGATTCCACCATTTCTCCCAAAAGTTTTATGCCATCTTGGATTAAATAAACCCAACATAGAAAAGGAACTAACACCATGGGAGATTTAATATTATATTTGCATTAAATAATTAGGTAAATATTATAAGTTTTCACTGAAGCAAGGCTTAAAAAAAATCAAAACCTCTCCATGAACACACAATTTGAGGAAAATCGCATTTCAGCATAGAGTTAAACAAGCAAAAGACTTCCACTCTGATGCACAACTATGCGGAAGTACCCATTCATGGAATGCAAAATGGATGAATCACAAATTAATGTTGATTCATCCAGCTAGTGATGTTATTTACATTTAATGAAAAAAATCAAGACAAGCTTTTCCAATCTTGTTTGCTACCCAGAACACCAAGTTCTCTAGAAACCATTTAGGTTTTTATTGCTTTCGGAATAAATTGAGATTAAAAATAGAAAAGAGCTAGGAAAATTCATTTTCCTTTTTAGAAAAAAACAAACAAAGTTATCAGGTTAAAATCAAACTAGATTTGCACTATAATTATATGAATGAAAACAAAATGTTACCTCTTTTTCGGGCACTCCGGGTCTGACTATCTCCTAGTCCTTCACCAGTAACTGGATTTCTTGCCACTGGTTATATGCCACCAAAGACATCAAGGGTACCACACCAAGACCACAAAAACCAGACACCACATCCACAATTTCATGCGTCATGAGACAAGCCAACCACCGTTAGCACGCAGGCATTTTGGAGAGATTAAGGAAATTTACAATTTAAGTGAACTCCGAGTCATCATGACCCAAATCAGGATGGTGGGAAATAAAAAAAATATAAATAAATGTCATATTTTTGACAAATCTTAAGCCTATAATGGTCAATAATGGCAAACATTTTGTCAGGGAAAAAAGTGCTTAACGAGTGAGACAATAATTCAATATGCAAATAAAATTTGTTAACTAATACATGTAAAAGCCAAAGAAAAGTTAGGGTCTTTAACTAGCTCCTTGTAGTTTCTCTTTATAGAATTTCAATATTTTGAATAATTCAAACAATCACAAATTATACACTACCTTAGAGAACTTCATGTTTTCCCTTCTTGAAATGGTGCTTTGTAATAACTTTTTATGACTAGAACATACACAAGGCTCTGCCTGGAAACTATCCAGCATTGCAATAGTTTGAGGAAAAGCTTACCTAGAACAATGAGGTATTAGTCCACTTTGAAGTACTCTCCTTTTAACCTCACACTCTTATCCCAGCGTCTCTTCTACTTTCCAAAACAATTGGCAAAGTCCTTTGGATTTTGTGGAATGGTCATTATCTGCCTTGTTTCATTCTCCTGTATCTCGTCAACTGTTGGTACGACTGGGCTTATGTTTCAGGGTCATAGCCATAGAGCCATGACTCATCTCCAGTTATGACCTTTTTTTCAGAAAACCTGGGCCATCGTTTACAGCTTGGAGCACGTCCCATGCAACTGCAGTACGCGATTCTTGACTTTGACGAGATAAAAGAGAATGCAACGAGGCAGCTGATGACCATTCTGAAAAAGAACTTCGCCGATTGTTTGGAAAAGTGGAAGAGATGGAATAAATGATAAGTGTGTGAGGTCCCAAGGGGAGTACTTGGAAGGGGACTAGGGCCTCATTGTTCTAGATACACTGTTTTTCTCAAAATATTGCATGGCCGGATCCTTTCCGGACAGACCTTGTATATCAAAACACGAATATACATAGCCAGCCAGTTTGAATCCAAAATACCTTTTTTAGGATCAATTAAAAGTTTGGTTAATTTACAAAGGGGCAAAATATTGTTATTTTTAAAAGTAAAAACATCTGACCCTTCAATAAATCAATTTCACATAATTTTGAACTTCATCACAATTTCATTCATACAAGATCATTACCATTACAGCATTTATTGCAGTTTTCTGCATTACAGAGGTTTTTACTAGAGATTTGCATTAATATATTAAATCGAAGTCTCCATATGACTGAAATATATATATGTACAATTTCATGAAATATGAAGTTGCTAAAAACCCTATTAATAGGCATACATGAGCTTCACCAAAATGGCCAACACAGAAAAATAAAAACAGTCCCATTTCTTTGCTTTGAATGTTACTATGAAAATATTTCATGATTTGATCATTTAAGATAAAAGAAGTGACATAATTTATGCAGATAGTAGTAATGGTAGCAACATACTCAGATTATATAACACCATTTTAAAGACCCTGACTTTGTGGTTTTTCACTTAGCTTCAGTTTTCATACACCAATTATTCATGAAGTTCAGAAAGGTGATGCATATTCTAAAAATGTCAATAAGTGATCACAAGCATGCCAGAGCCAGATGACAGTAACACATTTACTATAAGAAATATTAGATATTTTGGTAAAATGTGATGCACAGTTTAAGTACCAGGGTGACTGCTACTAGAAATAATTAATATTCCATAATTCTCAGAGAAGTCTAAAATGAATTATAAAACCAAAATGTGTTAAGCAAAAAAATTATTAGTATAATGAGTCATTTGGATTTAAGATAATTGAATATTTTAGTTAAAATATTTGAAATGGTTTCAAGTGTAGCAGGAAAAATTGCAAACTTCCACAAGAAGATCATGTATTATGGTTGCTACAGTTCCTGTCTTAAAAATATCATAGGCATATCCCAATTTTTACAATGGAAATCTTATGAAGAAACAAAGTGGAGTGGAACTTTAGAAATTAATAGTGTTGGTACTGCCATAATGTAAATTTGGTGACATAAATAAATCACGTATGGCCCCATTCTGCTGAATTTTAATACTTAACCAACTAGAACTTTGAAATGATTTTGTCAATAGCATTTTTTGATGAATATAATTCCAAATTCTTACGATTTTTAGTTGCTTATGATTTCCTTGACTTTTTGTTTTACAGGTTTGTAGCAACCTTAGGGACATTCAACATTCATCTCAATATTAAACTGCTGTGTACTAAAACACACGAATATTTTTGGTGGCAGGAACATATTCCCTAGGATTTTACTTTCATAATGATCCACACCCCAACATATTTAATCTGTACGTATATGTCCACATATTTTTCATTTAATAACTATAGTATATTATATTTTTTATTGAAGCAGTAATTCATTTATACCTTGCTGAAAACCATAGGCAAAAAAATTAAAATTTAAAAATGATGAAGATGAGAAAATTATAAGAATATTGGGATTGAGCAACATAATTAGGCTCTTGAAACAAAATGTAACTCAAATAAGTAAAATATGCACTCAATCAAGAAAAGTAAAAAAAATTGTTCACAGAACAAATTGTTACAAAAAACTTAAGAATTTGCAATACTTTTTGGCATTTCTATTACATATGCTAGTTTTCATAATTGTAATTAGTGAAGCAACAATGCTTTTCAAAATCTCATGCAACTCATGATACAAAGTGACAAAAATGGAGCAGCCATCTTCAAAACAAGCAGTGCAAATAGCTTTTAACAAACCATAACTTGCTACCAGCCATTAATTGCAAATTATGCAGTAGACAAACAAAAACAGGGTGATTAAAACAGCTGGAGAAAGGATAAGCTATTGTTATGAATTATGTAAATGATGTTACTCATCAATTATAAATAACCATAACTTATAAGCATATTCTTAAATATCTGTAACAAGATTTATACTGCAGAGGTATCGATTGTGGCACCATTCAATTTGATTGAGTACCAAATTACATTAATAACAAATTATTTCCCTAGTCATAATATGCAAATAAAGAAACTTTTAACTAAGATTACTATCAATTCGAGCTCCTGAGGTAAATTAAAAATAGGATAAATATTAAATTTCAACAAAATATTTAATTACCGCTCTTATTTCCTTTGGGAGTTACGTGACCATTTGTGGTTCCATTTGTGGTTCCATTAGGGGTTCCATTAGGGGTTCCATTAGACATTATTTCTGTGTTTCCATTTGTAGTGGGTGCAGGACTTGCTGGGGGCTCAACAAACAGTGATGACTTCAGATGGTGTTTAGATGCTGGGCGTGAAGGTGTTGTATTATTCCCTTCATCTCCTCCAAAGATGTCACTGCTTCCACCGCCAGGTGGTTTCAGAACCCTGACAAAATAATTGAAATGAATATTTTTAAGTTGTGGCAATATTTATCAATAAATGGCTAATGAGTTTAATTATAGTAGACATCCTTTATAATGGGAAAGATCTTGATGACAGCATAGAAAATGCAGCAGGCCAAAGTCATAGAAAGAGCTGGAAACAATGTAGATGAAGCAGCAATTTCCAAAAATGAGGAGAGTTCATATAATTTTAACTACACAAGATAAGACAGACTCCTATTTATACAAAGAGAACAGCAAAATTATAAAAAAATAATGAACTGAAGAGTTGAATAGGTATTCTATTCCATAAAGAAATATAATTTGAAAAATGTTATCCTGCTAGGGGATTAATTTTAAATTAGTCAACATTTATGTACACTAAAAAACCTTTCAAACACTATGAACAGACAATGCACTACTAATCAGTCTTAGTAACCCAGCAACAAACACATCCCAACACTTTACACAATACAAATATCAGGACATTTTGTTCACATATATGTAAATAGGGGCTAGAGAATATTGTTTGAAGAAAAAACAACCTCCTCTGGCTAACAATAAATCCATCAAAAAACGGTTACCCAAAATATACGTCAACAATAATTCAGCTTTTCATTCACCACCCTAACACTATGGCTAGATTTCAGGAGGACCAAATTAAATCAAATCAAAAAACACACCAGGTACTATAGGCCAATTACTAAACTGAGGAATCAAGGTTCCTATAAATATACCCTCACTTGCCTAATATGACCTGGACTCCCCTTGAACTCAGCGGTGAATATATCAGGGCACTGTCCATTGTTGGCAGTTGGTTCAGGAGATCGTAGTATGCTGTGAATTCCGTAGCCAGTTGTAACATATTTCACAAATCATGGTAATTTTCACTGCAATATTAGGCTGAATAAACTTGCAATTTAAGCTCATTGAATATGACATGATTATTGAGGGGACCAGGATTATTAATTGCGAGGGAATTCAAAATTTATTAAGTTTTTATTTTCCAAATAGTTCTTTAAATATATTTAAATAAGACATGAATGAAGATTGTTATCAGAAAGAAGAAATGGGTGGAAAGCTGCATCCAACTAACCCTAATTAAGAACTACCGATGACAAAACTTTTCCAGATGTCTACACCTTTTCTTGGTTTCGCGTCACAGCCAGGATTAATTTTAAGATGAATGAGGGCACCCAGAAGATATCAAGCATATTTTAATAAAAAAGAATTATGCCCATTTCACAGTCACCAAAACAGAGAAGAAAATTCATGGTTGCATTAGTGATGAGCATGCAATAATTATTTTGGAATGAGGGCACATAATGTATAGGTAACTCATTTTTTTATTTCAAAAGATAAAGCCTGAAAATTTACAAAAAATAGTTTTGCGAGTTGAAAAGGTTAGGTAGGGATAAGCAGAAGCCCTTCACCTCATCTGTGAGGAGTAACAGGACTAGAAAATTACAGGCAAAGAGCCAATGAAGAACAACCAGCATTTTTGCATTTCATTCTAGCTACATGCATTTAACCCAGTCAAATTAGATTCAAAACAAATTTTAGAAACAAAATTTATAAAGAAGGAACGACATATTTGATATTAATATTCGCCCTACTACGAAAGTGTACACCAATTATGGGCAAGTAAAAATATAAGCACAGAGATTACTCTCAGTGAAATCGTTAGTTTCTCCGAGGAACTTTTTTGATGAAGCTTCAACTGAATTGAGTCTAGGGGAGGTAAAATATCATGCATGCGATCCTCACACTACGCCAGAATGGTTTAAACAGCGATGATTCATTTCTTACTCCGAAAGAATAATCTCTACGAATGGACTGCCCAACCATTTATCGAGATAAAAGTGGGAAGGTCGTGGAAAAAGATATTCCTGATCGATAGGGCTCGAGGCATCTTAATGCCCCCTCCCCTCCGGAATTTAGGCATCCCGAGGAACTCCGATGGCTACAAACGCACGAACGCCCGTGCCAGTCGCGCACTCGTCCAGATCCTCTCTCCTCCCTTCCCCGCGGGAACCACACGGAGGGTGACTCCGATGGCATGCACGCTTCTCAGAAAAACCTCCTAGCGTAGTGCTCATACCACCGCGACAACATTTCTGGAAATCGCCTGTTCCTCCCAAATACAAATTTACGACGTTGTGAGGGATGCACGTGCTCCTATTAACCTTGATGTCGCATAAAGCAAGCCTATTGTTGGGACAGTAATATTGGAGCGCCAATGGACTCCACGGGAATGATTTTGGAAGACTTTTCTTGCCTTAATTATAAATGAAAAATAGAAGCCATGTTGACAGCGAGAGTTGCCTATCAATTGAAAAAAGATGTTGATAACCCATTCAAATCAAAATTGAAAAAATAAAATAAAATGACAAATTTACTAACAGTAAGGGCTAACCTAAAAATTATATTAGAACGAAAGTCTTAAGACTGGCGATATGGCTGCCTTCAAATTTTTTACGTTATTCTTCACATAATACATAACCAATTACGCGTTCATAAAGCTTTATCGAAGGGGTTGCTGTGGCTAGTCTGGCGCCAGGCAGTAACGGGAAGTCTCAACTATCGCCACGAGCTAATGTAGCACTGGGCTGCTTATAAGTGTTCCTTGTCAGCCAAGAGCTGGAGGCAACCCTCAGGAGCTTGGAAGGTCACAAAAATAACATCCCATCCCCCCAACGTCCTAAGCGCCCTGTAATAGTTTCCCCTCCTTGCTAGAAGTAGAATACACAAAAAAAGAAGCCACAAGACGAGAGAAATGGATAGGTGGAGACCAAAAGGAGTTTCAAAAGCACAAAAAATGAACGTGGTGGGAAAAGGAAAAATCATTTCACGGAAGAACGCACAAAAAATGTGATTCGCTGTACTTTCACAAAGGAAGAGGTGAGGGACACGAAAGATGTAGAAAGCAGAAAAGAATGCCTAGGTGAGAAATACCAGGAAAATGATGACTGAAGAAATACGTTAACGAATTTAGAGCGATATTTATGTTTTCTACAAACATTAGCAATGCCTCCAATGAACTTCAAATGAGGTTTCAAGACCCTAAAAAACAAACACAGAAAAAATTATGCAAGAAATCAAAATCAACTTGATGTGACATTTGAGAAGCTAACCTCTGATTAGGATTTTTGGTCACATCTTCATAAGATAATACCTATAGTTAATGTAAAAGAAAAATAGTCCCATAAGTCGCTCTGTGTTTTCACGGCATTAATTCCTGCATCGTCTTAATTATGATAAAAAAATACCAGGGGAAGCTGCAACCTGGATTGCCCTCAAAATTCCATTCTAGATACCGCGTGGGCTGAATTCCGATTCAAGACCGCCAATGAATCATGGCAGCCCGTGGTTCATTTATCCTGCAACGCTCACAACCGAGCGACAACTACCGGCGTTTCGAAACATGGTTGAAGATTTTTAATCACACCGCAAGGCTCTGTACTTCACAGGTTTCTTGCAGTTTCAGCTTGACAGCCTTCAGACATTCATAAAGAGTATTTCTTTTTACGAACTGGAAACGTAAGATTTATACAGCATTATACAGAAGAGAGAGGAGGTGCTGACTAAAATAAATTGAATTCATATACACCATAAAAACTCAAATTTCGGAAAGGTTTAAATAAAGGAAAGTGAACCGGTACATATTTTATGTGTGCTTAGCGAAAACACATGTTTGACATGAAGAATTTTTTCAATGTAATGCAATTTGAAAATCTGATCTGGTTGAATGCAACGTGTAATTAATACACAAGCTACATTCACCCAACTAAAAGAAACCAACGAAGCTATTCAGGTAAACATTTTTGCGTTGCACTGACTGCAACTCGATCAGTTATTGAAATATTTTACATGTTGAACAAGCAGATTACACCTCTTGAGTAAAATAATTAGATAGGTACAAATAACGCCAGAATAAAAGCTACCGGAACTATCCAAATCAACATTTTCGCTTTATACTGACTGCACCTCGATCACTGATTCAAATTGAGTTGAAGAATTAGAGAGGTTCAAATCACACGTCAGAATAAAAAAACTACCAAGGTGTCCACGTAAGTCGGAATTTGCGCCTTCTATTTAAAAAGTGATTTCGAAATAACTAAGAAGAAAAGTCATCAAGCCGACACGAAGTCACGCCCTACTTATTATCTTAGTGGCGAGTCGATGATCGAGAAACGGTTAGTGTTCTCCAGTGTCACTACCATACCGTCTTTCTATTCCCCAGCAGGGGGCACCGCAGCTGCTGAGGCCGCTATCCGCGTCAATTCCTCGGCTTTCAGTACCCCGTAAGCAGCTTTAATCGAGATTCCGCAGCGATCGTTGGATGCAATCTCCTGGACTGGATCAGATGTCACATACAAGATCGGATCGGCCGCAAAGATCTCCTAGCGGCCACAACGGTCAGTGCACGCCGATAGAAAATTAATTCTGGAAAATTGTGCTCCGTGCTTACGAGATTAGTGATGCGCGCTGCTTAGAACTGTTAATCTCGCTTAATAAGGATTGACTCATACTCGTCAAAAACGCTGATCTCTGCAAGCAAGTATAATGGTAGTATCGGCAGGTTTAACAGTAAAATGTAATAATATAAGTACTCATTCCTACCCAATCTTTGGAGTACTTTTTCCATACCATTAACCAACCAAAGGCAAATCTGCAAGTCCCCTAGACTGACCTTCAACTATCATGATATTTGTTACATGTGTTTAATTCCGGAAAAATTACTTAGAATTCGCCTTTTTGATCAATTGAGCGACGAACAATTCAACCTTGCATCAAAGGCATGGGGCAGAACGCTTAGTCGAAAAGAATTTTGTTCTCGGAAAAAAGTGTCAGAAATTAAATTGCGCAAGCACAATTTTTGCGACGAATTTTTGTAATCGCATCTCAATCACCCCCAAATATTTCACAAGATGTGGTTCCTGCGGTTAGCACCTTGATCATAATGTGACGCATTTCCGGGAAATGCCTGAGGGGAAAGATAATGAGTCACAGTCGGAGCAGATCTGGAGGTACTCTTCAAGCATTTAGAGTATATGGCGGCAAAATATGAATCGAAGAATCTTAAAACAATTAAACACGCGATAAACATTACTCAGGTCAAAGATTACAGCCACCTTAAAAATAAATTTGCCAGTGGCATTTTTAAGAATCTGATAAAAATGTACGTGCTCAAGAATGAAATGTGGTCAGGCAAATTATGAAGCAATGCTGCATCAAGCGAAAATTAGAGTGGATTATATTAACCCAAGGTAAATGAGTTTAAAAAACATTATGACGACGATAACTATTCACCAAAGCCAGTTACAACTTTTACGTCTAGTTGCTAAGGCTACTGCTGATTAATCACTGACCACTTAAAAAAATATGACTTTGAACCTGTATATAAACACAGAATATTATTTATGATTTTGTACGGCGAGTCTTTAAACTGTTTTTACGAAGCATGCAGCAATGAAAGAAGGCAGCGCAGATTCTACTTACTAAAGTGAGGGAAGACTAACTAACTTACCCGGATATAATAATGAACTAAGTTTAAAGAATAACTTCCATGGACTTCAATGCGATATCTGAAAGCTTTAAAATAATCAATAGTTGGATTATAGGCGACCGCAGCTGAAAAATTTGAAGCTAAAAACAACGATTAACATTAAAATTTTCAGTGAAAATTAAACGATGGATGTAAGCGTATTCAGGGAACCATAGCTACACGAATTATCATCGCAATCACTCAAAGAAGCATTACTACGATCCCATCTCTGAAGGATTTCACGCCCAGATATAAGTAAACTCCTCGGTAGCAAAAAAGCTGCAAAAATAAAGCAAACATTTTTTAACGACGGATTCAAAGGAAAAAGAAAGGTGATGAAATCGGTTTGGAATACTACATTATCAAGTCCTCTACCGCTGACAGCAATGAATTTTGCCTTTAATAATTTAGTAGTACAATGCACCTATTTCAGAATGTAAAAATCATTCGCCTTGACCTGGATGGAATTAAGTATTTGCACATCAATAGATATCAATTAGTACATCAATTTCGTAGCATTAGTGCATCAATAAATGCAATTGGATTATTAAATTGCCTCCAATGTTGATTTCATACAGAAACCCTGGCTTCAAATGAGCAATCACGTGCCGGCACGGCTAAGTTCGAATTGGGATTCGAACCCAAGATCGCAAAAATTCGCAAGCGCCTTAACAATCGGAATAATTTCATAAGTTATTGATAAATTAGTAGAGACAAATATTTCCTCGCGTTACTAGAGCACTACGGCCAGCTTGGATTAAACGAGAAGTAATTCAGTGACAGTAACAATTTCGGAAACCTAATTGTGCTCAAATATGTTGTAACAAGGGCTCTACCAACAGGTATTACAATAAGTTTCGTCCAACACCGTGTTATTTACGTGTGGCATCAATCAATCATCACTACGCTCGGTAAATTATACTTGAACTCAACTCGGACTCCACGATTCAAATTCCGCTGACGTTAGTAACACAGTATATTTCGAAAATTAATAATAATTTCATTACAAGAAGTTTAACTCGGAATCTGCCGCATCATTAATTAAAGGTTGCTCGAGAAATACGGCTACTCACTTAATCAACATTATCAAGAGAAATAGAAAATTTACGTCAACTAATATCTCATTCAACCCCAAATCGCACCGTAGAGACATAATTAATCGAACGACCTGATAAGCATAGTAGTTCACGGGTCCCGTGAATACGGGACTCGGCTTCACGGGAGACGTTCCCGAGGAGAGAGGCTATTGAACTCTCCACCCCCTTCGAGTGGGCTACACAGCCCATTGATTTTCGGCTCCAACCTCAGCCTCGAGCTTGCTATTCCCTTCTTCCTTATTCAAAATGAAATGAATGCCAGTGATTAGACTTGCACCAACCTATAGGTTAAACTATATGCAAGTTGACCATATGCCATTTACAATTTGACAGCACTAGCGCATTGGTTTGTTAAATAAACCTGGACACCCAAAGATGGCGAAGCTTGATAATTTACTATTTCTGGACATAGCCCGACGAAAGATTTTCAGAACGCCTTCCGGTGACCCCCTGCCAACTTAGGGAGCTAGAAATATTCCCTTTTCTTCCAACAGAAAAATAAGCTGGCAGGTTGCCCTTCCAAGCAATAAAAGGATGTTGGAAAAATATCCAACTACGGTATTGAATTTACGAAGAGATTTCAATGAGAACTGGTGACCATATTTTAAAGTCACAATATGCACTGTCCGATGTAAATGAAACCTCAACAGGCGAAAAAACCGAATGATTTAGGATTGTACGTAAAAAAATACTTGCAAGCCTGGGTATCCATTTACACCATTTCTCACAGGAAATTGTGTAGTTCGCCTGACGAATTCTCTCTAACTATAACTTGATTGCCACTTCCGGTTAAGTTTGAATACTATAGGAAATATAATATTTTGTAAAAAAATATTACACTTGGGTAGTTCTGCATACATTTAAAAAATTAGAATGAATTAGATTGTTCGAGGTTATACAGTTGTATTATAGCAACAAGAATATAAGATACCCTAATAATTTTAAAATAATATAAACTAGATGCGTGAACAATAAACCAGCAAGAAATCAGATTTTACTAATGTTAACCTTCGTTTGAATTATTTTAACCACCTATAGCATGCTACCTAAAAACCTCATCCATATAAGGTATTCTTTAAAAACCAATGCACACTATGGTTTTTGGAGCATGGCCACGAGACAAGATCTGAACACGTTGAGTATGGTAAAGCAAATTCGCACATTCGTTTACTTTCCGTCTGGTCTGCCGCAAATGAGACGAAAAAAACAGCGCCAGATGGGAAGCTCTCTCAAAGAGTCCTTCTCGGCTTACTCCTATTGTATGTCTTCGTATTATTTTTCCTTTTGGAGGAAGGGGGAACAATCCCGACCGTATTCACGTGCACCCCTTTTCAACCCTTCGTTCTTTTTCCTCCCATAAAGCGAAAAGACAAAAGAACTGACTTCTGACGGGCATTACACAGGCTACGACCACAATGATGCACGATCAAAGGGCCTTAACACCCCTCACAACATCCGATTTCGGCAAAGTATTTTGGGGGAGGGGCGAGAAGAAGCCAACGAAAGCCTACCGTGTGGTACAAAGTCAAAATTACTACCCAACCACTGTCAATTCCATAAATAAAACGATATTTGGGTTCCGAATGGCGGCAGCTCTGAGCTGCCGACCGTCTATAGTTGAAACGCTTGTGGTCATTGTGGCTTCTCGGATGCCGTATTTCAACTTTCCAAAAGTCTACACCCAGAGTATCACCATCGCTAAGATTAAAAAAATTGTAGAAGAAAGCAATGATCAGCCCTTAGCCATAGGAATGCTAACATTCCTGATGGTAGGCAGAGTTTCTTTCCTTGGAGACCATGGCTGGATTTATGGTTCAACGATGCAGGCGTCATAAAGAATTTAAAAGCATCGAAGTGCTGGAAATAGCACTTCTCCAAAATTCCCCGAAAAGCACAGTTAGGGAAAATTGGTGGCGGTGGGAGTGGATGAACCCTTGAACGCCGAGGGGGAAGGCTAATCGCAGGACGCCGCCGCGGGCCGACAAGAATGGGGATGTCTGTGAAACATAGATGCGCTCTCGCCAAGGGTGAAGCTGAGCACACTTGATGCGGAAGGGAAGGTGGTGGGCGAGGGCGTTCCCCTCGGGGGAGGAGGAGGCTAAGGGGTTGGGGTTTTGTGGAATGAGACGGGGGAGGTGACGGGGCGACGGAAGGGGGGAGTAAGGCGGGGGAGGAGCAGCAGATGAGGGAGGAGAGAAGAGTGCCCGCAAGGTAGGCGGTGGCACTGGCAGACAAGCGGGGAGAAGCCAGTGCAGCGACCCAGAAATCCTGCCCGTTCCCGGCTGGTTCGCCTGAATGACGGCGTAGGTAAGTCTAAGGGAGGAGGAGGTGGTGGATTGGAGGGGGCTGGATACAGAGTGGCCGCCACGCCTTGGATACAGCGGTGGGGGCGAGAGGCAGAACAAAGGGAAGAGAGTAAGATAATGACGACTGAGAGAGGCGGAGCGGGCGAGCCCCGTGATCACCGACAACTTATTTTACAACATCTAATTTGAGGATCAGCTCATTCTATTCAGAACAACTATACACGTATTTTTTACACACAAAACGTTGACCCATAACGATAGACGATGATAGACGTTCTGGGAACAAATCAAAACCGGTTCAAAAGGACATTTAACTCGTAGATAAAGATCAGGACTTATAATAAAGCACTGCTGAACAAGATGCGAGTTTACTAGAGGACGCCTAGAACGATGCCTAGCGCTTTCGTAACACTTAATATTTTACCGGGTAACATCCTCCCGTTTAAAGGCCAAACGTGTTGACTGGCAGATGCCTGCTTCCTCCAGGTATTTTAGCCCCATTAATTATAAGGAAATCTAGGTTAAAAGCTCAAATTTTATGAGAATTCCATCCACTCCTCGGGAACTATGACACTGCACAAAAACATGAAAGATGTAACAGCTGCATAAAAATAACAAAATATTTGGAAATTACATCTATTTGCTTTCTAAAATCTCTTTACACGCTAATGTATCATGGGCGTATTTACATAATTGGTCATGTAAAAAAGCTAGGACGTGAGTAAAAGGCATCAGCAAAAGTGGACGTTTTAAAGCCCAAGCCTTTAAATGCGTGCACGGAGGGAACAGGAAATATAGCAGGCAGGAAATGCCGGACGCCGTCTCGAGTTTGATAACAATGGGTAAGAAGAAACGATATGCCTTCCTTCGGAACTTTAAAAAACAATACTGCAGCTGTGACATGAAAACGGTTCGAGGGACGGTAACGGCCTGGAAGAAAGTAACTGCATTACAGCTTCCGGTTATTTGCTCTTTCTTGCATGTGCATCATAAGCTATCGCTTAAGCTATAGCAATAAGGAATTAAAGTCTATCCGTCCATTCAACGTCAATCGAGCAATATTTGCAAAAAAATTTCTCTCAAGATAGGCCACCTAATGTTCTAGATTTACAGGATTCCAAATTTGATTAATTGCCCATCCTACAGAACCTATTATTATAAAAAAATGACGCATATAAGGATATAAAGTACTCTAATGTTCTACACCGTGATACAAACGTAAATGATGTAAATCAGCGATAAGAGGAAAACATTAAGGATTCGAACTCAACTTGAGCATAGAAATATGCAAATCGCTGTGATTCCCATTCGACCACCAAAATAAGTTTTTTAACATAAAAAATAAAATAATAAAAAATAGAGAATAAACATAGCCTCAAAACAAAACAGTAGTTCGCCGAGTGACTATCAGAACATATTCTAATAATTTAAGCATAACATATTCTAAATTATTCGAAATAAACAAAAATAAGATGAGCAGGATGCTTAAAATTTTAACTTATCGAACTGAAATAAAATATGCCAAAATTGTAGTAAATAAAATACACACAGAAAAATAGACATTAAAAAGTCGCCAAATGCAAGGGTATGATAATTAGAGTTACTTTGACGGCACCTAGAATTTAACCATAATTAAAAGGAAAATATTTGAAGACATTTCATTGAAAAACAATTCATATAGTCCCTAGAGTCATACGAACCCAACAAAAACCTTCAAATTTTTCCATTGGCGATCGTCCACCAAAATTTAAGACTTTAGCTAACTGCAAAAGAATGATTAAATTATTTGCCACCACCCAAGTCACTGCAACGCCTTAGGGAAGAGGTCTCACTGAAATAGGAATTCCGCGTGAAAGGACGTAGTGGGATTCATCAATACTGCTATTCGATTTTCAAGTTCAAACTGGAATTTATGAAGCCTTGTTATAAGAACTTCGTATTGTGATTTCGCCTTCCAAACAACGCACCGAATTAAATAATGCAAAGCACTAAAATGCTTCTTTAAAAAATTGAGCACTTCACCATTTGTTATTTATTGGCCTCGAAAAAATAATGGTCACTTAAAAGAATATGCCGAATTACCTCTTCTTTCCGTAGCCGATGTTGTCCAGCTCAACGTGCCTGAATGCAGCGTAGAACGTCGAAGACATTGTGAGGATGTATGTGAGCTTGCAAAAAAATTAGGTGTTCCCAGGGATCGCCGTTATTGGACCACCTCCCAAGAGCTATAGTAATGGATGTGAGGAATCGACAGGGTATTTCGGCGACTGGTGCAGGAGACCGGCGACGGAGAATTTTGTAATTTCAATAGCAGCACCTCTCTTCCTCAAGTTCACTTCTCAAACCTCACACGAAACCGACACTAATGGATCCGCAGAGGACTATAAGAGACGCACACGTTTCTACCGCGTAAACGAACAGAAGTTGGGATGATATATATATATGTCACTGAGTGCAGTATCGACGACTTTAGGGGGGCGCGACAGCCTCGTCGGCGCAGAGCAGCCGCGTGTATACTGACGTTCTTTATATAGGCTTCTCATGGGAAAAGGGGAAAGACTTGGGCGGGGAAGGGAGGGGGGCGGCCCGTGACCCTCTCGCCCCTCTCTCCGCCGGGCCCTCCCCGCCGCGGGCACCTCCCAGCGCCACCACTTCCTTCCCCATCTCCCCCCATTCCCATCGCTCCCTTCCATCAACTTTTCCTTCAGAAGAACCGTGGCACCGCGCATGCTCGCTGCCAGTCCACAATTCGATTCCCAGAACGTGTACGGAGACTTTCCGCGGGAGACACTGACACTACCGCTACTAAACGTAACGCTATTTAAAAAAATACCCAACATGCTCCTTAAGCCATTAGGCGATGGAAAACTGTTCGGCAATGCTTCACTACGTATAAAAGCTTTCGAAATACATACGAGAGTCAAACCATCGGCTGATATCACAGAAGCTATTTCACATATTTTACTATTTATTTCTTAAGTCTACACAACGCCAATTCTACACCACTAGTTAACTACAATGTATGATCGCTGAGGAAAACGACCGTTTAATTGATAAGTTCGCGGTATAAAAGTTGAAACATTATTTTGAACGAATCGTTCATAGATTAGGCAAGAAATAAGAAAGCAGTTAACACGGTAATTAAACATGTTAAAATTGGAATATTGAAACTTTTTAGACAATCCAATATGGAACATTTAAGAATTAGATTGAAATAATTTCCAGTCGCATTAGCAAGTAAAATTTATTAATCATGGGTACACATGCAATCGGACGGTCCCAAGAAGAATTACTCCCTACAGCCTTGTTTTTATGGCATATACAGAAGAGACTAAATACGCTGATGATGATCTGTATATTCCCACTAAGACCTTGAGATGCTGAAAAACAAGGGTAAACATTTTTCATTGCTACCGACATTCCAAGGGAAGGAAGTCCGAGTTTGCCTGGAGTTACATCGCTTTGTTGACAGGAAAAATGATAAACCGTAGGCATTGCGGTCTTTAAACAATAAGTACTTTATCGCACTCGCATAAAGGAAGTGTGATTACAACACTCATTTTCCGCGGGGAAATTTTAAGGGCACAACAATGTTTCTCTCAGGCTACAATTATCTCGGAATATTCATAGGTGCATGCATGCATCTAAGAATTAAAAGAATCTTCAAATAAAACTAATATCACGTCGTGATATCCCTTTTAAAAGAAATTTTGGGAATGTATACATAGTACACCTCTTCACTTTACTATAAGAATTAAGGCTGGTTATATAGTTACGTGATTTGAAAGATAACGGGAAAGGGAAACGACATTCCTGTTGATTAAAGGAAACTAACGTAATTTCTAACTGGGAGCAGAGAATCGAGCGACTCATTTCACAGATAGCCAGAAGACGACTGATTTTTTTAAAGACGCATGGAGGGGCATCTAGTCTTAGTTTCAATTCTGTTACTAATCAATTACTTTACATTTTCAAGGTGATATACCATTTATCGAAATTACAAAAATAAGATTCACGTTTATGGCTGAAGTAAAAAAGACAAGAGAAAAAAATTGTTAGAAATCGTCTTCGAACGTATTTTGAGCATTTTTACAATTTTCGAAGACTACAATTAAATCTCAAAATGACATAGCGCTCAAATCGAAAATGCTGCAACACTCCAAATCGAATCACCAGTGGCTTAAATTGCGGTACAACAGCTCAGAAAATGATAGCTGATAAAAATGAGCGAGGTAAACCAAAGAAAGGTCAAAGTGAAAAGGCCAAAGAACGGATAAAACTCAATGGAGGCATAAAAAAACAATTA
The DNA here is from genome assembly GCF_022747635.1 of Hetaerina americana. NCBI lineage: Eukaryota > Metazoa > Arthropoda > Insecta > Odonata > Calopterygidae > Hetaerina > Hetaerina americana. The sequence goes on from NW_027286874.1 coordinate 91,313,779, forward strand.
ACTTTCATGAACAGTATAACTCCAAAAGACCCGCACAATTTCTGACGTGGCAATTACTAAACAACGGTAATGCTAACCTGGGGCTCCACTCACTCGCTCATCTATTTGACAACATACTCTCGTTCCGACATTAGTAGTCTATTCAACGTCTGAAGAGCATCGTGCTTCTTTGAAACGCTCGAGTGCATTGGCATTCACAGCCATGAATTGTCGCCTTTGATGGCTGCGGCCCGTTAGTCGCTAACCTGTACCAGTAAGTGGAATATAAAAAGGGGCGACATGGAGTGAAGTTAATCGAAGAGGTGGGGGGTGAAAGTGAGCAACATACGGATGACACTAACCATCAGTTCTATATTTGAATTCAAAAAATAAATTACCGCATATGACGATCTCATTTTCATAAATATTTTATCTTCAATTCAAAATGATATTGAATTTACACTTCAAAACGATTCTGTCTAAATTGAACCGAAGAACATTATTTCTTGCGTAGAACTGCAATTAGATATATGCTAAGAATGAAGGAACAGATTTGGAAAAATCAGCTCAGTTAATAATGGTGACCGGCTAGTTTCGTAGACAAGATAATTAGTAGGAGTCTCACACTAATAACTAAGCAGGAGTTTTCGAGAGAATAAATATTTGGTACATTAACATGACGAAAATTTTAAGAATTATTCAAGGGCAGAAAACGAGACAAAATATTTTAGAAATGGTCAGGGTAGGACTCCGGTCTTCAGTGATCGATTCGTTTTTACTAACAAAAATAATAACTTACAAAATTTGTATGTTGAGCATTGCATCCTTTATGACGCATAGCCCCTTGTTCCATTTAGAAACATCGCATGACACATTCACAAGTATCTTCATTTGTACGCAAGTAAATTTGCATTCTTACAGATTGCATTAGTAACGATCGCAAAAGTACATAATTACGTGACGGCTTGCAGAAATCGATTCAGGTAAATACTGAAATAGATCTGGTTTAGTAAAAAAGCATAAAACCCAAACCACACCAAACAAGAATTTATTTCGGGTAATCGACGATGCTAGTAACGAGAGAGGACAATTATTCCAGAACACTAACACCATGATCCTAGATAGCTACAGTCTATGATGAATATGTATGAAGTTTTGTTTCTGGGGTAATCAAAACCTAAAAAAAAATCGCGGCACATCATCTGAAACTTTTGAATTATCGAGTTCATACATTTATAATGCGGTAATTCTATAGGTAATCGCAAGAGAAATCTGGATTCACATTTGATTCAATTCAATGTTTCCCCATGATGCATTATCTGAAAAAAGGAAGAAAACCATTCAAAAAACAATAGAGGTAAATTTTCATCAAGTGACGGCCCAGTCTGTTAACCTTATTCAAGACCAGTTAAAGAAAACCAACCTCAATAGGAAGGAAAGGAAAATAGCAGAAAGAAGAAACAGCCCCACGCCTGAATGTATTGATGCGACAGTAAAGACTCATTTCATCAAGATATACGAGTAAAATTGAAATTTACGGAAATAAAGAAGCATTTTATAGGAAATAACTAGCATACACGTACACTGAAATACTTTATCGTAAAAAAGACTTTTCCTTACCTGAACCATTGTCCTATATCCTACCCGACAAATAAACACTTCATGCGCGACAGCAATTTTAACTCTCGACTAAGGTCAACGTACACTGAACACCAAAATAAAAGTTCTTTAAAACAAGATACGTAGGAAACGTTGGAAAACTTCGCTTTCGAATAAAAATAGAAGCGAACTTCTTGAGGAAGAAGGTCATTACCAGCAATGAACAAGAGAAAGTATCTTGAACATTTGTCGTTTCAAGGAAGAACGACAACAGGCGAGATGAATAGAATCGCATTGATGAAAACAATTTCTAATTTTGGAATGCGACATCTGTAAGCTACGGGAATCATCCATGTTAGCTGTTGTTAGATGAACGACAGATACAATGCTTCACATGGGGAGCAATCTTTATCAAACACAAATACGAGCTAAAATTTACTGCAAAAATAAAAAAATCTGAGTTCTCTATCCAATGCAGAATCCAAAATGAAATCGCGTCTTATATACAATGAAGTCACAAAATAGTATTGCTTTAATACTAACACGTTCTGGGATTATGGATAAATTAAGTTTTACATCACTGAAGATATCAATGATTAAATACTAACCTTTGACGCATGCGATTTGAACGAGAAATGCATGACGTAAAGGGGTAATTTGAATGATGCATATATTTGTTCGTTTTTGTAAAGACAATGTAATATTATGAATTCGATGGCATCCATCCGGATTACGGATCTTGAACAATTTTGACTGCTTAAATTACGTCTCTAATATGTTAGCTTGAAATGAAGGCATCGTCCTATATTAAAATTTCAAATAATAACAAAATGCAGAATCTAATAAATTTACAATAGGTGCTTCAACTTATGCTGCGATTAAGTTTTTTGCCGTAATATTTATGTAACATTCTCGTAATACTGCGATTTAAGGCAGTCCCCTAAACGTCGCACGGTCACTAGGATAAAAGGCGACATAGAACTTGAAGTAGAGCCACAATTATAATTTGCGTTTAAATCTAACAAATGAGTTCGCACACCATGGGATTTATTTTAAGAATCAGAAGGCAAGAAAATCACAATTGCTAAATTTTACTTCAGCAAATTTTAGTGTCGAGAATTTCAGTGCAAATAATACTTGGTGACAGTAGGAATGACCAATGACCTCGCTACGAATTCCAACCTCGTATGGATTCATCTACTACCGTATATAACGCGATTTTGAGGGTTCACGTAATCTCTCCCCGTCGAAGTTCTGCGAACCAGATGGAAGAATACAGCAAGCAACTCCCCAATATTCGCACGAGGTGGATAACAGTCATACCAAAAGAACTTCAATGGTTTCTGGAAAATGAAATACAGCCAAAATACTCGTAATTCCAACATCTAAGAAGGTAATCCAGAGAACATATTTAGTTACTTTGGGTTGTGAGTGATTTTTTCTCTTGAAAGAGACACTTTCGATAATCAAATAATTAAAAACATGGAAATCTGATTCCATAATGCGGCCACTGAAAATGAAACGGATGTACCCAAGGTCACAAAAGAGAGGAAAATGTATTTTGAAGACGCAGCCACTTCGAAAACGTAAGAGAAGAGACTGCCTCTGACAGCACAAACAACGCATTTCGTCGAGCGGAAGAGAAACAACCTCGGATATACTAGAGATGAGAAAACGAAGCGTCGAGACACAAGGAATGAGTAGGTAGGTTCTACCGTGAGGGTCTAAGGAGTACTTAGCTCGAGTGCTCCGTCCCTACCGTAGATCAATGTAGCGCACTTTCTCTTCATAATATTCGAGGCTTTAACAATTTCCTCATAAAAAAACTACACCTTCCGGAGGGTGAAGACTGGATGTCTAAAAACGTGACCGTTACTTCAACCGCTCTTTCACTTCATAAGCATTTGTAGAAAATGACTGTAACGGAGGAAAGACGGAACTGAAATTTTTCATGCCAGAAGAGTTAACTTCACCAATGAAATTAGTATTCGGTAAATGTTCCGCTCACGCTATTTAAAATTATGCCCAAATGACAACTAAAGGAAACATACTCGTATGATTCACACTTTCAAAGGTAAAGGAAATCATTTCAATTTCTTTCCATGTAACTTCAATTGCCTCTTTTTAATCGAATACGACAAACAAAATGAAAAAGAAAAATAGAAGGGGTAACAAGCCATCCATAACAAGATAATGAGAGCACTTGTGAACGCTAAAATTTGGTTCACAGATAGAGTGCTGGTGTGTTTACAAGCACTTTATATTCTGTCAAATTTTACAGATTTAATGCAGTAGTAATAGAGTCTGAAATTACCCTTCTAGAATCTGTTTCCTCGATATGTGCGCCACTGTGAATTTTTAATGGTAAGTAGGAAATTAATGATATAAAGGAATTAGGGAGAGGAAAAAGAAAGAAGAGAACTCCGACGATGAGATTTTAATATATTCCCCCAAAAGCTCCATGGAGTTTACATCTAACGTCCCATCCGACGGAGTATCTCCTACCGTTGAAGAGCTTTATGCACGACACAAAATCAATAGCAGATACTTCCGAAAAACCCTGCCACTCCCAGGATAAGAACGAGGGACTGCTGTGTACAAAGCCTGTACACTAGCCACAACACATTGACCTCCATCAGCAACCGCACACCACACTCGCACCACACTCGATCTATTTAATTATTTTATACCTAATGAGTAGCCGCATGGCGTCTTTGAGACAAAGAACGCTGACATTATACTGTCCCGCTTTAACTGTTTTCCACAATGCCTTTCACATGAAATTTGAAGACTGACCGCTCATATAAAAACAGTATACAAGTAAGAGGCTGATAGGAATTCATGAATATCATAGCATGATAGTCAATGGCCGTTCTCACGGGGTTTCAGTTTCTAACGGAAGGAGGCCAAAAGCACCTCTTTTTTGGTTCATGATTTGCTTCATCTACCCCCATGCCTCTGTGCCCATTCCTCACGTTTTTCACCTCCTCCTCCATCAAGAGCAACAAAAATAGCTCTCGAAGCAGTCTTCCTGTACTCACGACTGGCAATTAGATCGTCAGGGACCAATCACTGCGCAGCGCATTAAACGTAGAGAGGAGTGTTTCCGGTGAGGTGTGCACCAGCGCACGGTCCAGCGATCACCTGGTCTTCCTTCGGCGAAGAATGAAGTCAAAAGGTAAGAGGCGTCGGCGGATCTTCCTCCGCTGCTTTCACGGATGGTGGAGGCTCGCGCGGGTGATTTCCTTCGAGGGAATGACCGTAAAGGCAGGTGGCGCGACTCGGAATACACCACCCAAATCAGAGGACCCGTCCGCTTCAATTAACTGCTCTATTACCTCACTACGGCCGCTTCTCGCATTTATGACGCTGTGCTGAGCAGCTACGGTCTGTGCACACGTGCTGCGGCGGATCGTGATTAAGGATTAATTTTTTTAAATAGGTCGCCGACCCCTTGATCCCGACTAACTGCTCTATTCGATTAATTGTTAACCATAACATGACCGAACCGGTGCGTTCTGAGGATAGCAACGCGGAGGGCCTCAATACAGTAAGGGAAATAATGGTCGGTACATGCTCGTGAGGTTAAAAACCAAACGAAAACCCTCTCGCTGAGAATGAATAAGCACACGAGTTACAAAAAAACACTACGGACACGTATCGGAAATCCCGAGTTCAAATTACAAATTATAATCCAGATGACTAAAAACTCGATAAAATGTGTGTACTTCATAAAATATTAATAGAAATGAACATTAGCTATAAAGAATAATTATTGGGAATACAAATAAATAAGTTGCCTTGCGCCCAATTTCCCAAATACATTGATCAATGTTTCAATTAAACGGACGAATAATACATTACAAAAAGAAAATTAATCAAGTGACAAGAGGTGAGTTTGCATTTAATAGGTACATCAGATGACATTCAAGTTCCTCACTTTGGAAAGACACGAGTCATACTAGCTATAATTGTAAACATAAATAACTTTTGAGGGAGTCAAAAAATGTAATCATGCATATTTTACTGACAGGAATATATAAGGAAATGCGCCAAAAAATGGAGAAAAATCTGAATACTGTGCACAAGGCTCCATGATGAGAGGCAATTGGACTTAATACTATAGTAAAGTGAACCTTGAGATCTTACGGATAGGATAGAGGCAAATAAGCGCAGCTTCCCCGAGGAAGGGCACTGAACAGAAAACAATTATTGACAATTGAACTGATAAAGCATGCACAGAAATCAACGACGTCAAAAACATTAGCTACAATAGATAATGAGGAAGCGGGACGCTACAAAAGGGCATGCTGGAAGAGTCGAGGGGTGAGTGAACGGGCGTGCTGCATGAGGAGCTGGTTCAATAAACGCGTGTTAACCGTGACGAAGGAGGAATCTTTTTGGGTTACTTTTGTCGCATTACCTCAAACGACTGGCCTCAAAATCCGCTTCCCTATGTTAAGTGCTCATCAAAAACTCTGAGAGAAAAACTAGAGGAAAACTAGGAACCCTAATCAACGCGTGAGTGACAAAGGTCGTGAAAAATGCGTAGGATCCGGGAAGAAATTGATTATTACCTTCTAACGGGGGCGCTACTCGGGCTCTGGAGGTCCCACACGAAATGAGGGGAGGTCACGGTAAGACGATAGTCAGGAGAGGAAAAGTCATCATAGTAGGTGGTGGGCGTCGCGTGGAAACGAGCTAGCACGCGCGTGTTGGGAGGGGCCCCACGGGCGGGGAAGACTACTGGGCGGATGTGGACGGGAAAACCCTCACATACGGCTTCCAATTGCTTCCGCTGATGGGAGAGGGCGCCGAAAAAAAGAGGTGGATCATTACTCATGGTTCGTCTCAGGTCCCGCGCTCAACCACATGTACTTGTAAGGGGACGGCAGTCGAAAGGGGAATGATTAAAATGCCTAACGCGAACGGGCTAGCGGGGAGGTAGACACTGCAATTTGCGAAAGCCTCGCTATAAGATAAGGTTAAGCGGTTTCTTCCTCATGAGCAAATTGCCTCTAAGACCTCCAAAAACTCGCATTCCTTTATACATACTGCGTTATTTTCCATTAATTTTTCAAATAGTGAAAGTTAAGTTACAAGTACAAAAATATCCATAAGTCAGAGAATGATGGAATTACAGTATTAAATATGATTTAATTTCATTTTACCTAGCATAAGAAATAAAAAACTTGAGCTATTCTTATTTCACGTTCGGCTACTGCTGCCCCTAAAAACCATACGAAACTCGCAATCAAGATTGTAGATAAAGATATAACGGATTCCAAGGTATCAGATCGCTCCGAATGACGAACATATGAAAATAAGGAAGTAGATCCAGTCGGTGAGCACAGGGTTACGAAGGGTGAACTTCAGGAGGCATCAATCAGAGGTCGGTAACCAGGGAGCCGGGATGAATCTTTTCGCCAGCTTGGAAAGAAGACGAAATAGTGAAATAGGCATGTGACGAGCACCAAAACTGGACTATTGTCATCTTCACGAGGTGGGCGGTGTACAACAGGGCATGTTCAATTTTATTTGATCATCTGGATCATATTGTAGGCAGCAAATTAACAAATGCAAAGGTTCGTGTAAATTTTTAAAATTTGCTTTGTTATTACGCACGACTTTGTCACGCGCGAGCGATTTATACAGAAAGTTCACATGCTCCAGGGCCCATTTATTATGATAACAGATAAAAGCGTTAAATAAATATCTCTGGTAAACAAATATATGAATGTCTGAACACACTTCCATTAAAGGCACGCCACTTCACCTCTTCCCTCAGAGTTCTCAATTGCCATCAACTTCTACACCCCTAATCACATTTTATTCTCAAAGTTTTTCTTTTGACTTATGATTAATGAAATTTTCTGTCATCAAGTTTTTTACTTTGTTTACATTTTATCACAGTTTACAAGAAGTTGTTGAGAGTTAAATACGATGAGCATCACTTCATGTTTAGAGTTTCCGCTTGTTTCTCCATTTCTTTTTGGCTTAACTCCCATCATTCAACAATTACATTAATATGACAACCACTAATCAATGTCGTCATATCACATATACGGGATTACTGATTCACCTTTTTCACACTCTTCAAACTCATATACGGTAACTACAATGCATATTGCACTACTCTCAGAGCTTTATTTCTGCAGAGTAATAACTTCGCAAATAGAGACCAATGTTTTACGAATTGAACGATTAGCACCATTCTCTGTAAGTGATGTTTCTTCAGGGAGACACCTATTTTTGCATGTGTAATATTGGTGTGCAACACCCTCATAAATTCTCTGGTCGCTACTCATCTTACTATCTAGCTTTTTAATGCCTTACAGTTGCCTAAGTTTTTCGTTCACCAGCAGTTTACAGGAGGTTCTTCTTTAACTCAAAAATGCTGTCATGGGTTTATTCTAGTTAATTCTTCAATAATTCTCTATCGGCAGCTGCGAAATTGAAATACCCCCAGAAGATAAAATTATGACTGACAAATGAGGACAACAAAAAATACAACCATTTGAGAAGAAGCAATGGCAAACTCCTACCTAGGCCACTTAGAAAGAAACAATCCCGAAGTACGTCTTTCGTACTCAAGACGACAAAGAGTACTAAGAAGAGGTAGTTAACTCTCAACTAATTTATTTGGAGATGTCACTATTACGCAATTTTTAGCATTATGAATTTCAGAGTCATCATGCCCATTATCCTACTCCATCAAAACATGCAGATTAGCCATTATCAGGACATGCTTTGCATAAACCAATTTTTTTAGCCCATTTTGCCCATTATCCTACTCCATCTGGGAATGCAAAATTTTACCTGTACACCCGGAAATATCAGATTGTTACAACTGGTCCAAGTAGATGGAACCAAAGGCTGGACGATCGCCTTCCCATTCCAAAACATTTCAAGTTAGGCAAAAGAGCCCTTGGAAGCTCCTTTCAAATTTGTATGCGATAAAAATTTCTAGTTCTACAGAATACGACGTTGAAATCATTTGGCCAAATACTTTGAAAAAATATAATATCCCTATGGGAAAAAATAAACCTAAAACTTACCCATTTACTACCTTAATTGGATTGTTTCATGATCCCAGCCCTTAATCACTGAATAACAAGAATAATTGCGCTATTTTTGGCATTGTTTCCTATTATTTTAACTGTTACTTATAGAGGGCTTCGCCGCAATGTCGGTATTTGTAAAAAAATAATTATTTTAACACAATATATCCTAAATCAATGCCAGGGAAAGAGCACTCTTTAGAACACTAGTCTTGTTTCTCTACTGCATAAATACGTATTTTCTACCTGAAATTGAAATTCAATTAAATATTTCGCTTTAATATGTTTTTTCTAGTTTAAAGTCGAGGTTTATTATCCATTTCAAGTTGATTATTCCAAATTGCTACTTTGGTGGATAAGACTGGCAGACAAGAATATATTTCCAATTGGGTGCTAAAAACGAATTACGTAAGTAGATTCTCACGTTAAAGACTGAAATTCTGAATAGTTTAACATAATTTACCGTTGATGTAAAGCAACCATATGGCGGAACAATAAATGTTCAATCTACTTCATGCTTGGCTACTCTTATCCATTTTAACAGGTACCAAACCGTCACCTGAAAGACTGATTATCACCTGCAAACTAATAATTCAATTCACTTATGAAGCATTCGGGTGGCTTCATAATGCTAAGTAAGAGCGGAATTTTCCCATTAGATGCTTGATTCTGGTCTACAGATTTTAAGTACGCCAAGGTTTCGCATAAAAGAAGTGACACCACGGTCTCGAGGTTACATGTAAAATCTTCAACGAAGCTGGCAAAGCCAAATTAACGATTCACACTTTTCCAACCATTAACCTTTGTTCATAATTATAATAACAACAGAAACTGTGAAATTTCAAATTAAACTCTTATCGCTTGAAAATAATGTTCATAATTTTATTGAAAGAGGAAGAACTGTTAAGAAAAAGCATGGCTCGGGATATTTTTCCCAAAAAGAAATGCCTTTTCTTTTTGGCAATAGAAAAAGAGAATGTTATGAAAATAATAGCACGATCAGGTCAGGTCGTACAGCATCCAAATCACCCACGAAGTGTGATATAACTGCACTACTTGGTGAGAACACAAAAGGAAATATAAAATGAAGACTAGCTTTTTACAAATATAAACAAGAAAAAAGCTAACGGCCTTCCTAGAGCACGGAAGGAAAAGGTTGACAAAAGAAAAACCTAAATATAAAATATGAAAAAAATGCACAAATCAATGTCACTATGAAGGCCCAGACTAATGCAGGACAAGGAAGAGAATGACGAATAGAAACCACATTTATCCTTGAAGGAGATAATAACAGCCTGTAAACGGCAATGAGATTATTTATCTGGAATCCAGTCCACACCCAAAAAAGCCTGATTGTAATTGTTTAACGTTGATTCGCTTTCTCTCTCCCACCTGCGTAGGTATTTCAAAAAACCGCCATCAATTTGTTCTGTAATGCATTGAGGTTAGGCCTCTGAATCATGGCAAAAACGGTTGAAAACAAAATACTTTCCAGAAGTAAATTACAAGACAATCCGTAAACAGTAAGCAGAGTGGGAGGCCCCTGCGCCCACACTCGGTAGTTATTGAGAAACAACCAGATATTGGAAACTCCTTCAGAACGACCTCGACGAACGCCTGCGCAGCAGCGGACTACTATGGAGGGATTGGCCCCCCACACAATTGGGAGACAGAATCCTCAAAATCATTGCGTGACGGTTAGGATCAAGTAACGAAACTATTCGCAGCAAAGGAAACGGGGATTAAAATAAATAAAGTGGATTTCGCGGTAAGTAAAAGTAAAAATTTCCCCGGGAGGGAACATCTCGGTTATCTTTTACCACTCTTTGGAAGTTAACAATGCAGGCATTCAGAAATGTTTCCCATGATTTCAATTTTTAATGACACAATTTTGCTATATTTCAGTTCTCCTGGCAATGCAACATGGCAAAAATAAAATGTTCTAAAAACCCCACAGAGGCGGTGCATTAGTGAATAGCTCTGCAACTTTTTGCATCCTTACATTAGAAATTACGTATTTATTCGAATAAAATAAATACAGCATTCGCCTGTTTGCACAAGAAGCTTGGCAAAAAAGAAACAAAGACGGATAACATGCAAAGAATTAAGTTTCTCAGCGGGAATAATGCTACCTTCAAAATATTTCATAATATCTAACTAAAAACAACTAACCAAATAAAGACTTTATGCGATGAATTTTATATTTTGTTGAAATATTTACCGCAAATAACTACTAGAATTATTGATTTTATGCGATGACATTATTGAAAAATGACAAAGATAGGAAATGGATTTTTACGCATTAGGATAAAAAGTAACACGAACGTTATGGCGATATCGCAGAAAAATGAAACGATAGTCAATGAAAAGACGAAATTTATAGGAAGTATCATTGGACATTTTCAATCTACTCGATAGCTGGGTGGAGGAAAAAGAAAAGGAAGCGAGGAATCAGACAGGCAATCACCTTACTTCCTGGGCCTGATCCACCCTCCATTTTCTTGTTTCCATCTCGCCCTCCTTTCCAAGGTTAAGAACACGCTCCGACCCAGAAATACGCAATAAGTAAATCCCATTGCGATTTGACATTGACAAAGAAGTTCGTAGTTTCATCGGACAAGAATTATGAAATTTCTAATTAATTCAATGCTCATGACCATAGCGGACGCAACATGATGTCACTGGCTAATAGGATTACACTGCACTCCGACTGAACTCGTTCTGGTAACGCATGACAATTCCCAATTTATCAAGTAAACTAATGTATTTAAGAAATTCATCGGCCGAGGGCCGTCTACCGATAGAAAGGGTTGGATGAGATGGTGGGATTCGCAACTATTTTTGAATTTCAACCCAATAAAACCCGAGCGTGGGATTCTTTTAAATCTTAAGTTTCTCGCGAAAAAAATACTTAAATTAGCAGTCTTCTTTCTTCAAACCGTATAATTCGCGATCCGCTTAGGAAGGAAAAATAACACACCATTTTCGTGGGTCCTTGAGTGTGAAGCGAAGAGGAAAATAGGCAGGGTGGGATTCATGCTTTCACTTGCACAATAGAAGATCTCCGGATGAGACATCGAATTCGATGACAATAGGGAAGGAACCGACAGCTGTGCCATCCGGTTAAGCCGTTTTCTCAGCGTGGTAAATACATGTAAGTGGAACACATGAAGGGAGCAAATCCCACAACTGTAAAGGCAAACAATTAAAGACATAATAGGAACCAACCGGGTTCCATTGTAACAACCAGTGATTTGGTGATAACATATAACGATTAAAAAACCAAAGTGATCAATAATGACGGGAAAGTAACTGAATCACGATGAGAAGGCGAGGTTCGGACATGGAATTAATACTGGGCGCAAGTGGAGGAATAAGTGAAACGATGAAGGGGCTTGAGATGTTATGACCGATAATGATTTGACGACGTCCCACATTCAGAGCATAAAAACACGAACTTCAATTCCTACCAGGCGTACACGATGTACGCCTATGTGCTAGATTTAAATTAAACCGCCAGAAAAGAAAGGTAGAATTAAATCAATAGTACAACGAGGAAAATGTTTAATTACTCAGTTTTTAACTAAATTGGAATTGACACGTGGGATAGCGAACTTCTTAAAAAGCTAGTGAATTTGAATTAGATGAAGTTCACTATATGCAATTGTAATCACGAGATCGAAAATTCAAGAATCATAATTTCGTCAGTCATAAAATAACAATTCAAAAATCCAACAACACAGTAAAAGATCCATACTATTAATTCTAGATACCTCTCGATTGATTTGAAACAAAAATGTCCTCGACAAGGCACAGGAATTAAATATACCGGAATATATCTCACTTCTTTCAGTATGTCCTTGTAATTATGAAGAGAGAGTATAAATGGAATCAAATTTGCGCTAATGTTAAGAAAATATATTGATGGAAAATACCATAAACTGTTCCGTTTGCACTTATGCCAGGCTAGAATGAGCAAACCGATAAGTAGAAGTTGGACATGTTGGAGCATCTCACTTGGAAACAATTAGTTCCGCAGAAGAACAAGAGAAATGAGAGAATGTGAAGCACGATAGATACTTAAAGGTCAATTATCTAGATCAGTTCTTGTTGAAAACAGATATTGAAGTACGCATGACATACATAGCTTCAAAACAGCGCATATCATCTTAAAACGGCTAGAATGAGGAATAGTGGGCAAATGATTCTAGGACATGCTCTTCGCTGAATAACTATCAATTCATTGTGTTTTTCTACAGATTTTTAGATAAAATAAACTAATAATTTTTTGGTGTTCTTCATTAGTAAGGAGTTTCCTCAGGAGAAAACATCGATACAACTAGCCAAGAGAAAAGGAGAAAGGCTACACACAGTCGATCCTTTCGAACTAAATATTATTTACTTGGTTCAGTGAATAGAGATAGTTATCAATCACCCGTGAAAATACCAGAAATGCAGGGAATTAATTAGACGCAAACAAACTAGATCCGAAATCCATGCCAGAGAAAGGGACAAGAAATGCATCGAAGTGCTAATGTGAAAGAAACGAGGCTACGTCCCACCACAATAAAAATCGCCTATAATGGAAAATAAAATCATGAATGCAATTTCATTGCAAGAACTGATATCACCCCAAGGCATAAAATGTGAAAATCAACAAGAACGCGACCGGAAACAGGTAATATTAAACGGTGAATAAAATCGGTAATTTCAGGATTGAATTTGTGACTTTCCAATATTATGGAAAGAAAAATTACAACTTTGTTAATTCCACATTAAGCGGAATTGACAAAGTTGCAATTCTTATTCCCGTTAACAGTGAATATTTTTAAACCATATGCCAAAGAGCCAGGCCAACATTTTTTCATCTAACATGGGATTTTTTCACTTCAAAACGTGTCTTAAAATACTAAATTAAAATCTATGCCGCCTAAATACAAGTACATAAAATTATTTTTGAAATTAGAATTTTTATATTTTAAAATAAGGGTTAGCCCAACAACAAAACATTGAAATTAAACATGGAAAATACAGCAGATGTAGTTCACGACATCTAATTACTTCAGTGATCAAATGGAATCCCTGCCAAACATTAAAAAAATATATATTATGAGAAGCATTAGCATTCGTTTATTTTTTCATGGTAATCAGTCCTTTAGGAGAGTTGAGTTTAGTAACGCCAGCACTTGGAACTCGCGAATGGCCACAATGTTACTCTTTTCTATCCAGGTACAAATAGGGCAGAATTATTAGTCTGCATGGATACAAGCTCTCCATTGGCAAGGAGGGTACTACATGAAAGTGTATAAATAGCGAACAGCTAAAGATAGATACAAGAGAATAGCATAGCTCAAATACTTCAGGAAAGAATTTTAGACAACACGCATGTAAGAATTAATGAAAATTCAAGTATATACCATTGATGAAACATTTGTAAAGTTACCGAATTGATAACAATCAGAATGAATGAAGTTTGCTTAGGAGAACTGGCAGAGCGATTAACTTCATAGGGGCCAGTCGAAAGATAAAAAAACTTCCTCAAAGTATACAAGACTGACTTTTAAAACTCAAACCTTGAGGAATACATGCCACTTCGGCTATTAGCGGATCATACTGTTTATTTTATTATTTTATGATGGTAATAGAAAATAAGTGACAGTATGGGTGGACGTTATCAATATTTACTATGGTAGTTAAGAATCTAGAAAAGCGAAAAAGACATGATTACATATATATGAATGAACCTGGAGTCATTTTTTGGAATTACTGTTTTGCTACAAAGAGCAAAGTGAAATTTTTCAATGTCAATATATTAAGCTGAAAGGCGGAGTTAAATTTCAAGGAAAGCCGATATTTTATGTTACATACGTGGGGCAACTGCCAACATAGCAATCCAAATACACTGTTAGAAATGTCGGCCAACAAGAAAAGACTTAACGAAACTTAAATCCTAACCTGTAAATGACAACCAATTGGCACTTCATGAGCATGTACGGGTCACGATCGCTCAGATGATGATGCGGTTACATTAAATCGACTTCATGCACCGTACAATCTTCAATATCCAAATCGAAATCCGTTATTTATTTCAAAATTATATTTATTTATTATTATTCCAGAAGAATAAATGCTGCTAACGAAAACAAAATCACATTTCCAGAAATTCGAAGAAATTGCTTACAATGAATGGCAAGGGAAGTTGTTTTTAACTGGGCAAGTTTTGCTAGTAATCAACACATTACCACTGAGTGGCAATCTCAGTTTATTAACTAAAAAAACCTTTAAATATCCAATGCGAAGGTGGAATGACGTGAATTCGGCAAAAAAAGTTGATAATGTTGCCTCAGCACTAGTGCTGTCCGTAGCCTTAGCACGATAAAAACCAAGTACGAAGAAATTTGATGACCTTGAATTCACAAACATATTGAGACATTTGAAACATTTCCTTTAAATGAATTGCAAAAGCTGAACAATAAGGTTCAAACGCAAAACAACTCGGTTTCTTTTTAACCAATCATTAAAACTGAACTTCACCCAGCATCTTAATTCACCTCGCGAGAATTTCTTAACGAAATACGAAAACTTGATACCATTCCTCCAGAAATAATATACTCATTGAAAAGATAATTTTGGTCGCTTTCTTCAAGAGAGCATTCGACGATCTTAAAGAAATACGTAACTGAAGGCCATCCTCAAATGCCTCACGAACGCACACGAAAATAGGGCCACGACTTCGAGGGAAATTATGTTTACAGCAATTTTTAAGAATTTGGACTTTTTCGAGTTCCACATCAAAACATAACACCTGGGTGAAACTTGGAGACCGATCACTCACGCATTTGGCCTGGTTCTTCATCCTAAATTTTGAGTGAGCCATGAAGATTGGCAGAATGAGATAGTCGATTACAGTCAATAACCGCGTGGTCATAGTGATACAGAGTAGAAATTACATACATCTAACATTAAGGAGCGAGATGAGATGAGCGTGAGGAACAGTTAGGCTGGATTGCGTGCCACGGAAACAAGTAGGATCTAAAATTCTACCGAACTATAAAAACGGGTATAAGGCAGAAGGTATGGCCGATGAAGATAAAAATGGTCACGCTTGGAGCTGCATTTTCTTTCTTTGAATCAGCTATGGATACGGAACAGTCGTGGCTCTCCTTTGATGAAAGATCCTAGAGCCCAACACGAATCACAGCACGCGCCAATAATAAGCACATAAAACTACGTCGAAATAAATAAATGAAGCTGAAAAGAAAACTTGGCCTGATACTACACGTCGCAAGACCCCTCTTGCAACAAAACTCCAGGAGTGCCATAATGAAGAGGCATAAAACCTTTAGATATTGAGGCAAAATTCATTCCTAGAGGAATCGAGGACAAATAATACGAAGACCATTTAGGTGTACATGTAAAGGGCAGATAATTAGATCATTTAGCCCTGCTGTAGCTAAAACATACGATTTGAAATGCTAATTACCACGCTTCAAAAGATGGCTTTCAAATAAAACATTTACGCCCATTCAATAGAAGGTACTCAAATCTTTCAGAGCAAAATACCTTTTAGCTTTTTTGCAATGTCTGTGGTAGCATTTAACGAAGCTATTCATTGACAGCTTTAACAATTAAAATTGATAAAAAACCAATTCCGAGTAAACAAAAGAGTATAAGTTTTCTGTACTTCACGCAAGCAGCATGGGCGTCAAAAACCAGCAAGTACTTGATCGTAAGGCGTCGAGGTTGTTAAGATGATTAAATTAACTTCAATATACATTAAGTTTAGAATTGATATAAAAATACGCGAGTTACGAGTGTCTAGCGGGGTCCCCGCAGTCATGGCCAAAAGATGAGACTAATCCGAAGTTTGTACCTTTTTATGCCTTCAAAAGAGTAAGAACGAGTGAATAAAACAAAACTTAACGATGTATTAGATGCAAATCACGACTTGCAAATATATATAACGCGCTTAAACGAAAAGAATTCGTCAACAAAACGGTATATAATTCCAAGAAACTACGGGAGATACCGCGACAGTAACTTTTAACGGAGTCATCCGTTAAGTGTGCATTAAAATGCGACAATTTCAGAGTGTAAAAATCATTCGCCTTGACCGGGATGATTACTGATAAAATATATTAAGGTTAATCACCGGTATTGTTATTTACCGCTCAAATCCTCTAAAATTGGACCTGTATTTCTTTATGGGAATGTTAGAACTTAACCTAGGAGGAACTCGTGGAAAACCCGTACACGACCGTAACAAGGAAATGCAGACGACTTCGATTTCCCAGAATTTAAATTAGTCTTCTTTTCGAGTGTGTGAATATTTCCATCGGCTTTCCTAAAGAAGATGGAACTCATAAGGTGGATAGGAAGTGAATTCTTGAATAAATCAGAGCAGGGTCAGGGAAAGAGAGAACAGTCGGTTAAATATAACTGAAAGATTTTCTATCAAACCGATCTTGCTATGGCCGGCATTATTCCATTGAGACAATAAATTTCACGAAAAGAAATGGGAATGTTAAACAGAGTTCTAAAAAAACAGCAGGGCCTAGATTATATATGCTATTTAGATACTTGTCCAATCAACTACAAAATAATACAAGGAGCTTCCAAGTTGATCTTTCAAGTAGATATATATTTCTCACATCCTCGCGAAGAAAAAAAAACTTAAGTCGATTTTTTCAATAAATACCTTGTACCAAGCTATTAAATATCGCACTAAATGATAAGCTCAGTAATCGTAGCAACATATCGGTTACTAAAACTCTTCCAAATTTCGTAGTCATGAATTCACTCGCAAAAAACTGGAACAATATTGATGCACTCCGAATTTTGCTATATGTCCCCCAGTCAGACGGCTACCACATTTCGTCGGCGCCGAATGCTAATCAGGTCAGCACGTAAAAGGATATTCTTTCATAATAAAACATATCGGGCAGCAATATTAATTAAAGGCATCCATATGATAACCTACAAATGTTTAAGTAGTCGGCAAGTGGTATAGGCTAACACGTCTGATGAAAACTTTACCCGACAATGATTAATTGCGAAACCAAGCAAAACCTTCAAACTTTTATGAGAATTGAAAAAAAAGCGACCCATAGCAATGAACATTGTTAGCTAGTTCTGAAAATAATTCTGGGAATGAAACACAAAGCATAAACTAGGCAACAAAATTATGCATAATACAGCAAATCTACCAAATAAAGAAACATGGAGGAAACCTAACTCATAGATACCCCGCTCAAAATAAATGTCTCAAGACGGTTGTCACCTTCTCTAGGTCAATAAAAAGCATGTACCAATATTTTGTATTACAGATTAAACATCTGAACTCTACTATCAGCCAATGAGGTCGTGGTTACATTTCAACTAGAAATTGCGCATACTTTATGCATTATAACCCATGGATCTTACTAATGATATACGAGATTTAATTACATGTCATTTCTCAATAAAACTCATGGAAGCTGAAGGATTGAATAAAAAAACCAAACGCGAGGCTATCATTCAGTCCATCTAGACCAATTAACTAACTCGCAGTGCCCTCAACAAAACATTTTTATTGGTTAAGCAATTCTGTCAAAGTTTTGAGCCCCGTAGACGGGAGTTAATTAAACGGTTGGCTATTAACTGATGATTTGAAAACCTATCGATGAACACTCAAATTTTCCAGGAGAAAATATAATTTGAGTGTCGCTAAAACTTAATCGTTGATAGCCAAAAAATTATAAACTTCTACTCTTAGTAACGGTTAGTTACTAGATTGCAAAATGAATAGAAAATTCACCGGGAATAAACATTCTTACCCTTCACTTGCCTTTCTCCAATTTTCCTTATGTTCCCAATTTTTTTCCACAGGTAGTGCAAAGGTTACCGGATATAAACTTAATCGACCTTTCTCTTTGAGTACCTTACAGCTGCGTTCGTCTGTCTGGGGTACGCATCAGTAAGGAGTAATCACGTACCGAGCATCGGGACGGCCTGCCACAAAGAAGGTTTTTGTGAGCTTCACCTCCTCGAATCGAGATACTTTTTTCTCCATTTTATTTTCTTTAATGCTCCGAGTGTTTCTCAGTGGGTGTGGAGAGAAGAACGCCTTCACGTCTCCTGCCTCGGATGGCACCTCGGCCACGTCCACGCCACCCAGCAACCGTCACACATCCCTAAACACTTAGATGACTGAAGGCTGAAGGGAGGGGTCCCCGACGGGCCGGCAGGGAAGGACGCGAGGGCGCGAGCGAGAGAGGGAGGGAAAAGGATCCCCAGGATTCACGGCTGCAGATGAGAACAAAAACAAGACGAGCCGATGAAAGTTCGAGACAACCGCCCAGCCCGGCAATCGAATCATGCCACATGAGCCACATGTTCGGGCACTCGTGACGAAGTGGGTTCGGAACGCCTCGTGGAGCGTAACGCATGACCGCAAGAGGGCTGGAAGGAGCCGCCTCGGAGGCGAAAGAACCGACAACGGTTGGAAGGATAACCAGAAAAGCGTAGAGATGTGGATAACGGATGGGCTGCGAAGGTTCTATCAAAGTGTAAAACCAAGGGGGAATGGTCATATTCGGCTTAAGACTACGCAGGGTTTAATCAAGAACTCGCTGCGCTTCAAAGAAAAAGAGGGTCAACAGTCGCCGCGAGTGAGGCGGTAATATTTATGGTCAAGGACATGGGATTAAAAAACCTTCCGACCGTATCTTGCGGAAAAGTTATCGAATTTCAAATGAATTACCACCCACAAGTTTTAATTGCAAAGTAAGACATCCAGAATCCATTGAAAAAAAGGGGGCTTCCAGCTATATAAAGAGGATACGCAGTAACATTCAGGTCTGTGGACTCGTAGCAGTGGAGCCGGTCGGTAGTTAATGCGCTGCTGGGAGTTCGTTATACACATGCCATCTGAAAATACTTCGTTTTTCTTGGCAAAAAAATTTCCATTTGTACGGCATGTTAAAATATGTAAACTTTATCAATTTAAAGAATACACATGGATAGCGGATAGCAGCACCAGTGGATAGTGGATAATACTTATGGATACTCATCGCATTAATATTCTTTGTTAATTATCGATATTATGCAACAAGTCAAAATTGAAGTGACATGATCGATGGAGGTTTATTAATAATATACTAGGCGTTTGAGTGAGTGAGTGTGTGTATGTATGTGTGTGTATACATATATATATATATATATATATATATATATATATATATATATATATATATATATAAACACTCCGTATCAGGCGGAAAAAAATATATATATATATGCATATAGGTATATATACATATATATATATATATATATATGTATATTTATGAATATATAAAACTATATATAAGAATATATATAAATATATATATATATATATATATATATTTATAATCTGCCACTTAAAATCGTATTTTGTTAACACCTTTCGGGCATTAGGATATGACATATTGATGACGAAGAAAAACTAAGAAAATACCAATTTTAGAGAGAACATTTTGTATTTCCAGACGGACGTAGTTAACGCATTTATTGACTAATACTATATTCTCAAGATGAGCTTATGCATGGATGTTGAGGCATGGCAAATCAAATTTGGTCAAATTGGGATTGCAGGTCATCAAAAAATCAATTACGCTTGAATTAGCATTGAGGATATCAATAAATTGTCCTCGTTGAATAAATATATCGTATAGTAGGAATTGATCCCAATGATAAGTATAGAGGAAATTCGAAAGCTAAATCAAAAATTTTAAATTAAGCACAGTAAGTCACAAGAAAATGAAATCTCTGCTCCTCCAAATGCACGAGCAGGGGAATATAGCTGAAAGCAAAACATCCTACTCAAAAATCAATCACTAAAAGTATTAAACAATGCCCAGTACATGATGTCTCCAAACTCCAACAAATTTTAACGGGGATGTCTAGAAAATATAAGTGCATAAAATAAATGGCAGACGAAAAATGTTTTTAAAATGGCCATGTTTTAAATGTGAGCGAATCTGGAAATATTAATGCTTAGGATTTCAAAAATCCTTAAGTTGGCAAAGAGGGTAACAACTTTTTTACGCGGCAATATATACAATACTGTATGTATGCAAGAAAATCGACGAAAAACCTCTTCACAGAATAATAAATAATATTAAGGGCATTCAAGACAATCATGCAGTTAGTGAACTTCAGGTTGCAACTTTCACCGTTAGTATAAAAGCTTCAAATGCCACATTCGCCGTGAGATTGATTACTGCCATGTATGTAAGTAAATCAGTATAAAATATTGTCCTACCCAGCCATCTCAATCCTCGGTCGTTACGTGTGTCACAAGAGCAAAAGGAAGAGCGAATTTCCTGTCTGTAATACAGGGAATATTATCTGACTGTACCGTCTACAAATTCCAAGAACAGTGAGTTCGTCGCGACGTCAAAAATTCCTTCCTCTGAGAAAAGCTATTAGTCCCTTGACGTTGTCAGCGCTCGGCTATATCCAAGGAGCACAAAGCTTTTACAAAAATGCACACAATTTTTTAACAAACCACAAAAAATATTCCTAGGTGCAGGAAACAACCATATACTTTTTCGAAGTTAGAAGTAGGACATCACAAAAAATTAAATATCGCTCTTCCTTTTATCTTATTCTACCTTCCCAAGAATGATGGGGCACAAAAACTCTCAACGAAACCGCACGGGTGGCCGAAGAACTTAACCACCGTCGCTTTTCAGTGAATAAAATAGATGGGCTGCCTCGGACCCTCCTCTCTCCAATGCCGGGAGAGCGGAACCACAACAGGTGCCTTCGCTGCAGCAGTAGGACTCCTTCCCTCCGTCTCCTCTCTCTCTTTCCTTTCTTGACGAGGATCGGCCAAAGACCGAGAGAGCGCAACCCTGGTCGGCGTGTGATGAAACGGACGCGGGTGAAGCTTCGTAGCACACTGAGTATGGAGCGAAAACGAGGCCTGGGCAGGTAGAGTGAAGTAAGATAAAACACGAGAAACTTTTGAGGTATCTGCGTCGCGAAATACACGCCCCTCCCACTGACCCACGCAATCGCAAGGGACAGTCACACGATTGGTGCCGGCAAGTGAGTAAAAAGACCGGAGAGCAGGAACACCCGCCCTTGTCCACGCGTGGGATTCGAAACCCGACGTTGCCAAGTGCGTTCGCGCCCCACGCCTCGGTGGTACGCCGAGATGCCAGGGGCAGCAGCACAGCATCCCACGACCCATCCTGGAGCAGGCCTATAAACGGTCACGTCGAAATCCCGTTGTGGCCATGGAGACTGCAGATAGGAGGTCGTTTTAAAAGCCTTCATTCCTGAAGGTCTAATGAGTTATGAGAGTGGTTCACCACGAGAGATAACATTTAAATCATGCAATCCGTACATATGGTATAATACTCGCGGCATACATCTTTATTATCCAGATTATAAGAATTATCTGCTTGATAGCTTTGCGCAAAAGTATGGGGAAAATTACATATTGATTTAATTTGGATTTAACTAAAAGTAATGCTTCTTGAGGAATGCAAGTAATACCAAATTGGGTAATGCATAAAAATATTTAAGGGCATTTAGTATACTACACAAACAAATGCATTCAACGTTATGTCCGAAAATAAAATGTCAGCGCAGAAAAGCATACAGCGCACTTGATAATAATGTACGAGTATAGTCCCCATGGAAATAGGCATCCCACATTCAATATGTAATACGAATTCCTTTCCGATGTCTTTCAGCTGAAAATGCAGTCTCTAACGAATTTTATGACAGTATATTTCACAAAAATAAAACATATTATAAGATCATGATGTCTCTAAATCAGTTAGGGTAAATGTAATTTTTACGGGGTAAAATATAAGAAAACACCAAAATAAAACTGCGACACAAACCCCCAAACGGCTCGCCCGAAAAGACGGATTGAGATTGCAGGCTGAATGCACGAGAAAATCTTCAGTCGCGACGAAAGTGGGTTGTTTTTGTCGCATAATATGATAAACCTTAATCTCCACGAAAGATGTGGCAACGGAGCTGAGGACACAAGCCGATTCAAGAATATGGAGAAGATCGAGACAGTACACTCATCCCACATAGTGCTCCTATACGGAGCAGACGATTTAAGCACGTGACCGCAAGCCGTTACAGGGCCGGCGATGGGTAGTGCACCTCCCTTTTGCTCCCTTATAGGGAATGAAAAAGATCTGGGTGGTTCTGGAACGAGACGGAGAAGCTGCGAGGAACGAAAGGGAAACTCGCGCTCTCAATAGAAAAAAATTACAATGAGTCAGAAGATGAAGCGCGAAGTGGGTAGCCTGCGCCGGTTTAGGACATGATCAACTGCATTGCGGGTGTTAATGGAGCTGTATACTACGTTTAACTTTAGGAGCCATGCACTAAAATTTTCACGAAATTTGTCTAACATGGATGTGCTCAAAGGACACCTACTTTTCTAAGGCAATGAACAACAACGGCCAAGACAATATGTACGGCAGTAAATTACCATGATTACGCATTCGGAACTAACCAATTGTTCGGCTGAAAATATGAACAGATAATGAGGCAGCAAATGGATAAGATGACCGCTTATTCAATCTTTCTCACTTTGAAATGAATTCCGGAGATCTCAATATAATAAAATTAATGAATAAAACACATTAAAATTGACTGAAAGACCAAAAAGTTATATACTGTACTAGCATTCGAGCTATTCATCAGACACATTCATCATTGGTAAGCTATTCACACTATTACGATATATTTTCTGAATGCTGGATTCCTGAAGCTGAATAGCAAATCGAACTATTCATTTTTCTCCAATTGCATTTGCAGAAATATAATTTTTTCATGCTGCGTTGCTCTAGGACTTACATTTGCCTCCAAACTTCTCAGAACTTCGGCCATGAAAATATAGTATATCAACACAAATGAGCTCAAATGCAATTATTTCCGAAGTGAAATTCATCGTTCGCTGACCTTGCATCTGGCGGGGTTTAGCTTGTAATATTCTATAATGCGGATGAGCCAGTTACATGTTTATTCCACAGTCGTAAAGGCACCGAACAACAGCAAACGTACAGCTCAAAAGTTCTTAAATATTCTGCGACTTCCGTAAAATGAACAATTCACCATTTCAATAAAAGAAACAGCTCCATAGAAGCTTAATCACTACTATTATTTTGCTTAAGTTACACTTAATATGCATTATGAACAAATTTCTGAGATTATCACCGAGGTCAGGTAACCCATTCTTTACAAAAATAAGCATTGCTGTCGCCACTTGCGATTCTAAAATCCAAATTAAAAGCTTAGTTTACTATATAAAATGAGAATCATTCGATTTTACTAACTCTCTCTCATCCTAGTTTTATATACAAATGTTTATAGATAAAATCGGCAAATTGATTACGACAAACTTGTGCAACATCTATGACAGAAGAAAGAGTTCACATATTCGAAATATCAAACCACACTCGGGGAAAAAACAATATAGGCCAAATAGCAGCCAAAACTGATTTAAACTCGGAGACAATATTCTCTAATAACCTTTTGATATTCACAACCTTGATGGCAGCTCATATGGCAACCATTGATGTCAAAAAACTTAATAATTTATCTTAAAATGGCTTTCGCATATGTATTTAAGAGGCACTGCCATAATGACTTTCACAAAACGCGAAACTTCAGCACGTAAACAAATTTCATTTCAAACAAAAATATGCAAGAAATATTCTTATATTGAGTGTAGGTGTCCAAAACGAAATTTATTGTCGAAATTCTAATATTTTCATCAAACATCATTGATAGGTAATCATCGAATCACTATTAGACAAGTTGCTGAGGATGCTGGCATATCGGCTGGATTGTGCCATGCAATTTGTTCGGATTTTTTGGGTATGAGACGTAAGTCAGCGAAGTTCGTTCCGAAACTGCTTAAATTTGACCAGAAGAACCGTCACATGAGCATCGCTCAGGAGGTGTTGAATGACGTCAATGATGACCCTGATTTGCTCAAAAGGATCATAACCAGGGACGAAACATGGGTATATGGTTATGACGTTGAGACCAAACCCAATCGTCCCAATGGAAGAACCCAGGAGAACCAAGACCAAAAAAAGCACACCAAGTTCGATCAAATATTAAGATTTTGATCTTTGTTTCCTTCGATTACCGTGGCGTAGTGCATCATTAGTTCTTACCACAAGGTCATATAGTCAATAAGGAGTATTGCCTTGAAGTTATGCTCCGTTTGCGAGAATCAATACGAAAAAACGTCCGGAAATGTGGAATAACAATGCATGGCTTTTGCATCACGATTATGGGCCTGCTCACTCATCGTTGCCTGAGAGAAATTATTTGGCAAAAAACAACTCCACGATCATGCCTCAGCCACCATATTCACCGGAATTGCCTCTCTGCGACTTTTCCCTGTTCCCAAAACTAAAGAGACCTATGAAAGGACGGAGATTTGCAACGATTGAGGAGATGAAGACAGCATCGCTGGAAGAGCTCAAGGCTACACCAAAAAGTGCTCATCAGAATTGCTTCGAGGATTGGAAAAGCGTTGGCACAATTGTGTTATATCTGGTGGGATTACTTTGAAGGTGACAACTTGAATATTGAAGGATAAATATTTTTTCATACAAATATAAATATAAAGTAACCTTACTTCATGAACACACCTCATATGTACGTATATATATATATATATATATATACATTATATATACATACATATACATATATATATACATATATATACATATATATATACATATATATATACATATATATATACATATATATATATACATATATATACATATATATATACATATATATATATACATATATATATGTATATAATGTATAACACCTAGCGCTAGTGGACACAGACGAAAACACACAAAAAAGAGACCCACTATTTTTCGAATTTTCGGTGGTCGTGGCCACCTTTATCAAACTCTCTGAACTCTTGAGTCCCTCTCTTCCTAGATAAAGGTGGCCACGACCACCGAAAATTCGAAAAATAGTGAGTATCTTTTTTGTGTGTTTCTGTGTGTTTTCGTCTGTGTCCACTAGCGCTAAGTGTTATACATTATATATATATATATAAAATGTATATATATCAAAAAGTGATATATATATATATATATATATATATAAAATGTATATATATATCAAAAAGTGATATATATATATATAGCAAACGTTTAATAATCGAAAAGTGATGGGTGACGCAATAAAGTGGTTCATTCAATCGCAACGAGCGTGAAGGCAGTCGAAGGGTAAAAGCGAAATCGATAGTGACCTATAATTGCTAGCGACTAATTCCATGAAAAAATATTTATTGCGCGGCCTTCAACTAGGGAATAAAATACGACTTTATTTCATTGACAGAAGAAATACGGATATGAAAATGATGGTAACGAATCACAGACAAAGAAATTAACTTAGCGTTCTAGCTGTTAAAACAGGATGGGGCAGCAGCACAAATTTAGGAGTAACCAGGAGAAACAGTAACACACCGTTCTTTAATATAAGCCCGTTGTGATTCATTGTGGACTTTAGTTTGAAAGAAAATCTCAGCGATTTTTAAACAAAAGTTTAATGCATTTCCACTTGGCATAGAAGGAAAACAATCCACGACTTAACGGGAGCAGTGTAGGGGAGCGGCTGATGATATATTCAAGATCACCCGTTTTCTTTGAGAGTATCCAGTCACAAGGAGATAATCGCCCCACTAATGCATCGCAGTAAGCAAATACAATGCACAACTTATGCCACAAGGCATATCAACAATAGTCAATCACAAACACATGGGGCAAAGATATGGAAAAGCCATGGCAATTTATTATGGATTAAGAACATTTCGCATTGATTCAAATTTTACAAATTGTATAAATATAATAAAAATAAATTGCTCAATGATATTAGCCTTCGATTAAATGCTTAATCTAGTAACCGAATGACCGGGAAACTCTATTTACTGGCTCGAGGATAACGAGCCCAACAAACTAAAACTATGACGAGCGGGTGTTTGGTTGGCCACCCAGTGTGTCAAATGAAAGCAAAGGGCATGCATGACTCGACTTTATTTCACCATGCGAAAAGACTATCAGACTCAAAATAGAGCTCACCTCGTTCGATAAGGGCAAGATCATAAGATCGCTCTTTATAAATTAATGTATTTAAAACCCACCTGACAGTGATTTCTACTAGTGCATGTGAAAATTCTAGGTCACTCACCAATGAAAGACGAAAAGCGCCCTACGAGGCGTGAAATCACCCAGAATAGGGCAGGATGCATTCCATTTAAAGTCGAGCTCCTCATTTTTCCTTCGATAACCTTGACAGTTGGACGGTGATATGGATTGATTCATAAGATTCACGGCTAATACGAAACTGGTGAGAGTTTCGCTGGTATTGATTAGGGGATTATTGTATATAATTGAATTAGGATGCCTATTAATCTCAACCTATTGTAGCTTGTAACCCGAAAACTTCATGCCTGGGGCTAAGCGGAAGAGGAATTATTACATATGAATACGACAATATCTATATGAATTACCATTATTTTGGTAAACTCGTCAAAAGTTCACATCATATTCACTCATCTAATATCCAATTAAACTACAACTCCTTGAGTTATATGTATCCATATGATTAACGAAAAAAATTATCAGTTTAAGTGCCTAATATCTCTTCGTTAAAACATCTACCGCTTACATCCGGAAGTAGTAGACGAAGCTATGAGGCTCGGTGGCCATTATTTTATTCGAGTATTTTCTCCTTAGTATTCTGCAAGGGTGGGCGTAGTTTTCCAGCGGGTGAAGGGCCGGGGTGACCAACGAACCCGGGCTCAATTACCGGTGACGCCGCTGGGCACCCTCAAATCCACCCATAACACCGTCACCCCAACGGGTGATTTTTCAGGTTTCAGGTCTTCCTAGAAAACCATAGGTTGCATAGGGAAAGGAACTCATCCCTGATACTTGCCTGCCCCCACCCTGATACTTGTGAATTAGTAAAGCCTCTCTCTTGTTCCGTAGCAATGTGAGAGGATTTCAATCGTCGACGCATTCACTATGTCCACGAGAACTATCTACAACAGTCACTTAAAAGTTTTTCAACAAATAAAACGAATTCGGGCTGTCCACAGTCATATCAACCTATAATGTAAGATGCTATTCATCAAATATTACTTTCACGAAAAATGAGACAGAGGAGCCGAACTAGAGCCACAGAAGACGTCTTCAAATTCTCACATCCGCAAGATATAACCTAATTTGAGCCACAGTCTCATCTCATACGGGGCCAAATAGTCTATGTCTACAGAAAAAACCTTACCACTGGAAAACAGCAGTAAATTCTTATGAACTATATATCTAGCTTTTGGGTTAATGTTGAAGACGTGACTCATTCACCTTATTCTGGCTGCCAAAAATGTGTAATGATCAAGTATAGTAAGAACAATAATCGATATCCAAGTCGCATTGAAATAGGGGGAGGGGCGAATATTTCACGATGCGTAATCATGATGCGACGAGGGATGCAGATGTAAATAATGGGGACGAACTTCGCTGGAATGCGTATGACATTAATTCCAACGCGATACCAATATACGAAGGAGATTACACAAAACACGCGACAAGTATTCGATTTGTGGAAATAAATATAATAACAAGTAGTTTACAAAACTCTTAACAGGAAAAGTTTATATTGCCGCCACTGCCGCAACCTAATGCATACTTCGAAGTGACAGCCTTCCGCTAAAGAGAGATGATGTGCGTCAACCAAATCGATAAATATTTTCTTATGCTTGGCACCTCATGCTTAGATTCACCCTCAAGCAGAGAAGGTTGCAAAATAAAACCGTAGTTTGTCTTAAGTTACGAACCTAAGTGAACGTTACACGACAATTGAAAATTATATGAAAATCTGGGAGCCTGTAGATGGCAGCAACAACGGACATGACTAATCATTTAGGTAAGGCCGAACAATTTCTATGTTTCATACCTCATAAAATTACTTTAACTTTAATTTGCAGCAGTCATTTATAAAAATATTACGAGAGCAGATAAATATTCCATCAGTTCTCGCTTAGTTTTCAAAAGTAATGACAACTGTCATAGGAACGAGCAGATGAGTCACACATGGCACACACTAACCATCACCAGCTGGATGTCTGGCAGAGGGATTTCCTCAACCGTCACGTATTGCTCTATTTTTAGTTCACATTAGGCCCGTACTAAATAATTCGATCTGAGAGGCAGTTCATGATTAGGAAAACTCATACTGTTATCAATAAAATTATGCTACTTAAGAAAACAGTAGGATTTAAATAAAATATAAGGTATTGGGAAAATGGAACATAGTGATACTGAAATTATTATAAATAACAAAATCGATAAGAATGCCGTAGCCGCGATCGACCTGTGACAGCCAAAATGTCAATAACTGCAGTCTTTCATTGTTGATTTAAAACATTTGATAACCTTAAAACTATTTAATTTAACTTACTATACTTTCTAAATCTCAGCCTTTTCTTTCAGCGAGATACGTTATAATAACATACTACAATTACAGCTCTAGAGATTTGTAAAATATTATAGTTTCAAGTAACCTATTTCTTGACCAAATTCCTTAGTTTTGATTCACAATATACAACGAAAAACTCACCGGCTAGATATCTTGGTGTTTTCTCCTAGGCCAATGAATTGATTGGTAGAACTCATTCTTACTTCGATGCAAAATCTAACACAAAATTTTTCTTCAAGTGTCTCGAGCCGCCAACAACGTTACGAATGGTTACGAATCCCGCAAATTGAATCGACTGGTACAGACAAATTTCATTGGTCGATATTTCCTCTGAGTCAAGAACAAGTTTTTAGTTTTAAATGTGACTGAATTATGCCTTTTTCACCTTAAATATATTTTATTCGGATATAATTTATTAATAAATTATTTATTGTAATATTTATATATATATTTAACTATTCCTAAAATTGTCAACCACGCTATTATGGCATTTATAGGAGTTCCAAAGTCTTCCACCAGATGGGAGTGCTACAGAAACAACAAACTTTGTTGTGATGGCTCGGTTCCTAAGTCAGACGCTACATGTAATATTTATTCATGTTGCGGTGAT
Organism: Hetaerina americana; assembly: GCF_022747635.1. Lineage (NCBI taxonomy): Eukaryota > Metazoa > Arthropoda > Insecta > Odonata > Calopterygidae > Hetaerina > Hetaerina americana. The sequence goes on from NW_027286874.1 coordinate 91,343,557, forward strand.
TCGATAACCCTCGTCATGTAAATTTTGTAGAAACGTCATAAATCGGCTTTTAATTATTTCTGTGTAGTTGTGTGTGTACGTTATACGGTAGCCTAGAATTGTGGACGCGATGTTGAATCAGGCAGCGGTCGAAGCTTTGTATTCAGCCACATACGTGGAAAACTACTTGGATTGTGTTGAGAATTTACCCGATGACTTGCAAAGGCATCTTTCACGAATGAGGGAGTTGGACGTTTCATATCAAGGTGCGTAATTAGGTAGTTAGGTCTTCTTTCCAGGTATAACCCACGTCCTTGTAGTAGAGTAGTTGTCACTTGAAACTAATAAATGCGTTGTCTCTCATGAATGGAAAATTGTATTTTCAGCATTTTTAAAAGAGCTCGAAGCTGGACAACAGGCTTTATTGGGCATTCTTGGAGGTTCTGGTGGAACAAGTGGCGCGAATCAGAGGAAGCGAGCTCTCTTACGAAAGTAAGAAAGAACTGCGTTTAACTTGCCGTGTTTCTTTTTTTACCTTTTCTAGCCCTTTGTTAGTGCTTGATTATAATTTATGATACGGAATATTTTTTTCCGTACGTATAATTTTTTTTATAAATTGTCGTTTTGTGCAGAAATGAATAACATGTAACAAAGTCGCACCTTTCAAAATTGCTTTGTTTTACATTCTCGAAATTGTTTCTAGGGTTCAGACGATGCTTATTGCCGCGCAGGAAGTTGGGGATGAAAAGCTCCAAGTAGTTCAAGCCGTTCTAGATCTAATTGAAAACAAATCTCGCCAGTTAGATTTAGACTTCAGAAATCTAGGTATGTACGGAATAATATAAGTATGCCATCTCAGTTGTAGCTCAGCCAGCTGTTTAATACTTGGTTCAAGACCCAATCACAAAGTTCAATAATGTTCATGCATTTCGGACTGTAATGTTTTTCTAATTGGCTGGTCAACTAGTAGGACTGTATCCTACCAGTTGACCAGCCAATGTATGTTACAGGATGAATTTAATTTGTCTCTCTGATAAGTATTTGTTGGTAGGATGTACCTAGCCTACTTAGGTGACTAGAATATTAACTGAAATACAAGATCAACTGTTCTCTTGACAACTACGATGATTCGCCCAATACATTTACTAATGCTGCTTTCACACTTTCAATAGAGGTGGGTAACCGAGGTAATTTTGCTATTCATATTTATAAAATGCTTATTTGTCAGATTTTGGTAAAGACCAAGAAAATACGGAGCCAAACAGAGATTCAATGCCTCATAATATTGGTGGCGGAACTGGAAGTGGGCAAGGCGGTGGGGGAGGATCAACTCCGTCTGCATCGGGGGGAACAGTTGCTGAGAGGAGTAGTGAAAGGCATTCGAAAAGAGCAAGGTAAGAGTCAATCGCTACAACTATTGAAAGTTTCCCTAAAATGCTTGCCAAATTATATTAGCTCTCGATTCTCATTTTATATGGCTACCGTGAAAGAAAATGCGTTTGTACTTTGTATTGAGCATCGAGCGCCAACTGGTTTCTTAATATCTAGAGGAATTTTCTGTTCGCATATACGATAACTGCAATTGGGGAGTGTCACCTTTGTGCTAAAAAAAACTAAATAACCTTGACCTAAAAAAATTAATAAAAAAAATTGCTAAAAATTATTCCTGCACTCATACCTAAGTTTAGGCTCCCCTGCTACATATATGTTCCCAACTTAGTATGAGTGTTCCATGGTCATAATCAGTTAAATTTCATATTAATCCTTTCTATCTCTTGTTCATTAGGATGTCTATTTCATGTCAAGGTTCATTTCTATTTAGTCTCTACCTACCTAATAGTAATATTAGAAATTGCCTATACTGCTACATATCTTCTTCTTTTATCAATTGGAAAGTCTTGACATTTGAGTTTTAATTTCAAAACATTTTACCTTTATTTTCTAAGTAGATCAGTTATTGTGGAGCAAAGATTAGTTGACTAATTATGAGATCCTTAACCTTCTAATTATGTTGTAAAATAAACCCAAATCATTCTCCTTTTTTGCTAATTGTCAACTCTGTAACTCTTTTCACATATTAAACTTGGTTGTATTTTTTTTAAGGCGCACGAGGACTGAATCAACATCTGAAAATGGGGTCGTTAGTGGAGCATTTGGTGGGGCAGGCACAGGAGCCATTGGATTTTCTGCAGAGACAGGTCGAACCACTAATGTATCAGCTTCAGCGGCCTTGTCTGGAGGTGGGGGTGGAGGAGGTGGTGGTAGCGGTGGGAACACTGGCAGTCAAAGGAGGAATGCTTCCACTGGTGGCAAGAAAAAGAAGAGGAAATCTAAACAGGAGCGTGATAGGGAACGTGGAGGAGGTATGTGTTTGTGGAAGCTTGATCCCATTCTTAAGAGAAAGGGAGGTTTGGTTTAAGGAAGGCATTATTTTGGGAGCATTTCTCATTGAAGCATATATAGAACTTTATAATAGATCTCATTGATTAAAAATATCAATTGAAATTATATCTTGGGAATATTATTGTCTATAATTTATTGGCTGTGCTTTCACTGGTTGTTGTGAATCATGAGATTAATTTGAGCAATAAAGGAATTTATTTAGCAGAATTCTAGTATCTTCAAAAACAAATTAGTTTCACTCTATGATATCCATAACTTTTTTTACTGGGAATTGAGAACTTATAATTGTTTGGTCCTCTTGGCTTTAGGTGTGTAAAAGACCCTTTTGATGATGTTGTGATGATTCTTGGGTGCAAATGGAAACTTAACCTTAAAAAATATTTAGATCAAATTTTGTAGATGCTTCATAGTTAAATATAATTATGTATTATTTTCATAGTTGCGAAGTGTCCTGACTGAGTATGTACTGTGAGTAATCAATGAATAATTGATCAGTGATTAAATTAAATCTCTTAATATCCTTATTATTATTATTCATTTCATGCTTCATTTATTAATGGAATCAAAATGTTCATGTAGTGTCCTGCAAATTGTATTTTTACTGAATTTAAATCAATGGTCCAAATTTGTGTTTTTGTAGGAGAACGAGGGAGCGGAGTAGGTGTGAGTGGGGGCAGTGCGAATGCTAGTGGAACAGTAGCTGGATCTGGTGAATCTCCCCCACAAGATATTCCAGTGGATCCCGATGAACCTACTTATTGCCTCTGTGATCAGGTAAATAGCCCAAATTGTAATTATTTAACTGTGTGTAGTTCCTTCTGACATACTTTACAAATGGAGTCTTTACATTCATAACTATAGGTTCATTACATTACTGTTACCTGTTACACATGGGGGATTGAGATGGTGCGGTGGCTATCGTAATGGCTTCCCACCCAGAGGCCCCAGGTTGAAATCCTGGTGGTGTTGAATATTTTTCAGTGGTATCTCGATCCCTACTCGAGGTGCTTAGTGGAGGGCACTTTGAGTGAGTATGCCATTCATCAGATGGGATGTTAGGCTGCGGACCCCTTGTTGCCTTTCGTTAGGCTAATGCTGACGCCAGGTTTCTCCCCACCCTTCATCCTTTCCTGTCCATCCCCTATAGCGTAAATGTCGTCAGCTGTCAGTCGCCTCCCCTAATTCCTACTACTACCTCTTACACTGCATTTTTCCTGCCTTACAAGCTTGCCACTTATCCAGCAGTTTCAAGCAACTTCAGCTATAAAAAGCAAGTGATCTTTAAGGTGTGGGTAAAGATTGAAGAAAAACAAACTCAAAAACAAAGCACTGATCATACAGTTATGCTTCATTAAATTAATTCAGGTGTAGAATTTAATTGTTTATGCTGCCTAAAGCCATCAACATTACTCATTGTAGTGAAATTCTCAAATTAGTATTATCGAACATGTAAATTTTTAATATAAATATTATTTTCCTTAGCATCAGAATTAATCGCATTTATTATTAAAATGCTACATCTCTGTCAGTCTACTTCATTGTCAGAAGATGAAGGTTCTTTTTTTCATTAAGATCGTTGTGTACACATCAGAGTGGGTTTGGGGTAAAATCGATATTTATATTCAATTATTTGTACCCAAGGAAAACCTAGCCGGGAAAGAATTGTGTAGATAATTGAATTGGTGATTGAAACTTTTTTATCGTGAAATGTATTGGGAATAACCATGAAAATTTTCTAATTCACACATTTTTCATTCCAGATTTCCTTTGGTGAAATGATCTTGTGTGACAATGATCTTTGCCCTATTGAGTGGTTCCATTTTGGATGTGTGTCACTTGTGTCAAAGCCAAAAGGAAGATGGTTCTGCCCTAGGTGCCGTGGTGAGCGTGCTTCAGTTATGAAACCTAAAGCTCTCTTTTTGCGAGAGCTTGAACGTTACAATCGTGAAAAAGAAGAAAAGGCCTGATTTTATGCTTGAATGACTGAAAGAAATTATCAATGCCACAAAAAATATATATGCTAAGATTGTTCAATTGGTAATTGAATGGACATCCAAGGTATATGACGAAAGAATTTTATAGCACTATTACAGAAAATTCAATAATTAAAAATTTTAAATGCTTGTTACTTAAGCCAAAGATGATAAGTGTTATTTGGAAAATATTTATGAAATTGAAAACGATTCAGTTGTGAGAAATATGCCACGGGTACAGTTAAATAAGTGGTGTGCATAAAAATATGGTAATTTCATCAGGTATCTACAGTGCCTAACAAAATTGCATGAAAGAAGCACAAAAACATTGGCTATTGCCATCTGGAAATAAATTGTGGGAATATCGAGTGGGAGTTCAGTAGAAAAAATATTTTTGCAGTGGATATTTTTGCTGTAATATATTTTCTCTAAAAGACATTGATGAGTGGCACAGATCTATCTAGAAACCTGGCTGAAAAAATGCCTGTACCTAAGCAAGTTCAGCATGATAACATTTTTCGCAGCATTGATGATATTAACAAGTTAAATTTCATGGTATTTATTGTGTGCAAGTCATCCAAGTTGAAGAATTGGAATTGATCTTGATGATTTTTAAAATATAACTCCTTCCCTTTAAAGTATCTTATGAGGATGTCCACAAGATTGATGGCTGCTGTCTAAAAGCACTTTCAGCAGTGATGTGGAATGTTGATTTTACTTACTATTGTCGTCTGTTGATGTTTTACTGCTTTTCCATAAATGAACTGGCTGTATCTTAGCATAAATAGTTCTTTTTTCTACCCCTAACTGTTCACTTGGCAGTGCATTCTTAGAACTTCAGTAATTCTGTGTTATTTGTATATGTATGCATCACTTTTTTTAATATGATGTACAGTTTGTAAATGTGTTTTGTTTGGTTTAATATCGCCATAGAGGAAAAACTGCTACACACTTCAGAAAACAGGACAGTATTGTAACTATTTGTTTGTCTGCTGTTAGCTAAGGTTTAAAAATCTTACTCTGTACAAATTTTCTTTTTAAAAAAATATTCAAAGGAACCACTATTGTATAGTTTTTAATGGAAAATTTGAAAGCAATACAATTTATCTTAACTAAATTGATTACTATTATTTGTTGGCACAGCTGACATCTATTTTTAAACATTACCTGTTTGATATGAGATTCAACACTAGAAGCACTGGAATTTCCCCCCAATGCCTAAAGGTGTTGCCTTCGGTCATTTTTACTGATAAATGTTTTGTCTTTATCTTTGTCATATACATAATTTAAAAATTTAAACATGGTATGTAATACTATCAGGGAATTCATTTTTATTATCTTCAAATATTTCAATGTTGACGCTGTTTCATAGATGCTTTAACAATAGTAAAATAGTTTAAATACATAAATACCCCATCATTCGCCTGCTGGTGATTAGAAAAAACATTTTGAGTAAAAAATGTTGCTATAAAACAAATGTGTTCTAAATAATCGATATATTATTATATTACATAAACAGCTATTAGTATTATTATAAATATTGAGACATGAATGAGTCAACGTTCTTTGGATATATCAATCATAATTTCTATATCATATCAACAATATCAGCAAAGCTGCAATGTAGTCTTATAGAATATGTAAATTGGCCACTTCGGCAATATCGTTCCTTGTCATTCAAATGATTATTATTGGTGCTCATCATAACCTTTTCTTCTAATTGTTCACATTGTTTCTGATAAAATGAAAAATATGGAACTGGTATTGTCAGGTGACATTACTAATGTGGCTCTACCACATTAGTAATGTCACTAAAACAAGTATATGCTGTAAGAATAATTTTTTATGCAGTTAACTAGTTGACATAGACTGCAATATTTTACCAATCTCAGATTATTAGAAGCTCATATTTCAGATTTTACTAGTTTTTACCATACTTATATTTTTTTACTCTGTGTAACTGAAATGGAAATTGCCAGTCTTTGCGGTGATATTCTGATATTGTATTATTTGGTGTACTCAGCGTTTGATTCCCCAATAATTTTATAGTGAATTTTGTACTGGCTGAATTTTTGAATGGTGACCTCTATATATCATAATGAGTTTCTCCCAGCTTAATCAAGTATGCTACAAAGAGCATACTCTGCCTTCTCATCATGATGCATATGCTCTACATCATGACCATTTAGTTCTGTTTATCTTTTATGCATTTTGTGATGACAGAAACCAACTGAATCTCATTTTTTCCATATTATCTATTTCTAAGCACTAATTCTTTCTTGTTCTTTTTATTCTCTTACCTTGTCATTGTAATGTTTTCCTGCTTCATTGCTGTAATTTTATGTATCGTATACTTTGATGCACATATTATTTTTGGGGTTTCATTTCCTAACCTGTTCATAAAGCAGGCGATGAAAATGTTTCTTTCAGATTCTCTTCCGGAGAAAGAAACGAAAAAGATATGTACAAAATGTTGCATCATGAATATTGACCTAAATTAAACGAATGCATTTCATAATTTCTGGGAGCCTTCCTTGGCAGGCCAAACTCGTAATTCCCCAGATACCAGAACTCACCTCAAAAGTCTTGAAAATTCATGCCAGCCAGCATTTAGAAATTTATGTATATCTGATTTGCCCACTTAATTAGCTGTACACCAGTGATCTGCATACAGCCTTGCTCTAAAAAAGTTGCTCATGGACTGGTGCAGTATCAATCACTGCTCTCAGGTGATATATGGAGCTCTATTCCTTTGTGGTAAGCAGTGAAAGAATGGTCAATTGTGCATGGAAAACAAGGGATGAAGAGTATTGTTTAAAGCAACCTGCTTGGTTTGCCTAGGAATGAAAAAGCACCCATGCTGCATTTAGCAAACTTCTTGAATGAAAGTGAAGCAACATGAAAAGATGTTATTGATCAACTTAGGTTTCAATGCATAGTATCCTTCCTAAGTTGCAATTAAAATTGCAAATTCCAACCTTATTTCAAAAGGGGGGAAAGGTTAGAAGGAGAGTTCTAAATTGTGTGTGACAAAACAGAGGGAAGTGAATTTGATGCTATACAGTTCCTCACATGAAAACTTTCGTTTTATTTTAATTATGATTGCCAAATTTTAATTTTTTATTCTATTATGGGAGGGTTCTACAAAGTGATGCCTAAAATGTGTGTTTTACTGTTCAGTGTGCCTATAAAGTTGAATCTGAAAAATTTTATGTATTGAACATTTATCATTATTTTAATAGCAAGAAATGAACATTTTCCATAAAATGCATGTGAGTTCGTCCATTCAAAATATCAATAACTAAAGCAACTAAATGAAATACTAACAGCTTTTAGAAATACTGGTTTAACATGAAGAATGGTTTGATAAGATTTAATGGCCGCAGTTAAAATGTCTGCTCTCGTTGCTCTTAGGTGTATCAGCAAATATTTTGTCAGCTAGTAAACAAAGCAACAATTAATTTTAAATGTGAAGGTGAGGCAAGAATTATTTTAATATATACCACCAAAGCATGGAGGAAAAGATTACTTGAATTTCCAACATGGTCAAAATGACCACTCCAGTGCTTCTAGTGTTAACATCCTTTCATTTTCACAAATAAGGGGTGTTGAGACTAATAGATTGGAAAGGAAAACTCTGGTTCAGTATATTTTCCATTTATGGCAGATACTTGGGAATAAGGTCACTAGATTGTATGGCAATGTAATTAAATGTATAAGTAAGGGAAATCTAAAGTATGGGCCAATACGAGTTCCACTTATCCCTAAATCACATCAGCACATACTATCACTGCAAAAAACACAAGGTGTATCTAAAACTCTTGCATTAGCAGAGTAAAATGCTCACATAGTTCATGGTTCTATCATTTTGAATCTGACAAAGGGGTCTTTGAATCCAAGCAATATTACCAATAATGTGAGGTTCTTGGCTTCGGGAGCATTTTATTCAAGTTATAGAAGGTTATGGACATATTCCCACATGAAAAGTTTAGTCAGTTGCAAATTTAATGAAAAAATCTATATTATTAACAAGAAGCCAGAAATTAAAATCTGGCATACTGACATTTTAAAATCAATAATTTGGTTACATTTAATTTCAAAAGCATATTTGTAATCTGTGAATGTTTTATCTCTAAAAGAAATAACTGCGACCATAGCCAATTGAAGAAAAAAGCCTTCTTACCATTTTCTTCACTTTTGCTACCATTGTAGCCACAGCTTAGGTTTTAAAATCTTTACATAGATTTGCCAATTTCTTAAATAAACTGAGTGAAATGATGTGGGACACGTTTTAAATAGCAGTTGCAGAATTTTATGCCAAAGTTTAAACTTCAGTGTTCTAACTTTTTTGTGCTGATAGTAATTGTATATTTTTACTTATACTGGTTCTGTCATTGTGTTTGTGGCGTGAAATTGATGGATCTTAGCTGCTTTTGTAATTTTTTAATGAACATATGTAAATTCATGTTTATTGAAAGTTTATATTTAGAATTATAGAAACGGTAATTTCCAATTCTTCAATACAATGCCTTATCACCTCTTGACACTATACCAACATAAAATTCAAGTATGAAAACAAATATCGTTCATGATTACTCTTTTCAGGAACATCTGCTTGCTACCTCACTGGCTTGAAGTTTCCTAAGACACACTAAGAGCTACAGTCTGCATTCTGATTGGTCATGGGATGGAAACTGTTGGAATGTGGACTGTGAATAGAACATTCCCTACCCCAAAAATTGCCTGGGAAACTTCCATAAGAGATCCTATCGAGAAAATGTATAGCACAGAAATGTTAATGTGATTTGAACATCATGAAAAAATCACAATCTCCCAAATGATTCTCTCTTTGCTGGGCATTAGGCCTCTTAATTCATGTTGCAAGTTGTTGGAGTGTATTAATATTCTGCAACTCAGTTCACATTGATCATTTCTAATATTTCTTTGCAGCCACAAGAACTGTCAATGCTGAGAGTTCTACATTGCAAGAACTACCACATTTTTTTACTTTTTCATGCTCTTCCTCTAGTGTATGTGTTGACTACATGAGATATGTATTAACATATCTCATGTATCAACTGCATGGAATGTCAATGCAAGCAAATGATATTATTAACAATAACCCAAATTTATCAAGAATGTTGAGTTTCTTAAGTGAGTTTAGGAATTTATGTATTATACAGGAAGTTGAAATGAGTGCGTGAACAAAAATGAATAATGCAAATCAAACAGTACCTACTCATCAATCTACGTACAGTATGGTACCATTTGTGCTCCAGTGCATCACTATATAGTTATTTATGATAATTAAGATTTTATAATGTTCCCCATTGAATTTTAAAGAGTGTATCATACTATAACGTTCTACAGGGTGTTTCAAGAGGTGCTACAAATGTTTCTTTCATGTTTTTAGGTTTCAGATGAGAAGAATATTTTTACATAGGAGATGTTTAAGGTAGGAAATAGAAAGAACTTTGCTTGAATTTGTTTCCAATTTTAAGTTACAGCAAAATAAAACTTCAATTTTAAATATGAATGAAAATTTATCATTTACATGTAGTTAATCAGCCCCTAATCTTTTGATCACTATGAATAAACATACATGTCCGAAGAGTATTGAGAATTCAAAGCCCACTGTAGTCCTGCAAAATATGGGTTTATATTAGCTTGAAAGTGGTGTTATTTTTAAATATAGTATTTGATGTTGAATAAAGTTGCAGATAGTCACTTGGGTGTTTTGGGTTGCACAAGATGTGGCCTTACCTGCCTTTCCACGTGAAACTTCAAGAACATAAAATTCTTTCATTGCATTTTCTTTGTCCTTTCTTTCATCATTCTTATCACCCCCCCTCTTTTCTCTATTCCCTTCTCTTCCTTCCCACCTACCACTCCATTCCTCTATTGAGAAGTTGCATAGTAGTACAGTTGTGGGAAAATAAAATAGTTGCTGAGTGAAAAACATTTATGACTGTAATATCAACAAACAATCAGTGCTGAGGATACTATTTTCATGATACTCTGCCATGGTCAGCAATTTCAGTTTTAAGCAATAAAACAATTGCTTCATAGAACTGTAAAGGTAGTATGGCAATTATAAAACTTAAAGAATAAGATACACTTCATAGGAATGGTACTACTGTAACTGACAGCATTTTTCTTTCCACTCTTAAATTATCTACATATCTTGGCGTATTACTTCCGCATTGACCATGGTTGTAGATTATTCAATGCTTAATATATTCAGAAAACTGTAATAGCTAAACAAAATTGTTTCTCATATCACAAGTCTAATTTAACACTAAATTGGATGTTCAATGTTCAACTCAGATGCATACAGTGCCAAACTTATGAACTATTAAATGAACGAAAAACTCCAATAGCCGTACACAATTTACCTTTCTAAACAAAGTACAAATGAGATTAGTTGGCTAACGCCACAAGTCAGGAAGGGGTAAAAGGTAAAAAGGAAAGAGATAAGAAAGGTGCGTGTATTTCGGCCACAAAGTAGCCCTCTTCAGCATACTGAAGGGTAATCGTCACGACAACACAAGTCGAAGTGAGCCAACTAATCTCATCTGTACTTTGTTTAGAAAGGTAAAATTGTTTATGGCTATTGGAGTTTTTCATTCATTTAATACTACTAGCCGTAAGAGCTCAATTCTATCAATAAACTAATGAACGTTTTAATTCTACTGGCTTGTAAAACTGCATACAAATTTTAGTAGGTTATTGAATTAGTATTTCAAAACTTGTCAAAATGCACGCCGAAATCAATTTATCAAAATGAGTTTTAAATATCTAGGCACTTAACATTATATTTTGTTGTCAGGTGACGGATTTTCTGTGATTAGGTTTATATTATTACCAGATGTTTTAAGAACCTTAAAGTATGAAAGAAAGTGCCTATGCCCAGCTCCATATTGTCTCTGTAGTCACTTGCACAAGGTGAGCCAACTGTCTACTCAGGCTATGGAGCCAATATGTGACCAATGAGTTCTTAATCCATCAATGTTTTCAGTTAAGATCATTTCCAGATATCTGTTTTTAAAATTGTAGTACATTGGATTTCAATTAAGGTTATGAGGAAAACTGACATAACATCACCTTATATAATCTTGGATAGTGTCTCAGGCATCACTTCATGATAACATTTGATTTCATTTTAATAAATTAAAAAAGCAAGTCAGTTGTCACACTTAATTGTATAAAGATTGATTGGCTTTATTATTTAATTATAATGGTTATTTATTTATCTTTTCATCAGTTTATAATACCTTTCATAATACCCTGAATATGTGGACTTATGACTGGCCAGCGTGAAACAAGCTGCATACTGTGGGTAACAAAAAATAATTCAAAGCTCACCCATCCATGGGGAGATCAATGTTTCAACCTTTGGAAGTTTAGATGATAGTGATGCTTTATTATAATAAAAGGGGTTTTATCCACTGTCAGTGACCCAAAAAAGATATTTGACATAAGCACCACCAATCCAATGTAAGCAGGAGACTGCCTCATTATGGGGTTTGGGCATTTCAATCATTCAATGCTTGGCTTTTGGAGATGGAATAAAATGCCTTACACGGGGAAGGTATATGAGTCCACACACCACAGGGTGGTTTATATAATCACTTGATCTGAAAATTTTGATGTGGAGAGAGAAAATAGCAACTGTAAGTTCACGTCAAAGGAATATATTTCAGTTCCATGAATAAACTAAACCAAACACACATCCAGGTTGGCATTACATCAAGTAAATAAGGAATACATGAGACAAAATGGGAGACAAAGACATTTTTAATTAATACTGATAAAACCCTCCTTTTCTAGAGGAAGTTAATCTTTTATAACTCTTCCGTGATAATTCTTTTTGACCAGAGTTCAAGTCTAAAGTCCTTGAGTCTCGGGTGTTATGATAGCAGATGATGACGATCCAGCAAGCAATCCTTTGGCTGAAGAATTACCATCTTCATCCTCTTCTCCACCTTGAAAAAATACAAGGAAGAATTGATTTACTTCCTGCTCTTTTATAATTAAAGTTAATGTAATCAAGATCGAAAATATAAAGTTACCTGAATTCCCATGCATTTGGAAATTTAGCCAGGAGTGCTCCACCACAGCAAGGACACGCTCTTCATATTCCCTTTTGTGATCCTGATAAAGTTGGGCAGCCAAGGAATTGGCTGGTGAATTTGGGTTGGGCTCATCCAGGAGTGACTATATTTATAAATATTTGGGTTCCGAAAAAGAACAAAGTAATTAATCTTACATTGTTGGTAAGAATATGCCTACAAATTGTGTACTACATAATCTCACAGCCACCTCTCTTTTCATTACATTCCAATGGTTCAAACTGATACTCATCTCATTTTGAAAAGCCAATAATGGCCCTAATGGATTTTATCTCTTCCGTGTTCCATCCTCTGGCATTAGGAAAGCTAATGTGAATGTGGGCAATTCTACACAAGCAAAATTATCACCCTCACAACTTCTGTCTATGATAGACAACTATCTCTCTAAGAATACCTTTTTGTGATTACAATAATCAAAATATGAGTTATCTTTGTTTAAACCAATTAATAAAATATACATGTAATGATTCTCTCCTTTCACAAAGATTTGGTCAGATAGGTGGTACAATAATAAACTACACAATTACCAGCTCAATATGGATATTAATCCCAGTTTTAGCTTCAAAAGCTAAATTGTTTTTAGCTTAGAAAAACAATGAATTCAGTACACAGGCTTACTTTCACTCTCCATCAGGAAATCTGATTGTTTTTCAGAAAGAGGAAACCACAAATCAGATGACATACGGGAATATGTATAATAAGAATGGTTAATTTTTAGCCTGAATGGTCAATAATTGAAGTACTAATATTTGTATTCCGAAGTCAAAAGTCATATAGATAATAAAAGACTTGCGTTTTCAATTCATCCAAACGAGAAGGCATGAGAAAATAATGTAATTATGCTGAGATGTTAAAAATATTTAAGATAAGGGGGAAAATACTGTGTGGTGGAGAACATGGATGTGAGTGAAATGTTGAAAAGAAATATATACATACTAAACAACATGGGAGCACACACAAATAAGGCTAAACCCAAATAAAATGGATATGTCAAAGTAGAAGAAAAACAGTAGAGATGGAATATCCATGAAATGGATTGCATATAAGAATTATTCTTTTCTCATTGAGAATAGAAGTCTATTTTCATAATTTAAGAATTGATGCTTCCCTTGAAAGGGAACAGCGTGAATGGTACATATAAACATGATGAAGAAATACCAAGATGTAATATATGTCACACAATTTTCACTCAAATGGAATAATAATCTAAAACCTATGATGGTAATTTATTTACTGCATCTTTAAGGATTTATAAGGCTCAGGTCCACTAAAATGATGATAAAGGATGGTTGTCTGAAGAAGATGAATTTGAATTTAAAAGACGTCAGCAACATTCTAAAAACACTTACTGTTTTCATGTTTACAACTGCCATATTAGTCAAACATGGATTTTACAGGTTTTGTGGATAAAGAAATCTAGTAATAGATTTAGTAGGTCTAGAATCTCAGCAGACATTACATTCAGCAAAAGGTCCCAACGATGATGTACATAATTGCTTGCATAAATGCATGGCATCATGCAATGCATCTAGTCAGCTTACTATTTAACTTCTTCTATCTCTGCAGATCCTACTGCCGCAATGGGAAAACCCTTTCTCCTGTATAACTATGCATTTCCCTAGTCTACTTTGAACTTTATCTTCCATACCTCTCTATGGTTAATTTTATTGCTAATTATTTTGAGGTTTACTTTTTTGTCCCTATTTCCATGAAGGCTAATATGTAGATACTATCTCCATGAATTCATGAGCCACCTTTTATCATTTCATAAAATTTGTTTCAATTAAGTTTCAATAGTTTCGAATTAGCTTCTACAAGAAATTAAGAAAGTGACAAAATCCAGTGATAGGTTATTTAATAATTGTGAAATGTTCAAACTAGTTCAAATGAATCCCTCAGTACCACAGTTATTCAAGCCACTATTAATTCACAAAAATGGGATTCTGATCATGTTGATAGTATCAAATGTGGCAGCTCCCAACCACATGCTAGCAGAGAGACTTGATGAATTCTTCAGGCAGGTTTTCAAATTCTTCACGGAATATAGTGTAGTGAATTCTTTGAACCTTGTCAACAAACTAATGAAAAAGGTAAACCCGAAAAAGTGCATCCTCAAATCCTTCAATGCACGGAACCTTTTTACCAATGTGCCACCCATGGAAGCTGTGAACCTCACCGAGGACATCCTCCTCCGGAAATCCATCCCAGTGCCAGTTATTAGTGAACTCTGTTTATTACAAAAGACATGTGTTTCCCAAAATTATTTTATTTCCAACAGTATATATTTCCAATAACCCAATGGTTTAGCCATGGGCTCGCCCTTTTTCCCACTCCTAGTCAATATTTATATGGACCATTTTGAAAAAGTTTGTTCTCCTTAGCTCACCTTCTGATTAATAATGTATTTTATTGGTTACGATATGTGGATGATGTCTTCTGTGTGTGGACAGGTTCCATAAGGCAGCTAGAAAGGTTTCTCGCAAATTTAAATTCTCGCAACTCTAATATACAATTCACGTCTGAAAAAGAAGAAAAACGTTCCCAGAATTTCCTCAACCTATCCATTTCTAGAGGCAAAGATGAGTAACAGTAATCCATTTCTTGGAATGAAATGCATTCAGACTAATTAGTTAATTCCTCTTCAAGGCATTGCTTCACCTAAAAGCTTTTGGCATTTCATGCAATGATCCACCGATTAGCCTCTATTCCTATGCCAGTTTCAAATATCAATAAGGGACTTAATGTAATTAAAATGATGGCAGTTAACAATGGTTATACAGAAGACTTTTTAGTTCAGGATGTGCAAAATAATAAAGTGCAAACTCAAGTTACTCCCATTTGAATCTTGAAAGCTATTTCAGGGCAATAATAGTCCCAACTTTTAAATTCTGCTCTACAATTCAATCCAATGAGACTGACAATTTTTAAAAATGTAATATAGAAGTAATTCAGAAAACTGAGTATTTATAAAGAGCTTTCATGTGGAAAGAAATAAAAATACTATATAAAAATTTTTCCATTTTTTTCTTTCCACATATAAATGGAATTTTACAAAGTTAAGGCTTCTACAGTCAACTTACTCAAAAGAACTTAACCTTAAATGCGGTGAAATGCTTCTGTTTAAGCCCTTTATAATATGTATCATTTAAAAATTGGCAATTTTCCACAAAATAAAATTTAATTCACCCGGTTTAAATGTAACTACATCATTGTCAGGAAAATTGCCAATTTTTAATTAATCATAATATTCCGCCATATCACACCTGAAATGTCTCTTTTTATTCCTTTGCAATGTGTTATCGCTTTTGATTTTTCAACAGTTATGAAAAGCTATAAAATACATAATTCTAATTGTGGAAAAACTCAAAGTACCACAAGCATTGGTGAAAGGGTTAAAGATATATGCTTGTTTAATGTTTCAGAATGCATTAAATTCTATATTTGATATATATGAAACCAGTTACAATAGAACAAATCACATTTGAAAAATAACCAGAAAATATGAATATGGCTTTCTGCTAGTTAAAAAATCAATTTGATAGTCTTGAAGATCACATTCTGCCACATTATAAAAGATTTTCCACACATAGAAATGTTTTACTAACTCAAAAACATGAAAAGCTGTGGGAGAATGGACTTGTAAAGGGCAACCAGTCTTTAACCTTTGGTCTAACTGATTCTTTGATGTTTATTTGGAGATCTAAATCACTAGGTCAAACTCATTAAAAATTCCATATCAGCCTGTGTTTATTGGAACTTCCTAACAATACATAATTAAATATTAAAGAGAGCATCTCAGCCCTATTTTTTGCTTTTACAGGCGCATCATCTGAGAGTACCACCATTTTCTGGCATTGAGCTTTGAATACCACACTACCAAGTAAGATGGCCCAATAATAAAGGTATTCTAACAATATTTCTTGTATAAAGTTACACTTGTGTTGTTAATAATCTAATTACAGTAAACAAAGAGAGTTATCACAGCCCTTGATCAGCAATGCTATCCCAATTATTTTCTTAGGCACATTCTGACTTCAAGGTGTCTCTTTTTTACATGATCTGTGCTAGATTATTACGTCCCTAAGGCGAAGTGATGAACTACAATCCAGCAGAAAACAAAATAACTCAATACAAACGTGTATAGTCAGACTGTGTCAAGGTCAAACACACGATGCTTCTCCCCGACACTGGCCACAACAAGCCAATGGCAACATGCACAGCGACAAGCCTGCAACCCTGGCTCAAATGATCAAGACACAAAAGCACGAGCACACACAGACATGCAGGTGCACACACATCAGTGACGTCATTTTTTTTAAATTCAGCCCATAATGTCAGCTCAGAAATGCAAGCAAATTGACTTAATGCTGAAGGAGAAAAAGGAGATCATTGATGCTGCGATGAGGGAGCTGAATCAGTCCCAGTTGGCCCGGGAGATTAGCAAGAAATGGGGCATCGAAGTTAAGAGAACCACTGTGAAGGGCATTCTCAGCAAGAATGGTGCAATTGAGGCTGCAATCAAAGCTGGAGTTCCATCGAAGCGCATGAAGTTGACGCAGGTTCACAAACCAAAGCTTGATGATGGACTGATTTGGCTGAAGCAAGCAAGAGGACAGAATCTACCTGTCAGCGGTGATCTGATCAAGGAGAAGGTGATGAAACTGGCCGAGCTGATGCACACTCGGACTTCATGGTGAGCGACGGTTGGTTGGATAATTTCAAGAAGCGCCACAGCATCACATTCAAGACAGTGCAGGGCGATGCTGGAGTGGTGGATTTGCAATCCCTTCTTGAGTGGCAACAACAGGTTCTCCAGCCCTTACTCAGGCAGTTCTCCGCAGACAACGTCTTCAACCAGGACAAGACTGGACTCTTCTGGCAGCTGCTTCCGAACAAGACCATGGCTTTCAGGGGAGAGCAGTGTACAGGAGGAAAGAAAAGCAAGCGAAGGATCACTCTTCCGGGTTGGGGCAAAAATGAGCGGCAGTGAGAAGTTCCCTCTTCTGGTGACTGTCAATTCCAAGAGACCCCGTGCCTTCAAGAGCAAGGATATCCCGGTCGAGTACAAGGTGAACTCGAAGGTGTGGATGATGGTGGAGGTTTTCGAGGAGATATTGCATGCATGGGACGGACGACTCGGCCAGCAGGGATGCAGAGTGCTCATCTGTCTTGATAGCTTCTCTGGCCACCCTCCTGAGCTCCAGCTGAACAATATCCAACTGGTCTTCTGCCCACTCCACCAAACAGCCAATTTGCAACCAATGGATCAAGGAATCATAGTGCCTCAAGTGCCACTACAAGAAGCTCCTGCTATGTCAACGGCTTGAGGTCATTGACAAAGGAGGAGTTCAAGTTCATGTTGCTCGACGTTCTACATGTTGCCCGGCGTGTTTGGGAGCAGGCCGGCGATCAGGGATTGTTTCACGAAGGCCAAGTTCATTGAAGAGGAGGTCCAAACTGAAGCACAGGATGTGGAGCTGCTCTAGATCTGGGAAGCTCTGACTGATGAGGAAAAGATGCACGAGAATAGGGAGATTAAGCCATCTGAATTTCTCGAAGCTGACAAGCACCTCGCGAATGGTGGGTATTTCACGCTGGGGGAGATTGCGGAGGAGATGCTGTGCAGTGGGGAGCTGGTGGAAAGTGAAGATGACAAGATAACTGTCTAGGAGGAAATTGTTCCGTTCGAGGAAGCCCAGCGCACTTGGAGCACCGCCCGAAAGTTCATGCAACAGAGAAGCGAGAAACCCACTGTGATGCAATCGTACGATCAGCTAGACAATGAGATGCAGAAGAGAAGATGCACCAGCCGCCGATTCTGGAGAGCTTTGGACTGATGGGTAACTTGAGAAAATAAAGCAGTTTTTACAAACCCTCGATACTCTGCCACTCTTGCTCGGTCCCGACAGGTGGCATAGTAACGAGATTTGGCTGTATTATCCCATTTCAATGGTACCCTCCACTGAATAAAATATCAATTTAAATTGCTCTTTGCCATACATGGAAATACATCTCTGAAATTTACAGGATTTGCACATATATGCACTGTTTGTTCACTCCTCCCTCAAAGCTTTTTGAGAAAAATTGTCCACCACTGCCAGGAAGGTAATTTATCTCTTGTATTCATCTCCTCCATAAAAACTTGACCGATCTACTTCTGTGGTCACCACATGTGTTTACTAATAATTTTTGTGTGAACTGGTAAATTACACCAAGTACCTTGCTCTCGTTGCCTACTTTTTACACCATAGTAATTCAGAACAAGGGAAGAAGTTAGCAATAAGAATGTTTGTCAGGGTGATTATTTATGCCAGGGTAAACTTAAAAACTGAAGATTGACAATTATTAGCCAACAGGAATCTGATATGCAATGAATATACATATATTCATTTGGAGTGAATGCTAATATTCTTCTGGATGTAAAAATTACAAGTCATACTAATGAGATTAGAATAAAAATAAGCATCAATAAGAGTGAATTATTCACCTCAAGTGCATATCCTTCCTGTTAATCACCAATGATCGGGGATCTGTAAATCTCATCCATTAAATAATATTGATGAGAACATTAAACACAATTTGGATGAGTAAATTAACAACCTGCAAAGTCGAATGTCAAAGAAAGAGAAATTTTATTGATGTATGATGACATGAGATTGATTAACACTATATAAACAGCAGGCAGCCGTGAATAGATGTGATATATCAGGCAAGAAGTTACAATAAAGAAAGGAATGAGGCAGGGTTGCTCCTTATTGCCACTGACATTTAATGTATAAATTGTTAAGACAATTAAAATAGGAGGCATATGAATTCATGGAGGAAGGATAAGTATGCTGCAATTGGAAGACAGCATAGCTACACCTGCAGAAGAGAAAGAAGCTCAGACAAAACTACTTGCAACTATTAAGAAGAGGGTAAAAAACTATTTAAAGAAAACTAAGATTAAAATTCCTACAATGGCCTTCAGTCAAATTAGGGGAGAAAATATCTAAGTAAGATTAGGAAAATGCTGGAACAAGTGCTAGTTACTATTTAGCCAGGGGGGCAGTGATTGAAGAATCACGAGCAAGTACGCAGTAAATATAATAGGAATGACAAAGAAGACTTTACTTGTACACTAGAATATATAAGTAATAATGGCAAATAGTATTAGCATGGAGATAGGACACAATTCATTACAGTTCATACATGTATGTGAGATGTGGATGAGAAGGATGGCAAAGGGAAAGTTAGAGGAAATGGAAATAAGGCGAAGAGAGAATTTAATGGAGGAAACTCATAGGAAGAAGAGAAAAATTAAATGGACATGTCCTGAGATTGAGAGCTTATTTTAAGATAATAATTGAAGAAACATAGAGGAGAAGAATTTTAGAGGAAGGTCAAGGATAAACTATAAGAACAAAGTAATGAAAAATACTGGCGCAAGGAGCTAGAAGAGATAAGCAGAGAATCGGATAGTTTGAAGTGCTGCTACAAATCAACCCTTGGTTCCATACCCATGATAATGTTATTATACTCGTTTCAGCATAAAGATTGATAAAAATTTCATAGAACACACATTCCTTAAATAAACTCCTCAACCACATTCTCCTTTCCTTCTAAAGATACCTTAATATCCTCAAAAAATCCATAAAATAAAGACATTGTTTAGTGGAATCCTTTGAAAACTAGAACCTAAATAATAGAAATGATATGCTTACAAATACAAAGTGGGAAACTTACATGACATAGGCTCAGCTACTGGATGCCTACAAGAAATTGTCCTTTTTAAATTACTAGAAATACTCAATTTTCTTGATATAGAAGTTTTCTTATTATCCATTACTTGCATCAAATGAATACGTCTGTTGTTTATTTATTGAGCTAGTGTACCATTTATAGTAGGTTTTCGAAGAGCACAGAATAAAAGATACATTTTCCTTTGCTTCACTAAACCTGACACTACAATAAATCCTTTCACAATTCGACCTACTTAGTTCCTCCCTTACTTTCTTCCAACAATTCTTTGACCCAAAACACTTCAAAGATACATTAACTGTTCCACCTGCGGTTATTCATGATCTCTTCCGTTGCAAAAAAATAAGGGTAACTTATGTGATAAGTTTCACTCACCCTTCCTCTCTCGAAAACCTCAGTCTGTTTTCTTTGCATTAATAATGTGCTCCAAAACTTCACACTGCATGTATACTAATAAGTTTCAGCACATAAGAATGTCTGCAGAGGAATCAAAACTCTTATATTATTTTAATTGTTTCTCCAGGGCAGAGAATAGTGTTCTGGGTATCATCTGTGTGCATGTTGCACGAAGTTTTCTTGATTAAAAAAAGTTATTAGATGTACACTTAGTGCTTATTATAGGGCACCAAGTAGGCCCTTATTAAAAAAATTAAATATTACCTTTCTGCCTATGAATATATTTGCAATGTTTGTCTTCATAAAATATAGTATCAATCTCTTTTATGCTTAGAGTGAAATTCACTCAGATCCAACAAGAAATCATCAATGCATCCACACAAGTTATCATTATCAGCAATAACATATGAAAGCCCAATGGCAATGGGAGTCAGAATTTGGAACACATTACCACACTCATTGAAAACAACTGATTAATTATGTAATTTTCAAATGAAACTCATGAACCTCCTCCAAAGAGTGTTGTTATTCATTGAACAAATTTCTGAATGACAAACAGTTGTAGAGCATTATGTTTCTATTACATACTTTTATGCATGTTCTTTTTCTAAGCATGTTCATAGTGCTGATGTACTTATATTTTGCACTCTTCATTGTGTTTGACGACTCCTATACATTCGTGATATGCATGGTCAGTGGACAATAAAAGGAAAGGGAGGCAAAGGAATGGTAGATACTGGTTTTTATCTCAAGAGGAGAAAGAGATGATGGTAGATATAATTCTTGTGACAGAAGGAATAGATAGGACATTAATATGCCCATGTATCAACTAAGGTAAATAGTTGTACTACTTCACCTGTTTCAAGTATCTCACTTTTTTCCAATGCAAGGTAGGCAGTACTGTTTAGTTTCACCAGTTCATTAAAAGACAAATAAAAAATTAATTCAGCTGACGTCTCTCTCTTACTTGAACATTTTCATTCAATGATCCTTTATTCATCAATCCCAATCTTCAATCATGCGTGTAAAATTTTATGTAACAGCTTAGTATTGATTTTTTTCTTGTTGATCAGGAAAGTGATGTTAATAAGATGGGGATTCTCTTTTTTTGTGCTAGAGATTGGTGTTTGGAAGTTTCCTTTAAGTGTATTTTTTTCTGACTGATTTTATTTATTATCTTTTGTGATATTGATAGGATTTGAGATGTCATGTTATTTTTCCAAGGCAAGTTTTATTGTAATACTTGGGACTTGTGGGCCACCTCACATTGTCTATCTGCACATGTGCATTTTGATAATGATAAAACAATATTTACTGTGATAACAGGGTTTTGGCTACATATTGGAGGATTTGAATGCATTAAGGTTGTTTCAAAGAATGAATGACAACCGATAGTAATACTCGTCATTAAACTTCCTTTGCCATCTAACTTTTTAATTTAAAGTCAAGGTCTTCACTTGACTGGAAAAGGTCATCTGAAATGAGGATTTCACTTCATCAGTTCCATTTACTGCATTTCAAATAATATCATCGTTTTCCTCCCTGTTATCCACATTGCTACATCGTTAATATCCAATCTTTTGCCCAAAAAACAAGAACAAAATGCAATAGACTTGTCATGAAATAAGGAGGGGAAGAACCTTCCTTGGCCATGGGTATGTTTCCTCATCCATCAAGAAATTAAGAGAGTTGTCGGTGCACGATAAATTGACAATGGTACAGAAAGAGAATGTTTTTGTACCTTCATTAAATGCTCAATTCTTCTGCAATCAAAATAACCAAAAAATCAATACTTTCTGAGAATTCGATGGAGGTGAACCTTCTTCCAATGACTGTGAATAAAATTACTAAATCAACAAAGAAATGGACATTGATTATGTGCAAGAGGAAACCATGCCAGAGGTATTATTGTCCATTAATTTGGAACAGTGCAATCCCATAGTGAAAGATATTTGTGCAAAGACTGAGTTGGACATTATTCACAATGTGATGAGAGAATTTTCGTATTTTCCCAGTGAAAGCATGGATGTGTATTAGATATGGAAAATTATGGTACATGTGATTTTAAAGAAATGATAGGCCTTATAAAGACTTCAGCATTACTTATAATAGGAAAATACTTTATCATAAATGGATCACCGAATATAAAATATTACTAATCTTGACTATCCCTTTTATGTGCCATCAGAAAACTTTCCATTCCTTTAACCATTCAATTATAACATTCGTCTTTAAATATCATTCAAATAATTCATCAAAATACAGTTCCTAGCAATAAAATTCTATCTAATAGGTTACCTCAAAGGTCTTAAGGATACTGAATTAAATATGAGCAATGCCAGGCCTGAAGGCTTCATCAACCTTAAGAGGATATATCAGTTCCCCATTACATATTTTCAATGGGTGCATGAACTAGTAAATAAATACACATACAACTGTATATTTCGCCTTGTGGAAAGAGACTGAACATTTGATGGTGGAATACAGGAATGTTTACATAAATAATTTATAACATTTAAATATTCTCCAAAGTTTTTTTAAAAATGTTATATTTATTTTATGTAATATATTAAATCATTGTAATTATTTAGATTTGTAAAATGTTTATATGATACAAATTCATATGCACTATGCAACCTATAAACACATGAGGGAATTACAAGAAAATGGAAAAGAACAAGGTTATTTGTGATGAAACATGTTGAGAGTTTTACTTAACTCTTAGAACTGTGAATACAAAAGTATTTTTCATGTAAATTCTAAGGTTAAATTGTAGTTAAAGAGACAGTAATAATACTTCATCTAATTGCATTTCTTACAATGAGTGCACAAAATTAACCAAACAATTGTGTTACCTGTAATTTCTAGGAAACCAAAAATAAATGTCTAGTATTTCAATAATTTTTAAAATAAATAAACAATAGTGCTTTATAGATAAATAATAAACTCCACACTTGAAAGAAAAATTCAACATGTTATCAATGACACACCTGCTAAAAAAATAAAGAAGAGCCTAGGTAAATAAATTTTTTTAGTCGTAGATACTGCAATTTGGAGAGGGAGCTTTACAAAGAATGAAATAAGAAACAAACAATAAATTTATGTATTTTTGATTTGCTTTTTTTCCAAGCGACACAAAACAATGCACAGCAGCTTATATTGGTATCTATATGAAAGCAATCTTGGCCTTCTTCACATCTACGTTGAATATTAATTTCCAAACTTATATCACCCACAATGGGAAAATTTTCCCTTTGTCTTATGAGTTCACATTTAAACCAGTACTAATGACTGCATTAAAACCATCTTCAAAATTTCCCACTCATGTGTTGCTACTCTTTGGAGTCACTTGTTAGAACCTGGTGACCCCTTCAAGTATTGCTTTCCATAGATGGCTCTCACACAAGTTCCTCCTCTCTTGATCCAGGATAGGTTTTGCCTTAACTTTTCTATATTATGGCATTTTTCAAGAGTTCTTTAGCCACAAGAGGCATTATTTCTTTTTCTAGGTGTTCCCCTATGACAGAGATAAAAAGCATTGCGAAACCCACAAAATATGGAAAAACTTAGACCGCAATTGATAATAGCTCATCTACCCCTTTCCCAATATACCAAATTGAATACCAGTCCACACTTTCCAACTCTGCCTCATGCACTGCATTTAGTCTGTGTCTTCCTATATGATTTAAGGGCATCCCTTTTTTAAGCCTTATTTCTCAAATGTCTGGCCTTAGCTTGCCCAGTTATATTAAAAGTCACCACAGTGTCATCCCTTACTATGCAAAGCACACATGCTTTGAATTCAAAATCTATTGTTGTCTTTCAGTGAACCAATTACAATATTTGAATTACTATGAATCATTGAAATAGCGTTTCAAACTCAATTTCTTGAAAATCCTCTGACCCTATGCTGTATCACATACCCTGCTGTTCCTATGCTTTCCATATTGTACTGGGCTTTCTAAGGTTAATTTAATATTCTCAGTCATACTGACTGCAAAAACCTCTATCACATTCAATATCCACATCCAACAATGACTTAGTTTGAAATCTTGTTTTTACGTGCTCATTTCCGTCCCCTGTCTCACATACCTGCACAGTATTGAATGCAGATACCAGACCAGAAACTTCTCATTTATATAAAAAAATCAATTCAAAGCCTTATTCTTACCTAGATATATACCTTTAATTTAACCAAGTTCGCAAGTTAACATGCCCATCTTCAAGATTACCTTGATGATATACGGCCTGCTTACTATCGTGTGTGACATTTCGAATCACAACCTAAAGAATTTTCTCACAACATCCTTCACTTCACTTGACACATAAGCACTTCCATCATTATTGGACAGCAAAACACCAAGTTGAGTTCATGGTACGTCCTAGGGTAAAGCCAAGCCCCTCTTGGTAACCACCCTTTCTCTCCCTTTCCACTCCCAACCAGCTCACTTCCCATACCACCCAGGGCTAGTCCACGAAGCTCTGCTCCACGCAAGCCTTGACCCGCTTCTCGTACTCACGCCGGTTCTCCTTGTACAGCTGCGCGGCCATAGAGTTGGCCGGGGAGTTGGGGTTCGGGTCACTCAACAGCGACTGAAATGACATTACCGCTTTGTGTGAGGGGTTCCATTATATTGCTTCATTTATAATATTAAATGAAAGATGAACACAAAATCCCACTAACCAGTCTCTAAAACAAATGTTGGACACTGTCAATGGATATGTTTAACATAAGTAGTTGCAGATTTATTGCATTGGTTTTGGTGGGAAAAGGCAAGGATTCATTCCTGGTTGAGTATTTTGAAATAGTACATTTTTTAGTAGAGTGATGTTGACAATAAGGATAATTTTTATCCACACAAATATAATCCTGAATTTATGACAACTGAATGAATAAACAAAGAAGTAAGTATAATCCTGCTATCTTCTAACTGTTACATACTAAATCCTTAAAAATACACTACTATTAGCTCCTATCAAAAAACAGATCTAATAAAAAATATTCTTGGAGCATTTCTTATTGTTGTCACCTAAAGAATTTTCTCCGTCTCTTTCTAACTATTTCATGGTCTTGGTTCCTATATTTGTGCATGGACTTCGCTTAAGAAATATATGAAAACAAGGATATGTAATTCCTGGATACATAAATTGGTTGATAAAATTAAACCTGTTAAACCAAAGGTATTAATCTCTATTGAACCTGATCGTAAATCTCCAGAAGGGCATGAGAGAATATGCTAATTGTGGCATATTAGGATTCCAGTACGAAAATGAGCCCTAGACACATCGGGAAATAAGCTTTCTAATGCAAATTTTAGGTTACATTTATGTGAAAAAATATACAAGCATTACTTTGGTTTTAAAATATCTAATCTTAAAAATGAGTTAATTACTAGTGTGCCAATACCTCAAGTGGAATCAACATCATTTGGTGTACTGCCATCTAATATCAATACCCACATAAGATACTAATGAATGAGATGAATGCACTGCAACCATTAATATAAAATTTAATGAAAGGCACATCAAATCTGACTGACATAATATATATACAGATATACATTACTACTTGTAAGTTATGTGTGTATATCTACTACAGATGTGGATGCAAATTTATGCACAGATAGAAAACAGTGCACACAAATGGCAGAAACATTTTAAAGGGCATATCTAGTGACCACAAGAACTAGAATAAAATAAAGCTCGTAACACTGATTGAAAGGGAGTGGTAGAATTTTTTCCACATTCTGCCTATAAAAGATTATAGGGTATATTTCATGCATACTGGTGGTATAATTTGAGTAAGATCCATCGGGAGGAATAAAGAAACAGTAAAGTTCTTTTCCCTTAAACTATTTCATATTTTACTGCTGCAGGGTATCAATTCAATCAGTAATTTCACATTAACAGTTTATGAAGAGAGAAAATCAACAACTTCAACGTTTTTTAGAGTTTTCTGCTGAGTTTCATGATATTATATCAACTTGTTTCACAAGATGATTCTAAAGGTATTGTAATGATAATTATTGGCAGATGAGTCACAAACAATTAATATGCTATTATTCCTCTACATAATTGTAGGAAATTGTTTTCTTTTACAAGGGTATTCTGAAAAGTTCTTGACCTTGACCATACATGGCATCACTACTTGCATTATTTTTTCTCATGTTGCCACAACTGTGAGTAAACACCACATGAAATTGCAAGCCATTTTATTCAGCAGTTTGCTACAGGAAGTCGTTTGAATCAGTTGTGGTGCATATGTTGATAGAAATGGAAAATATTAAGTATCATGCCATGATGAAATACTTCCCAAAAGAAGGTCAAACCAAAATCCATCAAGGATTCTATGTCTAGTAGAACTATTGCTCAATTTCCAACATAAAGAAATGGGCAGCTAAGTTTAAATGTGTCCGTGAAAGTCTCCAAGATGATTCACGTGAAGGAAGTCCTAAAACTACAAACTGGAAATCATCAAAAAAGTGCACAATATCAATTTAGAAGATCAGCATAAAAATGGGCATGGAATAGCTAATACTGTAAGGATATCAAAATAATGCATTGGTTACCTTTTACATGAGAAATTGCACATGACAATGCTTTGCACGACACTGCGTCACCAAGATAGCTGACACCCTACCCGGACCCAAGGATGGAATTTCACCGTTAATATCAGAAGGCGTGTACCAAGTGCCATGCTCCTGTGGCAAATGGTACATCGGTGAAACGTGCAGAGCGCTGAAAACACGCATGAGTGAACACCAGAGGGCAACCAAGGCCAAACAGTTTAGAGCATCGGCCATCGCTGAGCACGCCTGGAGTGAACCTGGACACTCTATTCTCTTCGACGACGCTAAAATAATAGCGAAAGAAGGAAAATACTTCCAGAGAATAATCAGAGAGGCCATTGAAATCGTTAAAAGGCCAGAAAATTTTAACAGAGAGGATGGATATCCACTCCACAGTGCGTGGAAACGAATAATTCCGCGCAAATATGAGGACGTTCCCTGATTGGCCAAGAAATTTCCCGGTATTGGCGCCGGATTTTTCCTATATAAGACGGGACAACAAGCTTCTTTTCATCCTTGACCTGAGGACGCCAGCAGGATAGCTGGCAAAACTGTTGTACATTTAAACGACATACGCGGACGCAGCCCGAAAAATGTGGAAATCACCTACTCATCGCCGCGGAAACCTTCGAACCAGTATTTCAATTAACCAGGTGACCAAAACAGACCATGATCAATTAGGACCCTAAGTATAAGCACACCATGAAGAATGGGGGGCTATGAGACAAGAGAGACTGGAGAGATCTCTCCCATTACTCCAGAAGAGAGGAGTACAGGATTTTACCATCAAGTAATACTGCAAAAGTGAACATCATAACATATGCAACAGAAAAACAATGCAGAGAGACAGAAATGGGAGAAAAATGGTAAAAATGGAAATTAATAGGGACATTATCTTGGCTATTGGGTGGGTACTGGATTGGATGGATATTGGTGGAAATGAAAAACTCAGCTAAAGAAAGGCCTGATTTCTTTCCCAGAAGTATCAACACAATTAGGTTTTCTTCTCAAAATTATGAGTTATGGTGATACCTATAACATAATATCATTAAATATTAACATTTATGAGAAATTAATTATTCAATAAAAGCTTTCCACTCATTTTACTTTTCATGCATATCATAAAAAGATTGTGTCTCTTAATTTGAAAATTTCCAATTTTAAATGTCAACAAACATTTAGGCTTAAAAACTCATAGTACAAGCAAAGCTTGCATGAGCAAAAATAAAATCCTTTTTTTGGATTCCCTTCTTTAAAAAAACTAAGATTTGGACTGCTTTCCAATTTGGTATTTGAGAACGAACATTTAACAAATATGTCATTAATCCTTTGAAACAACCCAAGGAAATGGACACATTCCTCTAAATGAATGTTATAAAATGATTCCGCCTGAAATTCCAGTTACTACTTATATTCAACGGCAGAAGTTATTTCTTCCTCATTATTGGTCATTACATATATCCACAGCATTTATCATTATCATATTTTTTTAGTTTCAAGTTAAATCACTTTTCTGCTAGGATGTGTAAATATAATTATTATTATATAATTGGAGACTTATCCTATTGCTATGATATAATTTATACATTAATACATAAAATGTCCATATGGTGTAATTGAACAGAGTTGATGCAGATGAACTCAAAATATCATATTATTCAATTTCACTTAATGAATTTTTTAATTGGACTCAGTTACATTAATAAGTGCACAATTTTTTCATATTAATATTAAATCCTATAATACATTTATACTTTATTCCAAAATCTCTCAGAGGAAAAGCACTTTTCCACAAAAAACTGAGGAGAAGTAGCAACTAAAATAGCAAGATTTGGCATTCTTAGTTGCTTCATAGTATTTTTAATCAACTTTTCTTATTAAAATAGAGTATCGGAATACAGGAGCATGCAAATGTAAGACCTGTGCATACCCAGTCGGAGAATTACTCATACATTTTCAGTCTGACTGTAAATTTGAGCACGGAGTTCTGCAGTAAAACTTAATTATTTTAACAAAAGAAACATATTAATTAAAACTGTAATTGGCACTAATTCTACAGCTGCTCATAAAGGTAAAAATTGCTTGGTTAATTT
Source organism: Hetaerina americana (assembly GCF_022747635.1). Lineage (NCBI taxonomy): Eukaryota > Metazoa > Arthropoda > Insecta > Odonata > Calopterygidae > Hetaerina > Hetaerina americana. The sequence continues at coordinate 91,372,842 of NW_027286874.1, forward strand.
TGTCAAACGTTATAACTGTTAACACTAAAGGCATTAATGTACTTAATAAGAATAAAACTAGCAAATTTAATTTTTAATCCTAAAAGAAATGCACATCAGAGGGAGATTGATTTCATCATATCAATCATTTTACCAACACCTAATGCTGCTACTATTTCTATAACATAAGACAGAGATTAGATTTAAAGCTCCCCCCGTGAGATAAGCTATTGAGGTATCTACCAAATTATATAAAGCTACTTTTATAATGCATGTTTTTCCATGATTTATTTAAAAAATACAAGGTGCATATTTTACATTGTAACAAACATGGGGTTTCATCATGGAGAAGCAAATAATTACTATGCATTTTTGGCCAACTAATGTTTATAATAAAATTAGTTTATCTTGTAATGTTAAAAAAATAACTAAAGTTGTCATAAAAGTTATAAAATATAATCTAATTACTTCAATGTAGCTGAGTTAGAAATAAAACATACTCCTTAAACATATGAGTCATGATTACTGCCAGTCAAATGGAAGCCGAGGCATAGGGAATAGCTTCCAGGGGCAGAAAAGGAGGAATTGTAAGCTATATTAGTCCAATGAACACAATGAATGATGTCTGATGTTATACTCCTCTGATAGTTCTGGAAACATATACCTAGGAACAACCCCAAAGTGAAATATTGAAATGTAATGAAATAATTGACTTTGTAATTCCTCACACTTTTGTGTGGAATTACAAAGTCAACTATTTCATTACATTTCAATATGTTATGCAAATTCCATAAAGTTACGCCTGAGACAACAAGTTTTTTCCAAAGTGAGATTCTAAATAAACAACTGCACACACTCTTTCTCTATCACCCAATCGATTCTCTCACTGTTGTCTGATGCAATATGTGGATATCGTTTTCCTTGCTACCATACATTCTTTTAATAAAGCACTTAAATGATGCTTAAGCTATTTCAGTGAAATCAAAAGATAAAAAAGATGATATGGTGGAGTTACATCTGTCTGGAGACATGACCTGCATGTTTCGATGATTGATTTGGCAAATGGTATGAACAATGAAAGAATTTCTTTGAATATAATCTGATTGACGGAAAATATGGTCACAAATACAAATGATTAAATTGGGTGAAATTGTGCAAGCAGTAGGGTTAAAAATTATGCGTGGATTCTAATTAGAAAATTACATAATACAAGCTGTGGGGTAAACTTTTCACATATGCTATAAGGGCATTTTACAACAATTGGAGATTCAAAAAATTTTCAGGAACTTGCTATAAAATTCATCTAGCTACAAAAATTTTACATTGTCAAAAACATTTTCATACAATTTCAATATTTAACAAAATGTCAATATTTACATTAAGCAAGACTGAATAACTGAATGATGACAAACTTAAAACCTGTATTCTTACTGCCTACTAACTTAATAAAAGAAAATTTACTTACTAAGTGAAATGGATTCAAATCATGCATTGACATTAGAGAAATGATATAGCAACACGGTACTCATATATCTCACACTGAAAACATTTGCCGTGATTAACATTAGCCTTTGTAATATGTCTTTATAGTATTTTATACTACATTGTTATGACTGGCTTCAGGTAACAAAATTCTTTCAAAATGCAATGCGTTAGGTACTACATTAAGTTGCCATTTGCAACAAATCACAATTAATACAACTATGCAATTCAAGAGGCACACATGTAGTTATTTTCCAGGCCAGAGAATTTAATCTTTAAATATCTATACATAGGTATTTAATTATATCAAGGTATTTAACATTCTGCATTCATTTTTTGCAGTGAACATCTAATTGCAATTTTTCCCACAAATATTAATGCCAAGAATTATAATAAGGCATATGCATTAAACACCCCTTATTTCATTGCTCAAGATTGTCCTATATGTATAATGTACCCTAACTTTTAACATAAGTTTGCAGAAAACATGCATTTTATAGATAAAATAGATTCAAAATATTACTTTAAACATAATAACTTCATATTGTGATGTATATTTCGTGTAAAACTGTAGATCAACTCTAGAAGCCAATAAATGAAGTATTTTTCCATAAGTTACCGATATTCATTTTTGCATTGCATTCAACCATAATTGTTTGCATGCATTTTAGGATCAGTTGCCAAACACTATATATTCAGCTATCAGCATTTTATTTTCAACGTATACTGTGCTACTCCATTTAATATAAAGGAGATAAAATATGTAGATAAACTGAAATATTATCCTAAAAACTCAACTATTAATGAGTAAACCATATAACTCTATTTCAAGTGTCAATGAAAAACAAGTTGTGCACAGATTAGGGTAAAATTGTATGAGGAAAGAGTGAGATATCATAACCAATGCGGGTCTTTTTGTAAAAGGAAAAATATGGAAAAAATGAGCACAGATGACCTTGTGCATCTTTTCCCACAATTCTAAGAAACTACTGTAAATTTTCATGCTTTAAAGCTTTAAAATCACAAGGCATTAAGCATACCTATAGCAAAAGCAGCATCATATGTCAAAAACTTAGTATGCAGACTATCACTACAAATTCAGTTACTGATCGACATACATGAAAAAAGTGAAAAATAACACGAAGATATATACATAATATAAAAAATGATGGCTTTTGCAAAGCTATATTTGTTCCCAAAAGGTCTATCATTGTTGCAAAATATTAAAAACTAATAAAATAGAAAAAATGAATTGAGTTCAATGCGTAATTGAGGGTGGTATTGTAGTTAAATTTTATTCACAATAATTTGAAGAAACTTACAGAATCAGACCCATCTGTATGCCTATACAACTACCCCAGACCTTGCTGAGCTATTGATTTGTCAGTATAGCACACTTTTTAAAATTAAAATAACTATAGAAAAATCATTTCAGCAATAGACCAAGATAGTATTTTTCTTACCTGAATGGATGTGAGAATTGCAGAGACATCATAAGTAGGGCTCCACCGGTTTTGCAATATATCCAAGCAAATACCACCATCTGCATATACATTAGGGTGAAACATCTTAGAAACAAAACGTACCGTGGGTGGTTTATTAGGATATTCCTCTGTAAATTCTATAGTAAGCTTGAACGTTCCATCCTCAAATGGTGTGTCATGAGGCCTAAGACAAATTTAAAAAATTAGGTTAAGTTCTTGAATTTACCTTTCATAAGTGTATTCAACACACTGATATTAGCTCCAATAAAAAGGGAGATTATGGATACCTTGAATCATATTCATTATCTCAAGTAAAAGAATCACCAAATCATTACTGAGTCGAAACTTGATAGCAAGTTTGATGAATGAAAAATAGTAATTTATCGAAGGTAGAAAATATTTTAAATAATTTAAATTATTTACCGCACTCAAATTTTATAATCATTATAAGGGGTTTCTGGCACAGAAATAATTTTTAATGACCATTACCATCAAAGAAAACATTCGCCTGATAACCATTACGTAGAAATAATTAATGTGAAGGGATCGCACGGGAAAAACTCAGAAGGTCACGGATTTTTTAAAGCTTGATAGTCAGGTTAAAAATTGTTTCCATTGAAAGTTACCGCGTAAAAAGCACGAAAAAATTACGAAAATTTGCTCCCTTTGAGCACACCTAATGAATGCCTAAATGGGGTGAAAAAAGATTAGCGTGATCGGGTAGAATTTCGCTGGAGAAGTATAACAACTTCACTGCTCGTAGAACTTACCCAAATATCACAGCATTCCATATCATTATGTTGTTGTCCGTAGGAGCACCACTTACACCTGTCGGTGGATCTTCTTGAAGTCTATAAAAGAATAAAACAAAGAGCAACCAACAGTTAGTCGATAAAAATAACAAATGGATCTGAATTAAGATTAATCGAATGGCATGGTCCATTAAGCATTAATAATTTCAAAGAATATAGTTATTTTGTTTCCCATGTCGTAACTTGCGATCTAAAATAACAACTACTACCAAAGCACCCAGAAATTGCTGAATAACGGAGGGTGAATCATTATTTATTACATAGTACTTTATCATTTAATAAGCCTATACGTTTAAATGACAGAACTAGTACTCGATCAGACGTTTATGCACTTCGCAATCTAGAACGTACTATTTACTTTACCTTTTAAAATCTCGCATCAGTCGACGCCTGGAAAGAGTGGACATGTATAAGCTATTCTGGCTCTATATTTGGGGACTAGTTTTAAAACGACGCAAAATTTGGCTTGGTCCACTATTCCAAATCCCTATACTCTGCAGAATTTCATAATTTACCAAGGTTAGTTAATTCCAAAAATACGAATAAAATGTTCATCAACAAAAACAAAATATCTCTTTTGGCCATCATTCTCAAAAATATAAACATAGGAGCATCATATGGGCGGTGTACGGAAATTAATTTCCCCCGAAAATTTCGTAATGCATTCTTAATGCCACAAAAATATAAACACCTAATTCTATTAACAATATTTTAAGGGTAGATTTGCTGCATTATTGGATTAGCATTCGCATTGAATCAAACAGAAGTAGCTTGAACTTATCAACAGTAAAGAGTTGTTCTATTTAAAGATTTAGAACTCGATGGCTCAAGTGCGCGACCCTGGCACATGACGATGTGCAATCAACAACAATTGAACCTTCAACAATTACTGGCGCATTTCAAAGTAAATGAAAATTGATTTACGATAAAATAAATAAAACAAAAAGCTTTTCAATGCACAATCTCACATAACTGAGTAAGCAATTTACAAATGAATATGTCAACTCATCAACTCCTTTAGTCATAACGCAAAGCGCCATTGGAACAAAATTGAAGAATTAAGGGCAAAACTGCAAATAAAATTCCCTCTCAAAATAATATTCCATCATGCCATTCGGATTTAAGTTAATGCCATCTTGTTCAATTCAAGGCGAAACTGAAGTACAGCCAACTCCTTCATATCGATACGTTTAGTGTTCTCTTATTTGTGTCAAGGTTTGTAGCACCAATCACATCAGTTGCCATACGGCCTCGAAGTGCAGTATTATAAGTATCAATTGCAAAAAGAAAATTCACTTTTAATCTAAACTGAAACGATAACAACATTAATAGTTAATCGAGTCGATGGATTCTTACCTTTTAAAATCTCGCATGAGACGTCGTCTTGCTGGTGTTGACATGTTAACGATAGCCTTAGGTATATGGATGTAAGAGCCCCAACTGATTTAACTGCAACACGAATAACACAGTAAAAAACAATTACTTATTGATTACAACGCATCTGTTAATTATATCAAAATCTACGTCACGGATGGATTGTAAGACTACAGAAGGACAAAGGAGACGAGACTTCCTTGCTTTCTCCAGATCGGAACGCAACCCAGTGGAAGTTAATGAGAATCAGATAAACGCTACACTTTTGTTACGCGGTCGATTTGTAATTCTCCAAATGGCGACAATATATCGATTAGCACGTTTGATAAGACATCATGAGGACAATTCTGAGAATTATCACCAAGCAGATAATTTTGCTTTCCAAGCGACTCCGTGAGTGTCGAATTTTCCTATTCTGGGGTATAATGTCGACTGCCCTCGCCAAAAAGTGTCGCCTAATATTACGACCGCCTGCCCTGATAAACTGTTGGATAAGGTGTCGACTCATATGCACCATTAATGCTGCTGCAAGGTATGATACATTTTTGTTGTTTGTTACGCTCAGTCACATGCTATATACGAATGATTCTTCATCCCAAATACTTTCGAAGAAATCCATTTATTTGGATATTTCCTGCATGTGTTGAGAACATGGCATGAGGAGTATTCTATTATCAACCTTTTAGACTCACATTTTTTGCTTTATAATTCGTTATACTTTACGTAAACGATAAATGTAGTACTTTGAGGTGTCTCAATATAACAAATTCTAATTATGTTTCAGCATCAGGCCAAAAATATATTAGTGCAACAACTGTGATTAGATTAAGGAAACTCATAAGAGGAAAGTAAAGAAAATCAATTCATTTAAAAGTAAGCATTTGCATTTCTTAAACAGAAGCTGATAAAAATCGCCATCACATTAAGCCCTGATAATATACATGCCATGCCCTTGAATACATAGTCATGTCAGTAATATGTTCCCTGGGACTAGAATGCGGCAAATTTTCTCAGTAAATGCGCCACCTAAATTTTTAAGAAAGTGATCAAGGTTACAAATATTATGGGCATGTGGTTGTGAGTGATAAAAGACAGCATCTCTATCTACCCAAGTAATTTTATATTTAATGAACTTGGCATGACATACCTTTGATAATCAACATTGGGAGGAGAAATCACAAGAATTAGGTAGCTCTACCTGATAACAAAGCATATAGCAAATATAAAAGTAACTATGAATGTTCACAAATTAGTTATTATTTTGAAAGAATTTTGTACCATTTTATTTATGTTACTCACCCAACTTTTTGAATATACTTATTTACCACTCAAAGAAACTTTTTAAGTTATATGTGTTGTTATGTCCATGATGTAAACTGTATGCAAATTATCACTATCATTAGTATGAAAATAGTTTTTAACCAAGCTTACCATTGCCTGATTAATTTACAATGCCTGTTATGATAATATTAATGCATAATTCAAGAAAATCTGAAAAAAATCGACAAATTTGTGAAACTCATTCTTAGAATAGCATTGGCGATTTTTCACTTTTCTAAAATGTCACTTCTATGTTTACTAGATATCAAAATTCCTTCATAATCAGAAATTTTTTCAAGCAAATGTTGAATTTTTTGTGTTGCATTGTTTCCATGAAACAGGAGGTATTTTATTTATGTCCTTTCTAAATCTATTTTACTTAAATACCTAAGTGGGAAAAAGTATAATTTCATTGAGTGTTGTACTTAAATATGAATTATTCCCTTACTCCACCCTCATTCAGAGTTCTACCTTCCATATTATGTCAATTTCAAGTTGTTGTTGGTCATTCTAATCTGAAAAAATAATTGGGCAGGAAATTATTGGATATGTCTGACAATGATGATTTTTTGCATAGAAATATATAAACAAATTGGAACTAACCGTGAAGATAAAAGACTGAAGTTATACTATTAATTTTTGAATAAAAGTTTATCATAGGAATAAAGATTTCAATCAAAAGTGAGGAATGGAAATATTTTAGGGATTCATTTAGTAACTTTCAAATTTGGTGTCTTAGCATAAAAATGTATTGTATTATTTGCAAAATGAGTTGAGGTATTTGAATAATGAGGGCGAAGCACAGACTATGATAATACAGGGTACAGCAAAATAAATTCCTTTTTTGAAAGCGTTTTGTGTTTGAAAAAAGGAGGTTATGTTGCCGCACCCTGTACATTGTATTGATTTTCTGGGTTGGCATTCAAATAATATTAGTGAATATTTGCAGAAAATTAATTATTCCAATCAGTTTGATGTCTGTTAAAACCACTAATTTAAACAATGGGAGATTGTAATACATTAATTTCATTCCAGAAATCAAACAATTTCCTGTATATTACTATCATTAAAATGCCACCAACATTTTCAAGATGGTTCAAATGCAGGCGATGAAAACTATAATATTTCCCCTTGAATAAAAAAATCACTTATACCTTTTTTATTGAAGAATATAAGTATATTTTACTAATATATCCTCATTTTTTTATATTTATTTGTGAAATCTGGCATCACACCTTTATAGTGTCTGCCTGATGTAGCTACATGGATGGATTGTAGGCTAAAGAAGATAAGAGGAGGCTATTTAAACAAATCACCTCAGAGGAAATTATTCAATCAAAACATATCCTTTGACCATCATCCAATACAAAAAAACTATGCATGAGATTCAATATATGAGGCCAGTTCTTTCCCCTGTCCCCACCTTCGGAAGTTTCTCAGGAACAGGAATGCCTCTCTCACCATTTGGAATATGAAATTCATTTGCCTCACCTTCTTCCCCTTCCTAGCCAATCAGATTTCAAAGCTCTTTTGTATCACTAGCCTAAGTGGTTCTTACATATCAATTATAGAGATAGTGGAATTACTAAATTCTTTAGCTGAATATTTTGTAGGCCAAAAAAAAGCCTAATTTAGAAAATATAGTGAGATAAATTTATTTCAAACCTATTGGCTGCTTAGTGAGAGGCTGTATCAAGCACTACCTTATTGGTTTTTTCAGCTGTGGGTTCTCTCTCATTCTGGGGTGAGCCAGACCCAGCCACCCCACCTTCCGGCAACTATGTTGTTCCAATGACCAAAATGCATATATCTAATCTGAAGATTCTTAGAGGGCAAGATGATTTTTTTAGAAAAGATCCAAAAGTATTACTGAGGAAAATTAAATAGCTGTTATACTTTAATTAACAAAATCTTATAGGTACTGAAAGCAAATGAATTATTTTGGAGCCTATTTCACAATCAGGAATTTATTTAAAATAATTGGGTAACTAAAGTTTTCATTACAATAATTGAGTGGTAAAAATCATTAGACTAAACTATTTAAAGTCAAAACATATACAGTATAAAATTTCAAGTCCTATTAATCTGAGATTTAACCTGAGGAAGACCATTCTAGGCAATGTCATTTAGCCAGTCACATTTTTTCCAAATAAATGCATTTGTAGTGGTCTACACATATGTGTAGCATCAACTGTCTCAATTTTAACGAATTTCAATTCTGCTCATCTAAATCCAGAAGTAAGAAACTCATAGATAACAATGAAAATGCTGTGTCATTGGTGTGTAGCCTGTATCTCATGATGTACACCTATGTATCAAGCTGTGTGGCTTGCATCTCATTAAACCATTGGTCAAAAGAGGCACACTCTGCATCTTGGATTATTCAAAGGGACAAAAGTATCCTTGGTAGGATGTTCAAAACAGAATTAACTGCCTCTTGCAAAAACTTCTGGGTGGTGTAGAATCCAGGAATTGAAGGCAATCTCAGGACATTCGAAATCTCAGGAAGAGTCAGGGAAATTGATAAAAATACACCTAAAGTCAGGAAATTCCATTGAAAGGATCCAATCATCCTCAGATGTGAGGGTCTCATATATTTTGAGATTAGTTATCTTTTCTTTCTGCTCAAAATGCAAGAACCAGGGTGGATGTGGTAGGAAGACTATCTATATACAACCATAGAATGCCTCTAATGCCATCTCAAGGACATGTGGCAGGGGGTGTAAGCTTATGAGCCATTCTCCTTCTACACGACTAATTCCACTTACACATGACAGCTGCAAAAATGAAGATGATAGAACATTACTCTGAAGAAGAAAAGGATGACATTATGGCTTCCGATGGGAGAAAAGATGCTGTACTATATGCTAAGAAACTTGGAAGCTAAAAGGTTGGATGTTTCGGAAAATGCCCAGAAGAAATTAGATTTCATGGACCGCAAGATTAACAACCTAAATATTTTACAGAAAAAATACAGCCTAACCTAAAGTAGTAATTTCTTCAAATAGTATATTTTTGTTGCTGCCTAGTTGCCATGTGATATTGATCAATTCCTTTAGCCATTATTTTGTATTCTATAGGGACATAAACTTTTATTTACAATGTTAAATACTCTCTATGGAAAGACAAAAATAAGCAATAAGGATTAGCATCTTAGCGGTTAAGCTGTTGCTACCAACCCTCTATATAAACAATTTCATGCAATCTACTATTTTTTATAAACCAAACCAAATTCATTAATATATGTAGTATATTCCATTGGAAGAATATTTTTGTACCCAGTCACTATAATGTGATTTTTATTTCATTTAGTTAGTATTTTCCATTACATTCCATAGCATTTTATATTCAACATTAATATTATTCTTATGTCAAAGTTTATGATAGCACTGCTGAAGAATATCATGTCATGAGCTCAGCTTTGATACTGAGACCGTATTTATTTGTGTTACCAACTATTTCAGAAACCAAGACAATTAAACTTGAACCACTTGGCTTTACCGCATAGAAAAAAAAATTTTTATTTACTACCTAGGTTTCGTTATGGTATAACATCATCAGGTAACATAACCTGATGATGTTATACCATAACGAAACCTGGGTAGTAAATAAAACAATTTTTTCTATGTGGTAAAGCCAAGTGGTTTAATTTCAAGTTCAATATGAAGATATTCCACCAAGTGATGCCAGAAACTGTTTTAAACCAAAACCATGTATTATTTTTTCAAAAATCTACCCAAAGGATCAAATGAATTCAGTGGTTTCAGGCTCATCTTTGTTAAATTTCATGATCACTGATTGAGTAAAAACTTATGAGATATTCACATTACATCTATTAAGATAATGCAAGTTTTGATGCAGAGGCAACATCATCAGGTACCACATTCTCTAATATAGCCAGGTAGCCATCAGGGGAATAAATAGTCCAGCGGGTTGAGCATTGGGCTACAGACTGAAGGGCCTAGGATCAATTCCTGTGGACACTTCTGGGGACCCACAGTTTTAGCCAAGCTGTGTGATTTGTCAGGTACCAGAACTTACTGATAATCCACTGCACAGGGAAAGGAACAGGCCCCCCTACCTGGAGGTATGACCTCCACATGCCATTGGGCTTAGTACCATGTGAATTTTACCCTCACCTCTAAAAGCAACCTTTGGGTTGATAACTTTGGTTGCTGGTTGATACCATCTGAATGTTTTGCCATATATTACATATTATGCTTTGAAAGATGAAATTAAAAACTTAAACGGACAAAAATCACATTAATCAACTCTGAAATTGGTTTGATAAGTGACCGTTGAGCCCACCTGATACTAAAAATTAACTCAGTGGCATGTGACATTCTCTTATCAGAGTTGTGGGGCTAGTTCCTTTCCCTGTGCCACAAGTGGTTTCCCAGGAAGATCTGGCACTTGAAAAATCCACATTTTGAGTAAAGCCAATGGTGCTCTTGGGTACCTATCACTTGAAATTGAACTAGGATCCTCTGGTTAGAGATACAGTGGCTCTGTCCACTGGACTTCTTTATGTGGAATACTTATGCATTACCTTAACTACTCTATACTGATAGACTGATCATAATTTCACTTTGCTTGGAAGCGAAAAGACTGCTAATATGCATTCCAAAATCTGAGGACATGAAAACTTTAGAAAAATTGGAGGAAAGCACTGTAAATCTTGATACAATAGCCTATGTATGATTAGCCTGGGATCTGGGAATAATGTTTAGTAATGGGATTTTCTGCATCTTTTTTCTCGTGTATTTCCATTTCATTTCACTCTTGGATACGCTGTCAAGATTACATACGTACATATAATTGGGATATCATTTTATGAATCAAATTACCAAAATTTTTTTATTTCATCAGGAAACTATAATTAGTGATAGCAACATAGGTAATGCGAACAACATTGTGAAGGAAAGGAAATAATGCTCCATTTGTTATTTTATGTTTGAAGAAATTATATTATTGTATATTTTCATGATCACAGATACATTAAATATGAATTCTGTACGTTTAATTTTAAAGCATGAGAAAGAAAGAGGAGTGCCACATTTGATTTATTTCATAAAAAATAAATGTTTGTTTTTTCATTTGCATTTTTTTACAAAAACAATTTAGATGCTTCAACATTTATTAGAATCAAGAAAGCTGTCAGCAATATTCAGGGGAATCATGCCACCAAACATAAATATTAGGTAATTTCTCACAGCACATGCAGGTATCATTGACTGAAATCAGCAGTAATGTTGCTGAACCTCTGATTTAAAATTTCCAGTGAAACTTCATTAATTTAGACAATATGAATTAAGAGGTGAAGTAGAAAATCAAATGTGAAAGTTTCCATGCCCACTAATAACTAGCCAATTCATTGCTGACATGACATAACCAAGTTTATTAAATGAACAAGGATATATGCATGAATAAAATAGTAAATGCTCGAAATTATCTTTTTGTGAATTCTCCATTATGGAACCAGTGTAATAAGAGCAGAAAAATGCATCATCTTTTAATCTTGTGACCTTGACTTCAAGGTGTGCATACTAACATTATCAGATACAATGGCACTATGCACTGAAATTTTTTACCCAGGTTGAAAGTATTCATAATGGATTTTATTAAGTTTTTGAGCTGAAGTAGCTGAAACATTTCATTACTATGACATCTTGCCATTAGACTTCACCTAAAATCTTTTGTATGGCTCCATAATTAAAATAATATTTTATAATTTACAAGATGTGTTTAGTATGTAATTTTACTTCTACCTACTTCATTAGCAAACCTACTATTTGGGGGTTGGGTTTAATGGAAATTGGACTAATTATAGTCATATTTGGGAAGTTTTAGTTTATAGTGAATTGTTTGGTAGGTAGGTGCTGTATACAGGTATAAGTGGGTCAGCTCTTGGATGAGGGCATCATGGGAGCACTTCCCTTCCTTAAACAAATTTTAATTTACATTTTCCTACTCAATATATGGATGCAAAGGAAGAACCAAGGATGCACATGTATTCATAGCCGCAAGCATTTATCAAATTGTTTTCATTAGATGCCATAGTCATGAATTGCCATTTATGTGCTGCACATTTATCTTTAGGGGTAATGATATGCTGGTTAAGAAGTGACTAATTATGGTACAATGTGAAATATTGACTGTGCATAAGATAAAGATTGTATGAAATTGAATTGTGAAAAAAATGCAAACAATGAAGTGACATTATTTTGAGAATATTTTGTCTGCAATTCCACATGAGTGAGCAAAGAACATACAGTTAGTCATTGTTCAATTTCACTACCTGTTTATGGGGAAAATATATTATTTCAACCTCATATTCACACATGTGCCTTGTTTTCATATCCATGGCATAGAATTTTCATATCAGAGTAGTGGAATGATACAGACATGGAGGTTTCATTTAAGACTGATTTGAGGTAAATAAGTAACCATTGCACGTAATGATATTATGAATGATGGAATCCAAATTGATGAGGTTTCACTCTCTGTAACATACTTATGATGTCCATGATCTTAGAATGACTATGGATAGCCATTAGAGCTGTCAAGCCAGGAGATGACTACATAATTTCCTCAAGAACAACAAAACATCATTGTCTAACGCCATATATAGCCATTTATTCATAAAAAAAATAATTTTGCTAGAAGTCAGCATATAATATTAAATGCTGATAGTTAAATATTTTAATATTACCAATACCATTATTCAAAATAAGGAACAATTTTACAAACTTGGGCAGTGTTTCACAGCTTGTTCATCTAATCTATTGGAAGCTATAGGCCGTTAACCAAATTCAATTGATTAACTAAATGAGGATTGGTAATAATTTCTACACACATTGTGTTGGAAAACTTGTTTATAAAAATAGGCACCAATTCATTTAATATTTCAAGGCATGATACAAAGTTCCATCACATTCTAACAGATATGTAATTAAATAAGCATTCAAAGGCAAAAAAATCATTACACTGAAGAACTTGGGTTCAATTAAATGATAAATACAAAATGATATTTATAAATAGATATGAAATGTGAATAATGTGGAGTCTGGATGAGCTTTCTTCTTAGCTTGAACACATCAGTTATTTAAAAGCAAGTATGTATGCTACCAAAATGTTCATGCAACTCCAGCAATGCTTCAAAGATGAATGTGCACTTGGAAGGACTAACCCAAATCCTCCATCGGAAACATTATCCAAAATGAAGAGTTTTCTCTCCATGCATCATGAACAGCAGTTTCAAAACCATATATATATTTTTCTCTTTTTCTTCACATTTGCAGACAGGCTTGAACAAACCTGATTGCTTTGGTGGCTGTACTCTCTATTTGCCAAAATGAGGCATCCAGGTACTCAGTTATGAACGAACAATGCATCTGTCCATGGAGAAATGCTTCCCATTATACTCTTCATGCCATTGAAATGGCATGAGAGATCATGAATTCACACATATATGCCATAATACCACCCACAAGGAAATGCCACTGGATACAAGGGACGAATTTCATCACATGCAGCCATTGAGTTGCAAACTATGTTGCTGATAGTTTCGTAAGTGGTCGGCAAAGACATTGACAGGTAACTGAAAATAAGAAAAGTAACAGCTGCATCATAAAAGAATTACAATAAAAGGGAACCAAATCAGCAAATTATAAACTTAACACACTAATGAATAGTTAGATACGCGAGAACTTTTATGAATTTGTGAGTTCATCACTTGTGCATTGCAATCAGTTTTACAAAGTAGTGTTTAAATTGGAATGCTAAAAAATCTGACTGAAAATTTTACCTTGGGCTGAAAAAAAATTCAAGAGCTTGTTAAAAACTGTATTCACAATAAAAATAAAAATTAACTCAAAATACTCCTTTGTCTAATATCCTGATCATTGCTGTTGATTAAAGATCTTGGGCTCTTTTATGATTGATGAAATATAAACGTAATTCATGCAGAAAAAACCTATTCATTAGCGAAGGGAAATTTGCTTTTTGGGTTTAATGCTGAAAATGGCAATCAATCTTTTACATATAGGATTTAATTATTTTGTATCTGCTAATTAAGAGATATGCTTTGAGTAGTCTCTAGAAATTATTAGCCATGGCAATCCAAAATGTTTTTTAAGAGCATCTTATTAGTTGAATAGTGTTTGGGCTTAGGTAATAATGCCCTTGAAAATCCTTGCATAAAAATCTGTCAAATGTAGAGCAACATTATTAGTTCTTAAGATTTACCTAATTGATGGAGCTTAATAGATAAACAAAAACAAAAAAAGAAGGATTTTAGCATTTTCACCACCTTAAAAAAATCACTTGGCACATATTCTTACTTGATATATTCCAAATTAAGACCTGAGGAGAGGTCAAATACCAAAAGCATTTTCAGTTATATTATGGAAAGGTGACATTATAGAACCTAGACTATGAGCCAAGGTTTTACCCACCAGATTCATGGACAACTCCTTGAATAATGCCTTCAGACAACATTCAATACATTGGTGGCCACATGTCAGTACCCACTGCACTATCATTATTCATTTCTTTTATAACATTTTCTGCTATTGCATATTTTTAAATAATTACTTTTCAAATATTTATTTCATAATTTATGCCTAGTTCAAATGTTTTTGGCTTTATTTACCATAGTTTTTCAATAAGTCAATAGACTCACTGAATGCCTTTCAATGGTTAAAATCATTTGGTAACTGTGCTCTTTGATGAAGAACTCCCTGAATGATAACGAAACGCTTACTTATAAGCTTCGGCTCAGGGTCAAATATGATCATCAAATTTAAAAATTACAATTTTCTTATATTGAAGAACCTATAAGAACAAACAAAAATAATCATGATTTAAATGTTACATATGTTTCAATGGAGGTTGTTTTGTCATGTCTTTTATAATTAAAAATTAAAAAGAGTTTATGAGAGAAAGTGTAAATGTAGAAAAACAAAAACATTTTAAACATGGTTATTTTGCTGACAACATAGAAGTTATGGCATGGTGGGAAAGGATATGAGGAGAATACTTCTAAATGCAGGAAAATAGATGAAGAAATAAAACATAAAGAGACACAAAACGAATATTATGATCTGTGGCAGAAAGGCAGAAGACAAGCCATTATAAACCTAGAGAAAATAAAAAACTAGGAAAAATGAAAGAATTTTTTTCTTGTATTCTGTTATTTGCTAATTTATCAATGATGGAATAAGCAAAAAGTAAAGAGCAAAATAGACCATGAAAAGAAGACAGTCTATCCAAAGAAAACTGTACTAACCACTAGAAATATAAAGCTGGAAGTAAGAAAGAACTTCATTAAAATTTGTTATAATATAGTAATTTCAAATATCTTTCAATGGCTAAATTATTTTGGTAAGATTGAGGTATGAAAGATAAAAGCAATGGAAAATATCAGACCAGGACCATTAGAAATGCAGTTTCACTTAAAAAATACTAAAGGTCAAATAGACGAATAAATTGCTAACATAAGATTTGCATGAAGTATGATAGAAACGATAGGTGTAAACTGTAAACTAAAAGGAATAAAAGATGGCCTTATCTGATTCAACTCAAGAAATTATGGCCTGATAAATATTACCTTTGCAAGAAGGTCAAACTGGAGGAATTACAGAACAAGATTCCAAATGAGATACATGACACAAATATGACATGTGTCAAAGTGAAGAAGTATGAAAACTTGAGGATACCAGTCAATAGGTGCAATGATTGGAGACCTACATCAAACCAGTCATTAAACTAATTCCCAGTGACAATGAGGTGTAACATTTGTAGCACCGTCAGTACTTTTGGCCAGAACCATTCTCTCTGGTTTTTGGTTACCATAACTATTTAGAATATTTAGGGTTCATTGAGAAAAAGGTTGAGCTATGAAAAAAGAAAGAAGAGAGGTATTTTTTTCAGTTTCAGCATTTCAATACGTTTAGAGATATCATTGGAACGATAAGCCCAAAACATACATTTTTATGTATTTACTGCATACATTGTTCCGGACACAGTAATTTCAAGGCAAGATAATATAAATATAAGCTATTCAATAATAAGAGAAGACAATATTTTTTATCAACCAATCAACTATAATTCTTTGAATTTAATTGGCCAGAGTGCTAGTACTGAAATGTCAACAATTACCCACACATATCAATTCTGTAATCTTCTCGAATAATAACTGGCTTAATGCAATTATTGAGAAATAATTTATATTAAATTTTAAAAATTCTACAGCAGAGAGTATAAATGAAGGCAATAGGAAAAATAAAAAGGCACCCATTTTAGAATATAGATTTAATAGAAGTTCATATTTTTATAATGATTTCATCCTCCAATTGGAAGAGTTCCAATGACAATAAGACATTGGATTTCTTTTCACTGCAAGACTAAGGTCTGGTATGAAAACCAATTCCTAGGCTCTATTAGTAATTTACCCCATCCAAAAACTTAACTTGTACAAATATCTGCCATGAATGCCAACTAGTTGTAAGCTATTAAGTTGGTAACCAGAAAGATTCTTTATTTTCTGCCATTCAGTAAAGAGCCTTTCGGGGAGGTGAGGTAATTTCATTCCATCCATTATCCAGCAGTAATTAGACAGCTCCCATGTTCAACAACTGTCTGGAGTCTTCACATGAATAATGTGTCACGGTTGAGTCCCTGAGTTGAAAAAGAACTGAATAATGATGGTAACATACCTTTTCACTCTGATCACACTTTGGGTTAAGATCTCGTCCGACTGTGCAGCACTGTGGCAATCGCTATGATGATCCATGCCGCTGTGGAGTGGCAGCTCAGAGAGTCACATCCATTGCAGAGTCGTGAATCACAAGTGTAAACTTCCTCTTCGTTAAGGCGGTTCTGGGTCTTCTTGAAGCTGTATGTCACATCCGGCCGGGTGAGGCAATTCCGGTAAAACATTTCAAGCTCCCCTAGGAGTCCATTATAAATGCATAAAAAAGTAGAAGGATAAAAAGTAAAGTGATAAATATTATTAGCAACTCTTTGTCTTGGGCAATGATTAAGGATGAAATTTTATCTACATTTGAGAATAATTATCTCTGATTTTCTTAATGAATCTTTAGCACAACTGCTTTAGCTTATGCATATGGAGAAATCAGATTTATTGGCAAGGATATGCTGGAACTGTTGTAACAAAATTTTTTCTCATAATATTTTCATAAAAATGAATTCCTGTTGTATCTTCTCATTTTTCATCAGGAAATTACACTGCCAGTGAGCAATAATGAAGAAAAAGTAAGCAAGAATTGATGAATTGATAAAAAAAGGTAAGACGATTACCAGGTTATCTCATTGAAATAGGATGCTTTGAGCCATGTTTGAGATACCCTTGTTTTGTGGAGACCTTTGTGCTTCTGAAGGCAGTAGGACTGCATTAAGGCACATGTTGATTTGATGGCACTATGATTTCATGGAATGAATTCCATTGACATCATAAGGCTTGGATTTTTCTGATGGAGTCCAAACAAATTTCCTGGATTTCAATCTGGTATGACCTATTTGGTACACATATCTACAATTGAACCCACCAATCCATAAATATTATGTGGTCTTTACATTACGCAACATGGTAGGGAGAATCTTGTAATATATTGGGAGGAAAACAAAGAAATGTATAATATACATGTATATTCACTAAAAAAGGAAAACCTTACAAGATAGGCTCTAACCACGGTATGCCAAAGAGATACAATTCAAATAAAAGGGTAAGAAATGCTATGAAAGGCCTCACTACAACCTTTTGCTAATGCCAATACAAATATGAATGAGTGGATGTAATTTTTTCACCTAGAAACTTTCGCATTTACTCCTGAGCACTTAGTTCTGGCTGGTAATCCAAACCTCAAACGATTAAAATATTAAAATTTTTAAAATAAACTACTAAGTAATGGGACAATATATTTTGGATATAAATATACCATAAACGCATGGATTGGAAACCAAAATGAAAACTAGAACGTTGGTCAGCAGACACCGGTAACTCATATCCTGCAGTTATAGGCAACCCAAGTCACTTCTAGTCGTTGCACAAAACGAAGGATGAACGCGAAATTAAGGAGTAATAAGTACCATGAAGCAATTAAGTCGTATAAGACACTTATAAGCACTCAATTTATTTACTTAAATTAATACCATGCATACAAAAAATTCAAACAATTGTTTAAGAAATCTAAAATACAAAAAGATAATCTTTTGTCCCAAATAAAATATAAAGATTTAAAAACAGCACACCAAACAAAATGGTTAATCCAAAATTAAAATTATTTTAATTTCCTCAAAGATGAAAAAAGTAAAAAAATCAAAACCTTGGCTTCCTAAATGCTCCGCGTACACAGTAGTAATGGAAAAAACAATATTATCTTCATCCTTGCTAATCGATTTTGAAGTCTTCTCTACTTGGGTTACTATTTCCCTTAAGATGGCCAGAAAAATATATAAAATTAATTGCTTCAGTATCTTCTTCGAATTATAGTTTACTCCTTCTCACGTAAGATTTATTCCCGCTAACCTAATTTTATGGCCGCATTGCCGAAAATGTAAAATGTCAGTACTATAAGGACAGGTAAGGAAATAGGATTAGAGAACTGCTAAAACAATGCAATCTTCATATTGAAAACTCGTGATGATGATTTCCGGTATGACGGATTGAAAAACAACCTAATTAATTTCATAAATTATCAATTAATAATAATTATGAAATGTCGTAACATTGCATTCTCCCAGTTAATAGTGCATATTTTAAGATGAATTCTAACCGATTTAAAATTTTTCTCCAAAAAGGAATTTTTCTGCGGACTTAAAGTTTGGCGTAAGAACTGATATGATGAACCAGCGTGATCGAGGCTTCAATACACAGTATGGACGTTAGTGTTGCGAAACCACTAAGTAGTCGACAATGGAGTGCAACTATCCAAATCGCCAATTCTATAACTTCAATAAATTGAATTTGGCTGCAACTTCATTAATCGGTACTTTTATTGGCTCTTGAATTGATTCGCCTAATTTATTGTGTATGTACTATTAGAATCACCGCACTAATTATTTCACTGATTTTTATTTATTCCACAGATATGGATCGTTTAAGTTAAACGAAACAAAGTTGTCATTTATAATAGTGTGGATATACTCGTAGAGCTAAATGAAAGACAATATCCCCGACTGCTGATGGTGATCGACCGGTTTCAACCGAAAAACTCATTTCATTGTCTCAATCCTCAGGAAAAGTTTGGAAAATGAAATTTTCGAGACAGTAATTAGTTTCTCCAGACAACGTGCTGACTACGGTGAGTGAATAGGGAGTGGAGTGGAATGGAGCGAGAGGCTGAACTGTTAAGGAAAGGTGGAGTCGAGGTGATCTGAGAAAAAATGAGAAGGGTGAAGGGAAGAGTTTAGCAATGAGAGGCAACTGAGGCACAAAATGCACCTGCGTACAAAATATTGATTCGAGACAAACTTTAACGAGATAAAGTTTTGGAAAAAATAATCGATATAATAGGGGTCATCGACCGACGGCATCATCATTCCTTCGCGTCACTATTAACCAATTTATTTTGAAGCCCTAATAATTTCAAATAATATTTGTGATTATGCTACATTTAGATAATACACAGATTATGCCTTCCCAGTACTAAGGCTAAGTATTCTAACTCTAAATAAAATAAATTGAAAGAAAAGAATTATGCACCGTCATATCAATTATTTTCGATTTTAGCAGTTTTTAAA
This sequence comes from Hetaerina americana, assembly GCF_022747635.1. Lineage (NCBI taxonomy): Eukaryota > Metazoa > Arthropoda > Insecta > Odonata > Calopterygidae > Hetaerina > Hetaerina americana. The sequence goes on from NW_027286874.1 coordinate 91,393,057, forward strand.
TCATTCAGTAGATAAAGTAACATCGTTGTAGTGGGCAAAACGACTTATGGTGGTATTCAAAAATTTTTTTGAGCGAGGTTTGCAGAAAGTAATCAAACAAAAATGGCTATTTTAATGAGTAAATCAAATTAAAGGTGGAATGAAACTATATTAATACCACGGCCAATGCCCGATTAACTCAGTCAAGTTTCAATTAACTCCTTTTTTTAGGTTGGATTTGTTGAATAACTGCTCGGGTGTATGAGAACTGTCTTTAAACGAACCATTTTGAAAGCATTGAGCTGAAATTCTATAGGCATGAATAATCATTTTCGCCCCCGACATGGGAGCGATTTTATGGGGTACGATAAGCCTCGCTCCTGCGCTCCTGGCCCTTTGAAAAGAATACATGAAAATTGTCTCACGATAACCAACTATTAGAATACAGAGACTGTTTTAGTCATCCTATAGTCCTTATATAATCAGCTCCCGATCTTGATTATTCTGAAATAGCTCTTCTATTCCAGCGTTGACGTTTCGGGGTGAATAGGAAGTATTTAATAAGACAACACGTAGCCCATCATTCACCGGCTCGCCATCCCTCATTTAAGAGACTGTTTTATATACTATCTCTCAGCTAATAGTGCAGTTAAAGGCGAGTCATGAATGAAGTCGAAAGGAGTTCATGTGAAAATGGACCTGTATTCGAGGAAATCTGAGAATTCTTTTAAAGCCAGGTAGTGGTCTGTGATTCATCGCTTATGTGTAAGGTTGTAGAGCTCAAAGTAAGTTCAATTTCAACTTCTGGAAGCTTGCCGCTGTCTGTTTTCTGTTTACTTGCTAATTTTAGTCATTCTTTGTTAAGTTACTTCCATTATTTTCTTAAACCTTTTACAAATTTATATGTTTAAGTCCTCGATTCACAACCTTTAACTGTAACTTAACGTGACTGCCCGATGATAGTTAGGCTTCCATAAGGGCTGATGGTGAAGTGATGTTCATTCTAATCTCAATAATAGATTTTCATATAAACAAATAAACGAAAAATTATAGTAAAATCACGGACAATGTAAGTTAATTTTTCCAACTGTCAAATACAAATATTTTAATCGAAAGACTAAATATTACACATCACAACAAAGTTTGAAAAAAAATTGTAACTATATAACTAAATTTCGGGTTTACGAGACCGGTATTACTATTTTATGCTAGCTGAATATAAATACAAGGTTATTTTATCATTTGGTGTGCTATTAAGCAATATTAGCGCTTTTAAAAACAGTGCAAATTGGTTCTTGCGAATATAGAACACAGACACTTGTTATGCGAATAACCAGATATGAATGAAAAATCTTCTTGTACTCTTAACACAAGATTAGCAGTACAAGGGATTGCATGAATCAACCAAAGTGAATGACGAACCATGTCTAATCAATGGGCCATGAAAGGTTTATGAACTATGGCCACGGGCAGTAATTAGCAAGCAGGTTTATTTGTTGCATAAAAGTTAAATTATAAACTGTAGTAAAAAGTGGCACGCAGGCTAATTTTGGACGATTCATCGTGGATGAATATCCATACAACGTTTAACTACACTTTTAAAATCCAACTTTGTACCCATAACTGGGTACTTTCTTTAGCTATTTATCCATATTTATGTACCGTCGTCCTTTATTTCTCTCATTCCATTAAGTTTTTCAACAAATGATCTGCACGTTAAGTAATTATATTAACTTAAACACTAGCAACACAACTTGGCTTACATTGTGAACAATGTTTACCTGTAATTTGTAGAGAGAGAATGCAAACAATGAGTTGAGCGAGGCGCTAGCAAAGGATTTGTGAGAATTGAACCGGGTGAACGCGCTCGCAGGTGAGCGATAGATATTTCGATGCCGACGCAGGAATTTCTTAGGTCCTCGGGGTCTCTCGATTCACTTCGTCGGACCCAGACGGAGAGATCACCTCTTCGAGGGGAAATGTGTTTATACAGCCTCGAGGAAGCGTCGCTCACGCAGTCAATCGCCGGGGGTGAATGGGGGGGGGAGTAAGGAGTGCTTCTCACCGTTCCCGTCGGTCATCTTGACGATCTCGCATCCACGGTCGCAGCCCGCCGTCCGAGTTCTCGTCGGGTCGAACCTCTCCCACGAGCACGTGTCGTTTCCGAGTTGCCACCACTCGGGATCCTCCATCGTTGAATTCTCGCTGCTACCCTCGTGTGCCTGAACCACCTCATACGGATTGAAGCTGCACACGTAGCACTCGATCTCGGCGCTACCTGCAGGACAGCGAGTGATTTCACAGACAATTAACAAAGGTCAGTGTTTTTTCCCCATTCTTTTGGTTGAGGTTGTGAGGACTCCAGGGCAAAAAAATGGAGGCTATCCTAAGAATGCACAATTTCCAACAAATTCAAAAGAGGAAACGGCCACCATAATGAGAGCGAACGGAGTGGAATGCAAATTTGTTATTCACAGCAAAAATACAATAACAGCCCTTCCGACTTGCTCATTTAGGTCTACCAATGATTTGCTGAAATTACGCACAGGTGTGATGTGAATTGAATTTGTATGGGCAGCCCATAATTTTACCAATGATGACGATTTATTTGAGTGATTGATTTTATTGATAGATTAAATTTTAATTTATTGATGAAACATATAAAAAAAATTGGCGAAAATCTTGACTTCAAAAAACCAATTTTGCGGAAGAGTAAAGCATTTTTTCAGGACAGACAAATGCGATTATAGTACTAACTTATAGGTAGATATTGTTCTCCAACGCAAGTCAACTAGAGCCATTTTATATTGAATTTGACAGTTATTTTTGTTATATGCTATCGAATTCACATGTAGCAGAAGAGGATTTGCAATTTGAACAATATATTTCCTAGGGCATTATTTTGGTGGGTGTAAACTGATGAAGTCCATTGGGCCACTTACGATAGGTGGTTAGGATGAATAAGGGAGAAGAGGAAGACTGTTGAGAAATCCAATAGCCAACTCTCGATAAAAGATGTCAATGGGATCACCCTTAGCGCCTGGACGACTGAAGAGTGAGCTGCACCAGAAGTGCTCTTGACGAAACACAAAAGTATGCATTGAGTTTCTATAAAAAGTGACCACCTGGAATTTAATCTGAGACTTTGAGCTCGGGACGACAGCCAGTGTACGTTGCATTGAGTAAGGTGGAAAATAAACATAGTTCAACGCGAAAAACGCCATTAGTCATACAAACAAAACAATTTCTAAATGATAAACCTCGGCACCGGAGATCAGTGTTTCCCTTCAAGTTTGCATTTGATTGTACCAGAGCGGAATACGGTAATGAGGGGATACTTTTGTTCAATATCTGAAGAGGAACTGGTAGGTGTACTTAATTACTGTTTTGTCGTTTACAATAAAACAGCAGCATTAAACATTTGCAAAACAACCTAAGTATTTGCTATCATTACTTTTTCTTATATTTATGTAACTTTCTGAAATGTTACTCACCAGAAAAAAATTTAAGCGAGTGTAGATGTGACGAGAAGTAACTTCCTCCACGGGGAAGGAATATCGAATAACCAAGCAAACTTGGGTGTTCTGTATATTTATAAAAGTCTTAGTCTGTTGTCCGTTCTCTTCGTGTACAGTGGATTTCCCAACCTAATTCCTTCAGTATGTCCGTCACACCGACTCCTCATAGCAATTTTTAAAAATCCTGCGGCTTTTATCGGAACCTTTTCCAATTCTTTAATTAACTTTATCATCCAAGGATCCCATAGACTTTTCGGGTATTCATGTGCGGTCTAAGTTAAGTGGATTGACACCCCTCGTTAACCTAATACCACCTCCTATTCCATAATCCTTCCAACCCCCTCCCAAACCGTCAACACCTTCCCTCAACCCTCCCTCATTTACGAATGGTACACGAGACTAAGCTTTCTATTTGACCACCTGAAGATGACGCTATGCGTCAAAACCTAGATCGTCAATAAAAGATACATGGACATTCGAAGTAACTACCTAAGTCATCCAAGGATCACTTCCACAAAGTAAGACTGACAGAATTCTAAACGTAACATTAATTGGCATTGGCTATAATTCACTGTTTGAAAAACACTGCCAGTGAATATGTACGGGGAAAAAGCTCGGAGATAGACGAAGATTTTAAACTAATTACATATGCTGCAACTTCATACCAATGTAAAGAGGAGCTAATTTATTCCCTCTACGTCAACGTTAAACTCGTACTATTTACATTTGTATAGCAGTTTAAGTCGTGCAAGCTCAAAAGTGAATCCAGATCCAGGATTTTCTGCGACGACGTGGCGATTTCTGTTCGTTCATTACGAATTTCCACGGACCGGCAACTTATCTCTGCATCTTGTTTAGTTCCTAAATTGGGCATTTCTGCGCAGGCTCCCGAATTCTCGACGTGTACGCCAGGTGTGGCCTAAACGACGCGAAATGACACATCTCCTTGTCTTTCGCTCGATTATTTCCTTTCCATTCGTTTGATACATACTCGTTTCTTGTAGTTCCGCAGATGTGCCTAACGTATTTTGTCCCATGTTATGCCCTTCATTAGTGACATAAAGAGTTAGATAGTAAGTTTAAAAAATAAAAGAAACTCAACTGAAACCATTTCTTTGCCGAGGACCCTAGGAAAAAAATTAAAAAAAAACATGATGACCCGGGAAGAGTAGAGAGAAAATGGGGAAAAATATTAAAAGCCGATTAATAGAAACTGCCAAAAACTGTTAGAAAACTCTAAGAGGAAGCCTTGAATCACAGCTGAAAATAAAGGCGTTGAATGAAGTGAGACAAATATTTAAGGACTTGAGGAATGAAGAGGGCCAGGGAATTAATGTTGTGAAAGTGCATAGGAGTTAATAAATTAGAAGACCGGGAAAGATAGTAAAATTGACCTATGTGAAGAGGCACCAAACGGCCCGATATGTAGTAAAATTGAAGCCGTCAATGCGATAGCGAAAAATCAATTCCAGGAATACGGTGTATAATACACTACGATTAGACTAAATGACAGGAAAATTTTAAGTAAAGTTGAATATGGAAGGATACGAAAGAAATAAGTGTTAAAATTTTATCATAGGATATGTATGAGTTTTTTAAATTTTAATGATAGATAGCGCAGTTGTGCCAGGGTTCGACTTTCAAAATCAAGGCAACCCCAAAACAGGATTCCCTCTGGATTATCTATATATAAATTCCAATTTTGTAATATTGAATATTTCCATTCAAATTTTATGATTATAATTCCAATTATGGTGGAATACAAATATTATTTTTATTATTATATTTGGTGCATTTTTTAGTACAAAAACAACCCCAGCGAAAACGTAATCACAGAGAAGAAAGACGTTGATGAAGACAATAAAGAAGACACTATACCGAGAACGGAATTCGATACAGCAGTTGAGGGACCTGCGCGTAAACAAGCCCCCCGAATCGATAATATTGCCCCCGAGCTTATTTAAAAAATGCTAGAGGGAAAGCTTAAACGAAACTGCACAAAAACATCTGTGATATGTACGAATGGAAAAATACCGATGAACTTCCAGGTGTACATGATTATCCTTATTCTCATGAAATACGGCAATTAAATGCAAATGCTTTCGACCTATAAGCTCGACTTCTCATGCATAGGAAATCTTGACGAGAATTATCCACAGATGGATGGAACGTGAAACAGAAGTGATCGACCTAAAACATTTTGGATTTCGGAAATGCAGGGGAATAAGGGAAACCATTTTGACTTTCATAGAAGAGAGAATTGGAAAGCACCAAGGTCAAGGGCCATTCATTATACCCGCACGTTATCTGCAGATCTCGAAAAAGCAGTTGATGATGTCGAATGAAATGAAATACTTCTCAAGATGACGGGCATAGGAGTTTCTTAAAATAATGACATATTAACTCATACCTTTATAAATACCAGGTCGCAAAGAAGCAAGAGCAATTAAAGAAGCAAGACAATGACGTAAAATCTCACCCGTAATACACATAACCTAGAATAGGTAGAAAAAAAGTGAAATCATTTATTTGAAAACAATTATTTTGTCGACGAAGCTGAATGCTTTGGCTGTGGTTCTGGAATAAATTCTCACATCTTAGAGAGAGAAATGAAGAGGTATTACCAGAAAGTAAATAGGAAATCACGATAAGAGAAAAAGAAGGTAATACGAGTAATCTACTGAGAATTCAGATCCTGGAAGAGCCTTGTTATTAGGTAAGAAGAATCCTCAACGATGGAAGAAGCGAGACGAAAACAATTCGTTTAAAAGCCCAAAAAAATGAAGTAATTTAGCTAAGGAACACAAGTCAGGAATCGAAAAAGCCCCTCATTAAAACGTACATATCCATAGCATTGGGTGTAGAGAAGGATGGAAAAGGGAGAAGTGAACTGGAAGAAAAAACAACAAGGACGTACTAGGTATGGTGGGGGAGGAGTGGGGACTGTTGAGAAAAATTCAAAGGAGGCAGGAAAGATGGATGTAGAGCACTTTGATTGGCAGTGGAATGTTGAAGACTGTGATAGAGAGGAGAATATTAGGCAAACAAAGAAGGGGTAGGAATAGGATAGGTATGTTGGACGGAATGAAGGGAGGAAGTATTTGGAATTTAAGATGGGGTTGTCGTAGTGTCGGATGCCAGGTTGTGTTTTCTGAGTAGAGGTAAGGAAAAGCATCATTGTATATTAGTGTGTCCATCCAAAACATTCCTTAACCGTTAGATTACCGATAGTAATAATCCTTCGCATGATCCTATGTAGTAAGTAGTATGTCATGGGTAATAACAGAGGCAGAGAAGGGGAGATTTAAAGCATTGGCACATTGACGCAACATTATAGTAATAATGAAGACCAAGACCACACGAACGAATGGGATAACCAACGAATAGGTTCTACAAAGAGAGGAAGCTTAAATTGAAGATTTGAAAAAAAAATGGAGTTCCTAATCTGGAAAATTGTATGACGGGATTCTTGAAATAATTGAAGATATTAAATTTTGTTTTAGTTAAATCTAAATCTACATAAATAGCGCGATCCACCAAAAAGGAGTGTGGCAGGGGTCGCAAGCACCAAATAGACAAATACCGAAGTCAGGGTAATATTCGGTTAATTAATACTTGGCCAATGCAGTATCCGTTGTGAGAAGAGAGAAATCCATTTTACATGCAAAAAAATTCCCATTTCGTAATATCACCTTATTAAGAAGATCCGTGAGAAAAATATCAGAAATGCTCCTGCCAGCGCAAAAGTGCGTCGGTCAATTATTTACCTTTACACCAATATACCAAATAGCCAAAGATCACCTCAATTAGTGTAAGTAATCCCACTACTATAATGTTTTAGAGACTATTTCTCGTTTTTCCCGTCAATACAAAGTGCGTTTGACTGAGAATAGAAAGGGCATGATTGTTAAAACAAACAAACAATAATTTGATTTATTCAGGGTCCAATGAACAAAGATTTGGAAATTATTACATACATAAAATTTGTTTTGAATCCATTTCATGGAGTTAATTATCATTTGACATGATCAAACACAGTTTCAGATGTTATTCTTACCTTTTTGAAAACAGACTCCCGCTAAAATGGCCGCATAAAATAGATAGATGATGCAACCAGATCGCGAACAAAGTTCGGCCGCCATGTTGGCTGAGCACCCTAACAAACAAAAAAAATCCTCATTAGCACACATGAATCATTTTGTGAACAGCATGAGGCATAAAATGAACTATGTAGATTTGATATATTATATAGAAGTTTATGTACTTCGACAAGCTGGGATTCTAATCTTTAGATCCCCTAAGATGCATTTAGATATTTGAATTCATATTATCTCATAATTTCTCATTTACATCTAAATCAAAAAGCCGTGAAACACACACAAGAGAGCAAATACGCACATCACATACGGCAGAGATCGTTCGTTGACTCGTGCTTCTTTAACTAAGCGTCTAATCAAGAACTTGAAGAATTAAATCTTTTTTGACATAAAAAGGTGGAATAGGAAAACATGGACAAACATCAACGAAAAGGGCGTGGAGAAAAAACAAGCGTTTTACCATGGATATATGAAGCATGGTTATTAGGGGTTCATTTACTTCTCTGGCACAATTAGGAAAAAAAAAATTCGCGGAGAACGGAAACGACTTCTCCACAAGGATTTTCCGTCCTTTCCGAAAGCGGCATCGTTCTCGGTTCGCGCGCGGAGAAAAAAATTCTCGGCCGCTCCAGGCCAGGGACATTATTCACGGGAGCTTGGGCTCAGTTTTTAAGGACCCCCTCCACCCACCCGCGAGTCAAGTCGCTCCGCGTAGACGTGGGCACATGAGCGAGCGGGACGGGAGGAGGGAGGGTGGAAGGAACAGGCATGGAGTAAAACAAAATCCACCGAATGCGGGGTAGAGTGATGGTGGGGATCATCGGCCGTGCTCCGGCGCGAAGAGGGATAGGAGGACAAGAAGAAAAGAGGTAGAAAGAGAGAGAGGAAAGAGTTGAGGGAGACGGGAGAGGAAATTCTGGTGAACCCGAACGACACACGACAGTGCTACTACGCCCAAGGGAGCGGGTCGATCCCCGCCTCGACAGTGACGCGCTCGTTTTTATTTCGCGTGCTATGCTTCTTTTTCTTCCCGAAGATGGTGCGAAAAGAGGAGGGGTGGAGAGAGAGGAAACGGGGGAGGTGTGGAGACAGCCCTTCCCAGCCCCACCCCCGCTCCGCCAGCCGCACGAGGCGATTTCCGGAATATTCCGTACGCGGATAAATTGAGAGGAAGAGGAGGGATTGGGTAGGAGGAGATGGCGGTGAGGGCTCAGGAAGGGGGGATAGAGGGTCAGGCTGTGTGTGTGTGTGGAGGGGGGGGCTGCGCGTGCGAGGGGGAAGGATATATTGCGCCTGCGGTCACCGAGATTGATTCTAACCCAAGTTTTCCGTGCACTACCGATCGACGATTCGTCATAACGCCAAACGCCTAGCGTTAAAAATCCTGCAAACGCGACAGTGATGATTATTTATCAGTGTAATCGAGCGTCGTTGAAAGATTTAAAATCCTTGGTAAACATTGGAAAACGTAAACTTAAATAAATAAATCATTCGTAAATTAGAATCATTTCTCAAAATTCTTGTCCCCAGTAGTTGGGAACTATGTATGATCCGACCCACATCACCAGACTGCTGATTTTTAGACTGTTTAAGTCATCTTTTACCTGGCTGAAAAAGGCTCTAATGGAATAATCAATTGAGTTTAAAAAATGTTAAATGCTCTGAAAACTACTTGCAATAAAACAACAATAAAACACAGCGTCATCATTTATGGCAACTATCAACTGTTATTCACAAATAAGACGAATGCGCACTCAAAATAATTACCAGTCAACGACTTTAACCTAGTTTTAAATAAGTATGGAATTATTTCACTGACTTGTACTAAAAATTATACTTATGCGTAATTTTCCATGGATTACACAAAAACATACATTTAAGTAAAGTACAGGATGTTTGATAAACGTTTGACAATGCCACTTATCCATCACATCGCTTAAATTAAGGAGTAAATATCTCGCATAAATTGGAAGTACTTGGATATATTGGAAGGTATTTTTAGCGATGATGTTGATAATTTATTGTTAGCCCAGTCGAACTAAGGTAAGAGAGATCGTTCAAAGAAAACGAGAGAGATTGAGAGTAGAAGAGATAGTTTGAAGAGGCCATTTTTCTCGCGAACGATAACAGATCAGAATAACGTTGCCCCACCACGCTTAGGGGGTGGGGGAGTATTTTGCGTCAAAAGCAGCAGCAGTGGGATCACCCTCTCTAACACCAGCTAGCGGTGGCTTACAGGGTCCCATGCATGTATGTATGCCGTTGCGTGCTGACATAAAGCGCCATCGAAGTGAAGGACGATATGCACATTTCCGAATAGGTGTTCGCCAGGTGTTGTGAAGGACACGCAATAATCAGCGAATGAACACTATGCTGTCATAAAAATATAAACAGTACCAACATCTACTTTTACTTGCCGTTTAACTAAAGCAGCCCATTTAAATTTTAGTGCTCAAGAGGGGTATACATGTCCATGACGAAATAAATTATTTCCAGGAAACATATGTAGCGCTAATGGCTATAATAATACGACACTCTTTTATCTGACATTGCATATTCTTTTATCTTCTCGGGAAACAAATACGTTTGTGATAAATATATCACGGTCTACTCGTCACACTTCCGTTTAAGGCACACTCTGCTAAAAATGTCCATAGATGAGAGACTGCTCGTATATGATTTCAGCTACAACTGCCCTTAAGTTATGCATGCATGTGAACATAAACCAGGTATGCATTATTTGTATGCTAAGCGGCTTAAAAGGCACCGTAGTTGGGGGTGAGAAGTAGGGAGTATATCCGAGGGTAGTTCCACGCAAACAATATTCAATGTTTCACCTTCAAAGCAAAACGTTTGCCGTCTAAGTAACTGCGATGTTGATGAGTCAACACCACCACCCCTCTGTGTTTTTAGCGGAGCTACGAGCACACAGCCCTCCAATCCTCCTCCTCCTCCTTCCCCGAAGCAACGAATTTTTAGGCGTTACTTCAAGGGGAGATGTATCAATGGGCCTTTAAGCAGGTGAAAGCCTTCAAGGTAAGGTCCGAAAAGCCGCGCGTAAGCGTCATCCACCACGCAATGCGTCAACGACACTTTAATGCCCGCGCTCCACAAAGCCGAGCCCCGGATCGTAAACGAAACGAGCGAGGGTTATTGAGAGGTGTGGGGCGACGGAAGGAAGGGAGAGTTGCGAACTGGAGGAGGAGAGACATAATTTAACCGGCGCACAAAAATTGTTCGGATGCGTACACACGCATCCGGCGACGCCGGGGCGACGTAGGCGGTGGTGGTGTTGGGAATGCCTCGAGGCGGGAGAGAGTTTTGCGGGCGCGTGAGAGGGCGGTGTGGGGAGGATGAGGCTTTAATGGGGAGGTGGTGGAGGGGTGATGATGAGGAGGAGGAAGTTAAAGGGTTCCCTGCATGGGTGCGGAAGGTTTCAGGGTGGCGGGAGTGGGTGGGAGAAGGAAGGATTCGGGGATGGTGAAAGGGACGACGACGCCAAGAGGCATGGGTGGATTCAGCTCCCTCGCTCAGGGTTCCCTCCCCTATCCGTTTCCATCTCAATAGGGAGAGGCTTTCTGGCGCTCTCGCCAGTCTCCCCACGCTCATCCTATCCCTACACATGTGCGTACTTTTTAGGATTCGACAGGAGTGAGGAATGGAAAGGGTTCTATCATCCAACTGCTTCAGGAAAAAATGTATCATTGGCAAAAGAAATAGACGTGCATCACAACCACCATCACCCGCCACGTAAGCTACCCTAGTTCTCCTAGCGGAGGTCAACGCGGATACCCCGACATCTAGAGGGGGAGGCGGAAGGGGATGAGGCGGTATGGGGCAGCCATGGGGGCGCCGTCGCCGGCTCTCGGTAGGACCTTGAGCAAACAGACGGGGAGACTGGCTTCATTTCCCGGCGGTGCGGGCTCTTCGGGAGGGGGTGAGAGAGGGAAATCGGAGGGAGGACGACTCACTCGCAGGGAAACAAGTGAGTGTTCACCCCGAGGGCGCTGGTGGTGGGGGCGTGGGCGGGGAAAGGGGGTAAAGGAGGCGAGGTGGGGGGAGGCGGGGGAGCGGGTGCACTTGTGGAATTAGCGTCCTCTCTCTTTCCCCGCCTCCGGCTTGCGATTGTGAATCTTATGTTTCGGAATGGGTTGACAAAAAATTCACGGCGGGGAGGGGGGCCTGCTCCCTGCTTCTCGGTCACTCCCGTCGTCGCCCTCCCGGGATGAAGGTCGATTTTTACGCGGACTTGCCCCTTAGTCCCCACAGTGCCTCGAATTGAGGGTTAGTGCCCCCTTCTTGCTGCGGGGGAAGGCTTTCCGGTTGAGTTGTATGGTTTGGCCACTGGCGAGGGAGCGTTCTCTCCGGATTTGAAGGGCTGGCTTTTATTATTCACTCATAAAAGAGTCCGATTCGGGCCGCAGGATATTGAGAGAGGGAGAGGGAAAATACATGCAGAACGCGAGTGAAATTGTAATAGAGTATAAAATTAAGTAATCTCAAATGAAATACAATTTTTTATCCAAGTTTCAATCCATTTTACCAGGGATTCTGGAGTATTTCTCCTTATGTTGTTTATAAAAAGAGACAATATATGCCTTAACTCTCGTCCTGGGACGAAATAGTCATGCATTTTATGTTTAATTTTAATCTCGAAGTGAACACGAACAAGTGTTTACTTTTGAACAAAAGTGAAGGATTTTTATCCTCACTATGGGTTGTGCTAAACCATGCTAGGCTGTGCAGGATACCAATGCCAAAATATTTGATCAACATTTCAATATTCCTCTTTTTCTTTACTTTCCATGACGGAAAATGTTTGTGCAAAAACATTCTTATTCATTATAAAAGAATTTCCCAGTCATAAACGACCGAACTATAAGCGTACCCCCTGTACATGCCAGATTTATCACAATTCAATTAATAGTGAGAAAGAAATGTCTCCACCTCGAGAGTTCCTCGAGACGTTAGACCAACTGAAGGGACAACTTCTTGATTTACTGGTTTAGAATATTATTGCACTCTTTCCAAATGGAGAATCGGCCTCGTCTCAGGAAATTTAGCTGAGAACACACATTAACCATTTTTTCCAGTTGATGGTGACCAAAGTGACTGCGTAAAACAGGAAACCCCTACTCTCTAAAAGCCAAGAATAGCACTTACATGTGTAGAAATCGTCATGAGCTAAAAATATTGTTTAGGCCTGATAAAATAATAATACTGAAAATACTTAATAAAAGTGCAACAATTCCATGCATTATGACCTGTAAATTTTACCCTACTGAAACGGAATTTCAAAACGAAAGGACTGAAACAGATGACTTTATGAAAATTTTAATGATTGAAGGCTCCAAGTGAAGGCGCAATTAAAGGTTAATGTGATAGTTTATGTTTTAAGTTGATATTTTCCCAAAGAAACAACTTGAAGATAAAATTGTGTTTTGAGACATAAGATCTTTGGCATTTTTGAAAACGAAATCACGAGCGATAGGAGTTCGGTGATAAAGAATGTAGCAGGAGGTGGAAGTCGCTTTCTGTCAAAAGAAACAATTATTAACGTTCGACAATATCTAGCTAAACATATGTCAACAAAACAAACAAAAAAAACAACAACAACAAACAAAACAATATGTCAGGGGATCGAGATGGTGCGGTGGCTATCGTACTGGCTTCCCCCCAGGTTCAAATCCCGGCAAATTGAATATTTTTCAGAGGTATCTCGATCCCTACTTGAGGTGCTTTTTGGAGGGCACTTTGAGTGAGTATGCCGTCCGTCGGATGGGACGTTAAACTGCGGACCCCTTGGCGCCTTTCGTAAAGAGTAGGCTAATGCCGACGCCGGGTTTCTCTCCACCCTTCATCCTTACTATCCATCCCCTATGGCGCAAATGACCTCAGCTGTCGGTCGCCTCCCCTCAAAACTACTACTAGGATGTTAAGAACAATTTATTAAAAGATAAACATGAAGTTTCCTATGCCGAAGTTTCCCATATTAAGGCTATAAGACGTGATTGAAGACAGCACCAAAGAAAGCATTCGAAGCGACATTAGCGTTATGTGACAAAGAAGAATGGTGAAAATCAAAGGGGGAGACGAAGTAAGTCCTGAGTAGAGCGGACGAGTATGAAGCCTATGGAAGACATTGACAAGAAAAGAGGATAACTAATTGGATGCATTTTGAGACACAATAGTTTGCTTAAGACTATAATAGATGGGGTCACGGAAGGGAAGAACTAGAGAGTACAGAGGAATGCCAAGGACGAATTACTAGAAGAAACAGGTCATAAAAGACACCAATGCAAGCAGCGATGACAGAATGAAGAATTGGCCTAGAACATGATAGCATTTATACATCGCACACTCCGGACTTCCGCAACGGCTTTACGATCAAATTTTCCAACGGAGACCCCAGAAATATCCTCTCGAAAACCTCTTTTTTTTCATTTTAATCATTCATTGGGATTTTTTGGTCATGCGTCTTTGGGGGAGCGGCCAAAACCCATTTTGAGTTTATTATTTTCCCCTCCACATCCCTTATTTTCCATAAAGACTGTGGGCAAACATTTATATTGATAGAAATAGCTGGGATGAATGGAGAGCGGTCGGAAGGGTGGGGAGAAGGAGGTAGACGAGGGGGGCGACGGATCGGAGCGAAGAAGGGGGAGGCACACATGCTGAAGTTCGCAGCGGAGGCGGCGTGGTCCGGGAGGGAGGGGAAAGAGAGTGAAAATGGGGGTGGGGGAGGAGCTAGGGGCGGAGGGAGAGAGTGGTGGAGGAGGAAGGGCAGAGGGAGTGGGAGGTAGCAAACGGGAGCCTCGGGGGCGAGTTGTAGGCGATGCTGGGGATGGTGAGGGGAGTGTTCGCGGGAGAGCGGAGGGGTGCGAATGGCGGTGAGGGGGAGTGTAGGGAATATCCAAGCACCCTGGAAATGGTGGGCGGTTGAAGTGGCCTCGATTGTTAAGACCCTTGGCATCTTCTAGCATTCTTATCTCGCGAAGAATAAGTTATAATTAAAGACTGCTTCCCTTTCTATGGGTTGAGCGTATACGAGAGGAGGGAGGACAGGAGAGGGTGGGAGAAGTCGCGGGTGAGGGGAGGGGAGAATGGTACGCTGGACGCGAACGGTCGATTTAAAAGCCATCTACTCAAGTTCTTAGAGGGGAGCCTGAGAAGCCGTCCTCGTGTATCAATCGAATAAGCTTCCCTTGAGTCCACTCCGAACGCCCAGCTAAAGATGCTGCAAGACAGGAATACTAAATAAACCGATTGGAATTTCTGTTTATAGGGTGGAAATGTCTATCCTCTCGACAAACGGGACAGCTACTCAATGAAATATTTAAAAAAAACTCAAAAACTACTTGCGAAATCCCATCGTTAAATGTGTGTTAGTAATGTATTCATATACTTAAACATTATTTTCAACCCTCCAATGTTTATTTACGTATGTGCGTGGTGTGACATAAGGTTAGGATTTATAATATGTACTATTACAAATTTAGTTTACCTAAACTTGTATAATCAAGTTTAATTCCACAAAACCTCTACATAATAAGTGCATACCGGACTGTCAACATTGGGAGTAATTTCCTTTGAGAGGCACGCGGTGTAAAATATTTCTTTAACTAACTGATGATGTACGTGTAATTCACTGGTGATTCGGTAAATGATTGGTGTTCCCTTTACTGCATTTTTCATCTTGATAATGGCAATTGTTTGCTTAAACTACGGTCACTTACTAATAATGCAGTGTTGAAGTTTACCGGTATTTCGTCTTCTCTTCTGCATCATGGCTATATGGTATTTCCGAAAATTTACGTCTGAAACTCTTTCTTATGTAACAACAGATCACCTCAATTATGGAATCACGCAAGAAGTAATTATATACTCCAATCGAAGGGATTCGCTGAATGAACTCATGCATGAAAAGCTCCGAACTTGATTGTTATCGTCCATTTTCATGATGCACATTTGGGTACCAGTCTGAAAATGGCAGGAAATACCCACACAGAGGCAACAGAAAATTGTCTGATAACACCTGTTGGCTTTTCTCACACATTTACACTTTTGTTCGTGACAATCTACAATTTTCGGGTGAAAGCACTCTAGAGCCTTTTCTGGAACAGGCTTTTACTTTTATAAGTGGATTCAAAAATTAATAATTCAAATTTATCTTTGCACAATATAGTAAGATTCAATGATGCATTACTTCCAGAAATGGATGTTGCACGAAATATAACTGGAATTGCGAAAATTATATTTAAAATAGTGAAACTTGGGCGAGTGTTTTGAGTTTCACGAGACTCGAATGTTTGTACCTGATTTAGCGGATTACCCGTGATAATACCTATAAGGAGGGAACTTGCGAAAAACGCAACTGGCACGGGCATGCTGCAAAACAAAATTAACCGGTGCAAAACAAAATATTATATTTCGCTCAAAATTCTCAAGGGTGCCCTAAGTTTAACAAACACTCAAAAGGATAAGATCCACAGAGGGCATTCCTCACAAGGGGATACAAATTAACTAAATAAAATAGCACGTCGGATAGAGATCCCAAGCCTTCAATAGTGCTTGTTAGTCCGCGCGCGCGCGCCGGCCAGCTGCTCCTTCGAATAAAATGAGAGACACCCTCCTCCCATTCCTCATCTTCCGCGGATGCTGACGACTCTCCCTGCAGTTATCTCATTCCATATCAAGAGTGTTACGACATGCGACTCGGTTCCCCTCGTTCGAGATGTGTCCCCACCACCCCCCTTCCCCCCACACACAAACGCCCACTCGAAAGGACCCTCCCTCCCCTCGATGAATTTCCCTAAATTAACAGCGGGGATCATTTTGATGAAGTAACGGGCAGCCGCCGGGGTGATGATGATTCACATTGAACGTTAGCCACCACCGCCGAGGAATGCGGAGGGCGTGGCGGTTTGACCCTTCTCCTGAATGCGATCCCTTTTGATGGGCGCCGACACCCACCCCAGCCGCCCATCCCGTGGGCGACGTCGCTGCGTAGCGCGCGCGCCTCGCATAGCGCCTCGCTGACGCGGGACGACGACGGCGCGTAGAGAGGGTGTCGACGGTGGGCGGGCGGGATGCGTGCGGGGGAGGGGTCGCGTCGCCTGGATGAAACGGCGCCCTGGGTGAGAGGGAGCTTTCGAACCAACCTCCTCCAACGATCCACACCACGAAGACTGCGTTTGCGGCGGCATCGTCATCTCCTCCTTCCCAGCCAAAACCCGAGCGCTTAAAGAATACGTCCTCGCACCAGCGGGCTCCGCTATCACTTCCTCTGCTTTCCTTCGAGGCTCATTGTGGTTTGCTCAAGTGCGACAGCATGGTGATCGATGACGCTACTTGCAAATGCACGCCAAGAAATATATAATTTCCCGGAATCGCAACTCCGCGAATGTTTCAATTTTAAAGGGAATAGTGCTGCACACAGAAATGTACTTTATTCATAGAGAATAACATTGAGAATTAGATATAGTTTAATTTTGGTTAGGCCGAGAACACCTTTGCCTGAATTTTATCTTACTCTGTTGACGTGATGATGTCATATTCCGAGTACTTACTGCTCATGGATGGGCCTTTTTATGCAGAGGGTAAGGTCAAAAACAACATGGTGAACTACGAGCAATAAGAAACCGGCGGAAGGGTTGATGTAAACCAGATGATGCACCAATTTTTTTCTATTAACGCCACACAACAAATTATTTTCCGAGTAAGAGGGGCACATTGGGAAAACTCTAGTAAATTTAGGAAGTATTTGAATTAATTAAAAATAGCAATTTTCCACAAGATTTTTGTGGAAAATTGCTATTGTTAATTAATCATGATATTCCACCATATCACGCCTGAAACGTCTCTTTTTATAAAGTATTTGAATTGTTTTATGATACCTATAGTTAGGTATAGAAATATATATTTTCAAACAAACACCAATATAAAATTCAGATATATGCATTTTTCAAAAAAGATTGTTAACTGGAAGGTTCAGAAAATATTTTATTTATAAACTCAACACGTATGCTGTGTATCAATGACTTAAAGGGTTTTAAATATTTCATGCATATAAATAGTCCTTAAGATAGAATGTTCCTTGCCTACCTGCCGCTTTATCTTGAGGTGATTCCGGAAGTTTCGTGACGAATGCTCGGGCACTTTTTCATGGGGAAAGAATAGGCACTACTGAGATTGCATGTTTATATTTATGCAACCTCACCTGTTTCATCATTCCATGCCATGCACGTACGTGAATAAAAGCATGCAATCTCGGTAGTGCTCTTCTTTCCCCTTTAAAAAGAGATCAGCCATAGCCACAAGATGACGCGGTAGAAATCAAGGGAAATCCTATTAGTATTCCATGCAGGCCAACTCTATAGCAACAAAGATTCAATGAAGTATCAAACCCCCTGAAACATTTCCAAAGTGCATACAACACAGGGGTCACCAAAACACGAGTGAGTCCATAAACCATGAACGAAGAGCGGCGATATGTGGAGATTTTCTTATTCTCAAAGATTACGGGGGAACTGCAGGTAATTAGAGGTAAATGGCATGGGGATGAGTGCAAATAATTTGTGCAATTTTGCATAGGAAAATGTATATGCAAAAATATTCTGTTGCTTAAAAGTGAGTGCGGTCAATTTACGATAATTTATTCTAAGATACAACCAAAAACACATTTTGCTTTCCTAAATGGAAAAAAAGACTAACCTGAAGTTAATCTAGGGGCATTGCTAAAATAAAATGTGAAATTCGAAAAGAATTCTAAAATAGAGAAAAATGGGAATAAAGACGGCACATGATTTCGGGTGCTGGGCACATTTCTAGTGTCTGTATCATGTAAATGGATTCACTTAAGGAAAAACCGTCCGGAAAACAGAAAGCACTTTAAAAAGGGTATCGAAAAGAAACGACGTGTTCTCCACGATTTAGAGAAACATTCGGGCGTCAACGCGATTCATATATATACTATAACGAATTCGACCGCATCTTTTCCCACGCCATCCTATGCCACTTGAAATGGCTATTTCCCGGCTTGGCGCCCCGGGCGACTTGCCCCTAAACCGTCATCCCCCCCCCTCTCCTCCTCCCGCGAAACTACTTCCCCATTCCCCCCCCTCCCCGGTACGACGACAATAGGGGAAGGGGAGGATGAGAGAGGGCGAAAGGGAACGGCGGAGGGAGGGAAGTAAGGAAGGGACCGGTGCAAGGCGGGAAAAGTGACGACGAGGGTCGGAGTCAGGGAGGGGGGGGGTGGGTAGCAGGGAGGGAGGGGGCAGCAGATGGTTTGCCGCGAAGTACACTGGGTGGCACTTATCGTGGATTGCTCCTGCGGCCCGCTGAGAGCGAGGCGTTCTCTTCATTTTCTCCTTCATCCCTTTTTTCCTCCCTCGGAAAGAGAGAGAGAGAGAGATGGGGGGGAGTAAAAAAGAATTTGGAGTAACGCTGCGGGAAGGATTATTTGTAAAGGGATGGATGTATATAAAACGAGGCTCCGAAGAAAAACGGCGCGAGTGCCTCGGAAGGATGAATTGCTCCAAACGTTTCACTCCCCCCACTCTCTTACCCTCCCGCCGACCACCTCACCTCCGCCCGCTGCACACACCCCCCCCCTTCCCCACCGCCGCCCCCGACGATGCATTATTCGTCTCTCTCCCTCCGGAATGGGACCTCTGTGTAAAAAGCATCTATTTTTCATGCGACTCAAAACTGATTCGTTTTCCGTGAAGGGAGTTTGTGCTGTCATGCTCGCTGCTGCTCCGTAGCCAAGGCTGGAAAATGGACGAAAAAGATTCGGACGTGAAACAACGTGACTGTCCTTGCGGGACCGTGTCTAGTCGCTATTTGTCATTACCATTGATCCCTTGAATCCTTGAGGGTATGGGCTTTATGATAGCCACGTGGCGTCTTCCACATAATAATGCACTTGCACGTAAGCCCATTAATGTTGCTCTTACACTTGTCCATTAATGTCACCGCTAACGTTAGATCGGGCGGAAGATTAGTTGGGGTTGGACCGTTTTCATAAAACCCATTTGAGGGAAAAGTTGAAATGACACAAGATGAGATAATATCCTACAATTTAGCCCAACTTAAAAGAGTTGAAAGGAGTTAAAGAAATATTCCTGTTCCAGGGTTAAAACTTATTTCGGGTTATTCCTCAACTTTTTGCAATTTTTTTTCCTGACATTCCAGCTTCATTTCCTGGATTCTCGTAAAAAAATAATGATTACGCTTCCTCGGCAGTTGCGAAAAGAATATAAGAGCTCAGGGGAATACTAATGCATATTTTTCTTCGGCATGGGTCCCGGAAATTGAGTCAAAAAGTCGAAAAGTCAAATGACCTACGGGATTTAAAAAAAAAATGTCGTCCTCGGATTGAATGCCTCGAACATTTTAAGCAATTGATATCTTATTTAAAGTTTGGAAATTTCTTTGTAATTTTATTTTGAAATCAATCTGGTTTTATCTTTGAGTCTATTGAAGCTTTATTTCTGAATATTTTCAACTCTCCTAATACTTTCGCATTAATATTTTGCACGCAAACATGTTTCAGGAGACAATTTAAGGCCATAGCATTCCAAGAGGCAATATTATTAGATAAAATATATATTGTGATGAAGTTACACATTTTGAGAAAAATCTACAAAACAACGCATAATAAAGTGTGCGTCCAAGGTAAAAAACATGTAGTACAATTGTAGTTTCGAAAATATTTTGTTGAAAATGATGTCATCCATCAGTATATTGTTTTATTCGTGGTTTTTGTATTAGCAAAAATAATACATAACACCGTAGATTAATTAAAGTTTCTATAGGTGTTTTCGGCTACAGAAAAATCTTTTACTTTTCAAAGATCCAAAAAGTCTACTTGAAAATACGAGAGCACTTGAAAGGAAATAATAAAGTATATTAAACAATTCTTTTAGAGTTCACTTTCATTTGGTCTAAAATGTGAGTAGCAAAATATTTTATTTGAAACTTGGAAAATATATGGTCGTCATGCAGATAAAATTGGTTAGCAATGTCAACCACTTCCTCCAGTAAAAATATAATAGCTGTATACATTTATTTTATATATTTAGCGACTTTGCTGGGGCGAGACTGACACTGTATAGTCCCTCCTAAAGTCGTTAAATAAATAAAATAAATGTATAAAACCATTATATTTTCTTGAAGGAAGAGATGAATATTGTTAAACAAGTTTATTTTCATAGATCACGCCTATTATTCAAGTTTCGAATAAAACATACTGTTACTAACATTCGAGAGCTAATAAAAGTGAACTCTAAAAATATAGTATTGTTTAAAATACTTAAAAAAGGGATTGGCCCTCGATGTAAGAATACATGTCGTATACCAATTCACGCATTTCATTGCACTTTGATTCTTTCCATTTTACATCTGTTTTTTCTATATTTAATTTCTATGAATAGTACAATTGATAAATTATGAAGTATAAGAGGGAAAGTAAATAAGGCATATGCATACGTATGCATACATTGAATTTCTGCTGGGAAATTTACCGCAAAATGCTTATTAGCTGTACATCATATTTAATATAAGTTGTAATCAGAAAAAAATATTTACTTTTGAAAGATGAAACAATCGTATATAATGATAAAATTTTAAAAATTATCCACACCAAACGAGTCCATACAATTCCCGAAAGCATGAATTTACCTATTGGATTATAACCTCGACCTCAATTCTACATCGGAGGTGTAATATTCAAGTGTTCGATCTATTCCCACCACACCATTTCAATGACATGTGATCTACAGGTTGAAATTCAAGTTCATTTATTCATAGAAGAGGGAGAACATTTTTGCTCACTTCAGTGAGGAATAGCTTGTTCATAACGCAACCACATTAACGCATTGCGATTCATGCACGGGAGCTTAAAAAAATCCCTAACATTATGGTAAACAAATCCCTTCCCAAGTATTATCATAATTACTGGAATGGTGTCCCTCACTGTTGCTTCATTCACATTGGTTATCATAAAATATTACGTTCAACGTGTCGAAGGAACTTGGGATTCGTGAAAATTACGGAATAGCCGCGTCTTTTCAGCAAGAGTGACGCCAGCTCCCACAACACCCCTTGGGCTCCCTCAGGTCTCACCTCGCGCGCTGAGAGCGGCATTGAGATGAGTCTGGTTTTTAATTAATAACCGAATAAAGGTTTTTCAAAAAACCATCCAGTCGAGGTGCACAGCCCTTTAAGCATTCCTGCTTGGGTGTGGGGGGACTCAATTTCACACTCCGACGGAATACTCCCCAGCCGTTCCAACCCCACCTTCCCCACCCCCGTGTTTTTCTGAAAATTGAATTCCGGCGAAAGGCGGACTAAGTATTTATTTTTGACGTCGTTATAAAAAGTTACTCCTGCCGAGAGGTTCCTCCATGGCGTGCACAGCTGAGGGCGGGGGCGAAAGTTTTCACTTTTTGCGAGGCTCGAAGCGTGCAGAGTTCGGGGTGGGCTCAGGAGGGAGGAAGAGGTTTTTGCGGTGGGGAGTGCCCCAGGGGGAAGTGTGATCGGTGAGGGTGAAGGGTGTGTGGGGAGGGATGGGTTGAGGCGGGAGGAGGGACGGGGAAAAGGGAAAACTTGACAGTGAGTAAAATGCATCCCCGGAAGCATTATGCAGCCCCCTCAACTCACGTCGAGGAGGCTAAGCCGCAGGTACGTCGAGGAAGAGTTTAATTCGGGTGATGTGGGGACGAAAAAATATGAATAACCAAATTAATTCATTGATTCATCCCCCGAGTCGCCTGCCATGAAAAACAAACTCGCGATCCAGAATAAGAAGAACAGTTCCATGGTAGGAATGTAAAATACTCAAATGGTAGTTTTTATTTATGAACATTACAAATATCTACGTACTACTGCTCGCATTTTGTGAAGTTTTTTACCTCGTACTTTTTAGTACTCAGCCACAATAACCCATTCTGGTCATTTTAATGAAATTCCAAAACATCCTATTCGGACCAAGTTATCATTGAATGCGTGGGCTAACTGATCAGAGGCGTTTTCTCAAATGTGTTTTCTTTAGTGTTGTATTTGATAATTTAATAATATTATAATATTTGATGAGTCGTTTCAAACTGAATCCAGTGCTGGTGTCACGAAAGAACCTAGGGAAGGGCCCATTAGGACTGTTTTACGTACTTTGGCAAAGGGCGTGTGAACCTGGTTTATTTTACTTCCGCCAGAATTCTTAATGCCCATCCTAATTTCATTTCCTTCTTTCCATCGGAAGCCTGATAACCCTGACGGATAAACCCGGTGTTTGGGAAGCGGGAAAGGGGGAGCGACTGATGGGCGTAGCCCGTAAAAGACGACGACAAAGGGGAAAGGCGAAAGGAGTGAGCCATGAATCAAAAGTCCACAAAAGAATGAAACGGAAGGGAGGAATGCGGCGTATTGAAAGAAAGCCAGGCCCTATTTTTCAGCCCAGTATAACTAAGTGAAGACCGAGGTAATATCCTCCATTCGCCATAAGGTTCACAAATTCTAGACCTCTACATTTATTCTATTGTCAGGATTAGAATGTAGGGCTGTGATATTGTTACATCCATGGGGGAAATCACGTCGGAGTCAATACATCTGCACGGCTCCCTCTTGCGTTCTCATCGCTAAAACATGACACGACACTCCTTCTCGGGTCAAGATTCGAATTCGCATGATATAAAACGGTACGCTATCAACTGCACTGCGTTGGAGTGTTGGGCAACGGCAGAATTGAAGGAGGAAGTCGCGGCGGCAAGCGAGGGGAGAAGTCCTGGACGTCAAAGGCAAAATGGTCACGGAGGTGGCGAAAAGAGAATGAGTAGGTGAGATGGAGGAAAATTTGACGTAAAAACAAGAAAATGAAAATAAATGAGAGGAGCAAAACGATACGTTTCTAGAAAGTGCTGTCGTTTACTCGGAAGTTATGAGATACCTGACTCGATGGGCCATCACGCGAAGGTGTGATTTTCTGACGAATAGAATGGCCCTGTTGTGCTCATGGCTAAAAGATATACTACCCAGTTCAAGTTCCCAATAAAAGAGAAATAATTAAATGGATCGTGGATATCTTAATGCGAATGAAAGGACATTATGGATCAGCGTTCGAACCTTCACCTCCCAAAGAAATAAAGAAGAGAGAACTCGCTCACGTGAAGATGGACGATGCGGACATATTGGCGACTCGATTCTGGAGAGACGGCACTGACTCACTTTCCTGCCTCTTGAAGAATGCGGACAGACGTAATCCTTTCGATTGAAATGACGACCTCGTCCCATCATCGCTCGAGTCCCCAGGCATGACGCACTGCCCTCGCGCGTCCATCGCTTATCTCAACACTGTTACTTCTCGCGGAACGGTAATTCTTTCAACACTTATCACATGAGGGGCATCTCATGAGGTTCATACTTTCATTTAATGCTATATTGACTGTATGCACTCTGCCGCAAACGTTCACACAAAGGTATCGTGTACAATACTATCCAGCATCGCCGTGGAACAGTTTTCTTGATTTTCCACGCAAGGTCTAAAGAGAAATATGCATCATTTCACGAGTTGAAAAATAATTTTCCCTGACTGTTAACTCACGGATCGAGTTCCTTCCGCACAAAAAAGTTGATTGCATTCTTTGTCTTCACTTTGTTCACTCATAATATCTAAGACTTTATAGTAGGGCGTAAGATTGTCACATGACAACATTTAAAGGTGTTTCGGTGCATGATGGTAATTAATTTCAATTTGAAGTATATAATTATTCGTAAGAGTCAGTTTTAAAAGTATCCGTCACACAAGAAACCATTCCAAGGATATATAAAAAAAGTTGGTGTACTTTCATTGAATAGATTGAGGGAATAGGTGATTTCGGATTTAAGTCACGTGTATTTACCGTGAAAAAGCACATAACAATTTGGTTCATTTTGAAAAGAGCAATTAAAAAACATTATTATTTATTGCAGAATTTCGCTACGTTATGACCACTGTCCGAAATGAATTTTAACCTTGGAACATTTTCCATCGTCTTTTCACGAAACTTTTCAATGAAATTTTGCTACAAGTTTCACTTTTGCTTCGTTCACTGATTGCCCTAAATATTTTTAAAAAATTCGATTATTTCTGACAATATTTTGGCACGTGAATCCGGGTAGGTTCTCTACAACTTGCACGATCAATTAACTGAAAATGTGGACTATGTAGAACCATCCCAAAGATTTTTTTTTAATCTTTCAAATCTCATTTATGCATTCTCCTTTTCGGCACCTTTTCATAAACAGTACGTCGTCATTTTCAGTACCATGACTGTATTTAAATATTCACCTCTATTTCATTCACTTCCTCAGGTCTATATCTAGTAACAATACTTTTTTACTCTCTTCAACTCGATCACGTGGCCATCACCTACTATGTTTTTGGTTCCACGTTTAAAATTAATGAGAGTTTGGTCAATACGCAGTTCCGGGGTACCCGCATCAAATGAAAAGCGTGTATAAAACAATTTCGCGACGCTGGAATGGGGGTGCACATTCTTTTATCGTCTCGTCTCAAAAACTCTGATTCGCCAATGTGAAGTAATTCCCCGTACCGTAATCGATGGAAACTTTTTAAAACTCGTCCTTCAACGATTTTTGCAGAGGAAGTTCCAAGCGGGAACCTTCCCTTCTGGGGAACGAAAAAAAAAGGAAGAAACACGACGCGGGGAAATGAGAAGCGGATGATATTGGGGGCGGTTAAATAGAACAGAAATGAAGAGGAGATGGAAACAAGAGGAATTGAGCCCGCAAATAAATGTGCTGGAGATTCGGCCGGAAGGAGAAAAAAATTATTTCTCCAGTCGCTGCGAGACGTAGTAACTCCGATGAGAAAGATATAACCCGCACTCTGCCGGAAACTGCTCCCTTGTGAGCGGGGCCGTAGGATGGGAATACTGGGAGCGGCAGGAAGAGAGTGGGAGGAGCCGCTGAGGTGAACGCAAGCGGAAAGGAGGAGAGGGAAAGCAAAATCTCCCGACGGGACGTCATTTAGACGGATGTTTTGCACATGAGTAAGGAGTACGAAGTCGTGAATAACGTGCGCTCGACTAACCAAGAGTTTTTGTTCAACAAAAAAAAGCGTCACGATTCGACCTTCGATCAATGTAATTTCACCCGAAACGTACGTAGACGGAGACATCCTCATACAAAAAAAATTAGACAAGTAAAATATTCTTATGGTTCACGAAACTTCATCGTTAATCCGACCCAAAGCATATTATTTCTGTGAATCATACTATTTTGGCCGCGGTGAATGATATCACGGCGTGAAATGGAATAGATGTGGAATGAGATGTCTCAGCATTCGTTTACGGACGAGTTCGTTCGAATGCAAAATTATCAAAAAAAATCTGAAACTCGCTCTTGTTCAAAAGCAGATGAAACCTACAATAGCAAAATTATCCCCAGACTATCCCAATCAATTTTATAACATTTGCGACAGCAAAAAAATAATAGCTACGAAATATTGGCATCCATCTCCAGTCAAACAACACGTCTACAATAACGAAAATCGAGTCGGCTGCCACCCAACTACCTCCTATGAGACACCACCAAACTCCATTACTAAGTGGTTCAGGCCTCACGAGCTCCCTCTTGGTGTGTCGAGAACTCCTCATGTCAAATTTTCCCGGGAACGACCGGGCCATGGTTTAGAACGTCCCAATAGTTCCCCGACGATGGAATCGAACGACACCACGGCATCCGCAAAAGGCCTCCCTTTTTTTCCACCCCACCTCACCCTTCGCTCGGAGGGATGACGAATACTCACGGAAAGGGTTAACCGACTCTGACGTGGCCGAAAGTGCCGTGGCTCTGTGGTTCCCGTCGCCTTGGATGAGGCGTGGTGAGCCCCGGTGTGAGTAAGAGCGATCGCGCGCGTGTGGAGGGATTGGGGCGGAAGGGGTCGTAAGAGGAGGGCGGGGTGGGCGTCGGGCGCGTGGGCGGCAGTTGCGACAGCCTAGGAAGGGCGGCAATCAATCCGCTCCTCATCTCAGCGCCGCCGGAAGCGGAAGTGGCCGAGGAGGCATCGGTGTGAGGGGAGAGGAGGAACACAGGTGGGGGAGAATTAAAGCCCGGTGGCCGACAGGGCTTCGATAGGTACGGTAGGAAAGCTAATAGAGAGAGCAAAAAAATAAATAACAAACAAAACGATGGGGGCATCATGCCTAGAATATTTATGTGAGGTGACTCTGTATGTTGTGGCTCTGAGACACAGGTTTCTGGGTTTTGCGTGCCTCCTAGAAAGATACCGCCGCTCTATGGTGCATCCCGAATCGAAGTAAGTAATCTGTGAATTAAAAAAGACGGCGAATTTGGATCCCTCATTCGTGCAAAATTGAATTGCAATGAACCAATAGAAAGCGTTACATTATCATTGGAAGAAATAATCGATTATCGGCTCTCGTCTTAGGGATGGGAGCATATCGAAACATGAAGATTTGACGTAATTTAAAGTGTACTCACTTTATGAGTTTAATACAAAAATTGAGGGAATAATTGGAAATGTTAGAGGATATCAACATGGGAAACTAGGGGGTGGAGTAATGTTCACTGCATCAGGCGCTGTACGACGGAAAGGTTCCATACAATATTATGAATAGAATGTGTTTTCCCACTTGAAAATTAAGACTATCGCAAAGCGTTCCGGTTCACTTGCAGCCATTATGGAGTATTATTTAGGTAGTCTACCGTTTAAGGAAGGTTTTAGATGGGCACATACCGTACTAAGATACATTTCTTTGTCTCACCCAACGTAATATAGCCTGACACATCATTGAGTGAATAAATGAAAAACATTTTTATTTTTTAACATGCACCTGATATGCACCTGATAATAATTAGGCCAAAACGCTTTGCGGTAATTTTTTAGCCATAAGTGCAAAAGTGATGATTTATTCATCATTCAATACGTGGGAAGGAGACACACCAAAGATCCAATTTAAGGAATTCATTTTTTTCTTTTTCTCATGCAAAAATCACTTTATTTTAAATAGAAAAGATAAGACTATCCAAGTTGTCTCGAAAATCAACTATTATTAAGTCTTATGCAAAATATCGAGGTAAATTTATAAATTTTACTCAATTTCAGGGCAGCCCCATTCATCCCTGGCGACCTTTATGGTAAAATGTGGATGTGAAGAGAAATGGAAGTCAGCCATCTCTGGGGTCGGCCTACTTTACGATTCTGCAAGGGTGACGTAAAATGCCGTTTCTAAAACCTCTTCGAGACCGCAGACGAAAACCAGACTTAAATGGCAGGTACCCACGCGAATGCGCAAAACGAATTCATAAACAGCGTGCACAGAAGACCACTGGGGTCTTTTGAATGATCTAGGAATACAATGTGTTCAAGGCGCAGGTGGAAAATAAAATTTGACATTTAATTAATTAAGTTTGCAATCTGAAATATTCTTAATCAAATTATTCCTTTATGTAAAGGTTTTAAGATTTATCAGCAAGTACTGTTTTTGAGGCGTCTTCCCTTGCCAAATTCAGCGAATCGACGACAAATCTCTAGCAATACATCCACAGTTTACGGAATAAACATTCATTTCATTCATAATTTCATCACGTAATTTGAACATAGAAATTTAAAGACAAATTTTATTTTAAATAATTCAAATACCTACGAAGCCTTACTTGATTAAAAATCAGAATGGAAGATGTGGAGCTATTGGCTGTTAAAGAAATAATCTCAAGGAAGAAGATCCTAAGGCCAACAAAAATAATTACGAAGAACTCCTATACCGGTATTTCGGTCACACAGGTGACCATCAACGGGGAGAAAATCAAATAGGGCACTTGACTTTGGACGGTGCCTGTGCACATTCCTCTTCTTAGTTCAAGTGCCCTATTTGATTTTCTCCCCGTTGATGGTCACCTGTGTGACCGAAATACCGGTATAGGAGTTCTTCGTAATTATTTTTATTGGCCTTAGGATCTTCTTCCTTGAGATTATTTCATTAAAAATCAGAATTAAAAATGATAAACCAGGAGCCTGAACCGCGAAAAGCTAAGGAAGTGGTACAGAGGAATGCCCTATCGCATCTTCAAGCTTCTCGGAACGTAGGGCTTTCCGAAGCCATTGATAATATCATTCCTCATGGAACGGGGAAGCTATAAAGCAGCAGCTAAAGTGAAATTGCTCTTTAATAAGTAACAAATCAACTATAACCTCTAAAGCGGATTACATGAGATGTATGACATTAATGCATACGCTTCCGAAGTCTTCTTCACCATAAGAGGGCTAGTCGTTCTGATTGATTGAATTAATTATTCAAAGAGCATTATTTACATTAGACCGCAGAGACCATCAACGATTCAATACAAGGGATTAATATATTGTCCTTGCGATGAAAATGAAACAAAAATTTGCCGATATTTAGGAAAAATGCCGTATGAGGGGACCATCGCTTTTCAATATTGTTTATGACTCATAGAATCTGCCGCGATTTCATTTTTCCAACCAGATTCAAATCTAATCACTGAAACGTCTTTTTTCACGGCTAATATTTTTTTATAGATGATCACGTAGGGATGCATATTTAAGTTAGCGGAGTTTTTTTCGAACTGATTTATTTACATAATGGTTGCATCGCTTCGGCATCTGTCAACCAAAAATAGAAAATTACAAAAGTTTAACTAAAATCACGAATCGGAAGAGGAAATATTTCAAAATGCTGAGTCGAGCTTGGGCATTAATTTTTATTGAGTTTAAGAGAACAATGAAGATAAATTAGCTATTGGGAATCGTAATCTCATCACATCTATGTGATTCCATGCAAGTCGACCAGCAAACATTTCGCGTCACAAATCGTGTCGGAAGAAAGACCGGTTACGAAGGAATGGCTCAGATCAGATGAAAAGTCTATCTCCCTATAGTCCGACGCCAACTCGCCACACGACCGAAGGACTCCCTGAAAAGGACGGTTAACTCTTTTCCTCCTCTTTACATCTCGATCTTCACACCAAGACTCCTATCCACCAGCGCACTGACAAAGGCGTGACGACTCCTGCGTTAAATTTGCCGCGTAAGAGAGAATAATGGAAATGACAGACACGGTCCTACGCATGGGTTCTCTCACCCCACAGCCACCCTAAACGCTCCCTCCGCTCAGCGGCCACTCGTGAAAACATTTTAGCATTACCATATCGAGGCTGGACTTGCATTTACATCGAGGAGGGGGCGAAGGAAGGGAAAAAATTCATTTTCATTGCCACCTGGCATTCAAGGGCCACGGGAAGAGGGTGGGGGGAGCACGATGGTCGACAGGGAGTGAGAAGAGTAGGGGAGGAGGGAAAAGGTGGGGGTGGGGGAGAGTGGCAGGAGTGGGCGGATGTCTGCGGGTTGCCCTTAAGGGTATGAGAGGAGTGAAAAGGGGAAAGTGAGTTTTCTGGCGTCGCCCACTGGCTCAGGTGAGGGAAGTTCGGAACTTCTACCCCATTCTATTACTCCCCTCCTTCCTCCACTCCACCGGTTCGAGAGGACACCGTAAAACGAACCCCAACGCCCTCCAAATTCCCACCAACCCTCCCGCCTTTCACTCCTTCCCTCCTCCCGAAAAAACGTCCTCATCTGCAAACCCTCTTAACTCCACCGCACCCACTCCGATACCTTCGAAAAATCGAGAAGGAAGATCGGCGGCGGGGGGGGGGGGAGGGGTGGGCGACGACGGGGATCAGCCGTATCTTACCGTGCCAGGGTGCGTGGGAGGGGGGTTAGGAGTCGGAAATTTTAAGGGGGAGCCCAGTGCTGGAAAGGGGTCGTGTGTGTTACCTCCCTCCCCACAGCTCTTACAGGGACCCACTCCCCTCGATCTCCGCCCCAGGGAATATCCGGGGGTGGGCGGGTGATGGGACGGGGCGGAAAGGACGCGTGGGTGGGTGGGGCGAATAAAGGGGCAGTGCACCGATCGCCACGGGGGCAGTTTGCTTAATCGCACTACCGCGTTTGGACGCCGGGGAGGGAGGGAAGCGGGCAGTCACCGTTTCCCCCTCACCCTGCCAAACTGGTTACCGAGGTCTCTCATTCCTGAGGGCGGGGAGATCGACCGTTTGATACACGGAATAATTTCCATCCAGAAGAATTACCACGAGTCCGTTGGCACGATGTGTGTCCGAACGCATAGGAAAAAAATCCCTCGTCCGACTGACGGCTATCGACGATCATGGAGGAGTGGGCGGGAGCCGAGGTCGGCCTGGGAGCGACGCAATTTCATTGAATCCAATCGTCATCGAATCAGGGGTCGCAATTTACAGATGCCCACGCCGCGGGATTTTAGAATGGGCGTGGGGAGGTATTTTACATCGGCTCCGATATCATTGGATAGCAACAGAGTATAGGGGGCTGCTCCATCACATGGAAGCGTCGTCGGCGTGGACCTCCATTCTAAGCGAAGATGGTTGAGACGACCCCAGGTTATGCGCAGCAATGTATTCTATTCCGTAATGATCACCGAATGGCAATCAAATGAAATTATTATTCTGCAAGGTGCGGAATTCTCTGCTGCTGGTATAGAAAGGGGTTATGCCTATAGCCAATAATAACGAAGAAGGATGGAGGATACTCTTACGTTGATATTTCGGTCAACAGCGGATCATCAATAAGGTGATTTTTTGTCGGGGCTTGGAAGTGGGAATATGTAAATACATTTTGCAGCATTGATGAATACAATACTGAAAGACGTTTAAGAGATTCTTCCCATCTTTCATTATTATTAGCTATAAAATTAGCCCCTTTCAACATTACCAGCCAATAACCTTCACTTCTTAGTTTTCGCTTATAGTCTTATTGCAGTTATTTTAGTAACCTGCAAACCACCACTAGGGTGTGTGGTAGGGGGTGAATACACACTGGACTAATTTTGATCCGAGGGTAATACTATATGAAAAGATTTCGCTCCCCAAATACGTGCTTTTCTGTTAGACACGATTAGTGTGGTGAAACATAGACCCTGTTATGGTGTGTTTATAAACTTACCTTGAGCTACCTACGGGCTCTAGAATGCAAAGAAAATTGCTCTATTATTTTAATCGCCATACGTAGAAACTGAATTTATCGTCATTAAGATTAGAAACGAAGTCGAACTTTGTTGCATTGCACACTAAGGTTTAATAATACCCTCCACAGGCTAAATTATCATTGTAAAGTGGTGTAATACAAGCCATGAAAAATGGATACAAGGCATGTTGAGTGGTAATTGAACGTTGAGGACTCTGATAAAGGAGATAATGTTGGCCAAGCGACGTAAAATCAAGAAAAGAATAGCAATCTTGGCTGAATGAAGGGGGCGGGAAGTATGAGGAGCTGAAAAGTGATTTATTGAAATACAAGGTGATATCATCATTTACAACGGGCCTTAGAAGTGTGGGCATTTTAGGGAAAAATGTGCAGTGACTTATTACTATCATACCTGGTACCTTCGAGAAACAATAGTCAGTTGTCAATTTTGAAGACTCTGGGTGCGATCGCATTTTATTTCGGAATCCATCACGCAGCGGGATATCATTAATGGCAACAGAAAATTTCAATTTTGTTGAGATATCAGTTTCAGTATAATAAACAGTTCGAATATTCTATTGGAATGAGACTCTTATGATAGGGTTCATATATCCAGTTTAAATGCAAACCCTTTCGCTACTGCTGCTTAACAAATATGAGAATTTCTTTCCATAAATTTAAATATCACTAGTGTAATTAAATTTCAACTTGTAGTCCTTACTACTCCCCAGGTGGCTTGCGTGCCAGTTGTACATACATCCCTTGGTGTCACGTATTACAGAATTTCCTCAAATACTATTTCGCCGACAAATGTGCATCACACTTAGCAGAGATAAAATAAAATTATTTTAAATTTCATTTATTAAGTTCGGATGCAAAATAAATAAGAAACGAAGCGAAGGGCCCACAGTGAAACAGGTGCAGTTACTTAAAAATTCCAGTTTTCTTTTTAGAGTTGAGGTGAATTATGGCAGTAGGAACTCATGAAACTTGTTGCTGACAAAATTACATTAACAAATATTATGATCGATTAGTTGTGGATATAACTTCGATCTAATAGCAATGTAGCCAAATATAGCAAATAGGAATTAAGGCTTGTAACAAAGAACTTTCTTTAAAAACATTTTACATTCATTAAACAAATCAATAACCATGATTTCAAACTCAGAAATTCCTTTAAAAACAAATAACTATTATTCCTCATTCTTAGCCGTCATCCTAAAGACATCTAAAGCTTTTGGAGTCGAATTACGTCGAAGTATCGGGATACGAAATTCTTCCGGAATGAGGCAACGAAAACTCTTACAACAAACGATCCTGCACCAATGACGAGAGGCAGCAAGCAGTTCCACCATAAGGCACTCATGAGGCAGGACAAGAAGATCGATCAAGTATCAACTGCCACATCCTGGGGCTAAAGTGGAAGTCACGGATTCGGCCGCAGTACTGCGCCGTGGAAAGCAACGGTAAACGGCCACATCGAGGGCACACAAGAACCAGGAACTTAATTACAAAGTAGTCAACTTCATTTCCGTAGAGTTATGAATTAGAATTAACTTTTAGGAAATCAGAGCTCAAACCTGTGATAAGACTTAAATATTTGGGGTCAGCAGATGCAAAAGAATGCACCCTGCAGCTAATAGAGCATTAAGTCGAACGAATCAATTATATGGGTGACATTTTAGCCAAGTTAAGAAATTCTGGCATACCTAAGGCTTTGTATCACTGTGCTGCTATATTATACCTTCCTTACTTCTTTTTTTACATGAGATATTTAAACTTCTTAGATATATTAATTAGATATTTTAGCACCCTGCAAACCACCGCTAGGGTGTTCGAATAAACAGCATACATACATGAATATAACAATAAAACAACCCGAACAAATAGATTTAATTGTTATGCAAAGAAGACATGTAGGCTAGAATCAGATATTAATGCAATTTTTCAGTGATAGGTGACGCGTATTCTGACGCCACTCCTTGGCAAGCATCTGGGACATCTCACGAGATCCAAATCTTGGAATTATGGCCAATTTATGACGAGGACTCTGTATATGAAGCCGAGACATAGCTGATGGGAGCAACACATGCAATGGCAGTGGCGCCAAGGTTCACGCATTTGAAAATTTATGTAGATAACATGGCAATAATAAGAGCCTTGAATAAAGGCTAGGATCAATTGTTTCACCACCCCCGAACCCATTGATATGTATATCAGAACAATAAAGAAAGAGTAACATTCCGTGACGTGGTGCCACGTACTATCTGGAAAAAGAGAAATTCCCTCCCGAACGCCTACTGCATCGGGAATACCGAAATGGATTGTGTAGACTCAATTAAATACTTAAGAGTTACCCTCACTCACGAACTCTCCTGGATTAAACACATACGGGGAATACTGTATGTGGACAAGCTATCAAAAAATTAAGATTTATTAGAAGAGTACTTGGTTAATGTGATTAAAAGGTCAAAGAGAAATGTTATCTGTCGCTGGTTAAGCCTCATTTAGAATATTCTGCAAGTACTTGTATATGACATCCTCATGAAGTTGAATTGATTGCCAAATTGGATCGCATGCAGCGTAGAGGAGCTAGATTTTTAAAACATTATAATAAAATTAGTGGCGTATCCAAAATATTAGTGCAGCTAAGCTGGGAATCACTCACAGAGTGAAGGTTAAATTAGAGATTAAATCTCTCGGAAGAATTGGAAGGAGGTCCCTTTAGCAGTGATGTTAAAAATTTATTATTATTACCCCCATCGGACTGCGGTAGGAGAGATCATGTCAGTATTGTTAGGGAGATCAGGCGCAGAACAGATAGCTTTAAGATTTCATTTTTTCCACAACGATAAGGGATCAGAATAACATTGTCCGACTGCGGCAGGGTCATATTCGGGTCAAAGTTAGTCTGAAGTGTATTCACCTCCTGCCACAAACCCCAGCGGTGGCTTTCAGGGTACTTAAATAAAAATATATATAAATCCGACCAAGTATCCTTCCAGGTCCATCCTGCTTCAGTAAGCCACCGCTATTCGATGCGGCTCAATCGGGAGGGTGACAGAGGCAGAGTGATTCTCATGGAAGAGAGAGTCGGTCAGAGAATAGGTTAGAAGGGGCGTGGCCACCCAAGCACAAATTTAACAAATCGATTTCGGAAGGCGTAGTTCCTTCTGACTGGAAAATAGCTAACGTCACCACTATCTTTAAAGGATAAATAAACACGACCCCAGTAATTATCGACATATTTCCTTAACCTCCATGTCCTGTAAAATCCTAAAGCATAACATTACTGACACAGGAACGGATAAGCACTGACGAAAATATTTAGGAACATGGATGTTACATTCTCCTACAACTCGCTTCATTGCTGGCGACCAACGCCCCCGGTCCCGCGCTCTTGGTTGGGGTGTCGTATAAATAAATTTGCAGATTTGATGCATTTGTGAACTTTCCGTCCTGCAAGAGTAGAGTCCGTTGTTATGATAAACTTAGTAGGGGATCAAAAATATTAGATGAACTACGTAGGGAAACACTCACGGAGCGAAGCTTAAATTGCAGATTAAATCTCTTGCATTAATGCGTTCGTTATCTTCTGATGGATAAACGACCGCCTGATATTCCAAAATGACTTACGAGTAGACTTCTTTACCGACTGGGTTATAAAAATAAAATAGGCATTAACGAAGATCAGAAGATCCCGCGATGAAACCCAAGAGAAGCAGAGAAACTATCGGGAGGTGAGGAAATGAACAATGGATAGAGAAGAATGGCGATATGCAATAAACCAATCTTAGGATTTAAATACTAATGATTATGTTGATATAATGATTAATATAAACCATAAGCAAAGTAATCAACCCGAAGGCCGGTTGGGAAGATGACGGCAGGGTTCACCCAATACTAAGCCAGATGGCGTGTGAAATTCACACATCAGGGTAGAGAGGCATTTCACAGGAAGATCGGATACCCGAAAAATCATACAACTTGGGAAGCTGAGGGTGCCCAAGAGGCATGCCCGGGAATCGAACCCGGACCCTCTTGCCAGCATTCCACCGCTCTACTATATTGACTACCACTTCCCCACAATGAATAATATATCGAGATGTAATTTAATGTCTGTGGCTGTAAATGGTGTACATGGAGGAGAAGAAGGGGTAAGTTTGTAGAGCACGAGGAGGATATATTAAGCACGTCGCTGTGGTAATTGCATAAACTTGTCCAATCCAGAGTATATCCAACTAATGGTAAAATATTTCAAATAATGGAATAGTTAGATGGAAATTGTGCCTTATTTCGACGCAATGGAAATGAAGTTTCTTGTCTAGGTATCGCGCACGCAAAGAGAAAGTACTCTTTAAAGGTGACATGCTGTGAAATGGGTGGAGTAGCTTTAAAAATTTAAGGGCTGACTTCGTATAAGTGTATAATAAAATGTATAATCTCTAATCTTGAAAACCCATTAGCATATCCTGAGTAATGTTTCATAAGAAAGTGAAACACAAAGGTATATAAGGAGCCAATATTGTATCGCATTCATTCCGCAGAGAATGCCGTTATTTTATTTGATCCAACACAAATCTGCAATTTTTTCCGCAATTCCATGCCAAATATGACCTTCCGATACACATTTTTAGATTTTCATTTCTGGACGTGAAGAATGGGAGGTTTATTGGAATAGTTCTTCGAATTAAAACGGAGGAAATTCGATGCAAAGACTTCCTAAAATATCGGGGAGGAAGGAAGTTGGCGCGCTAGAGGGATGTGCGTGACTAGTAGGTCAACGATTCTTGCTCGATAGAGTTGCCTCTCTGCAGGGAGTGGCCAGTTGTAAGTTTCACGGAGCAGCAAAAGTCTGGAGGCTCCGATCATCCATAGGTTATGTAATAATACCTCATGTGGCCTCAAAGAATAGAGAACTTGAACCCAAGACCGGTCCCACACGTTCATAAAATGTTAACGGCGCTACTCAATGTGGGAAACAGAAAAATAAAAACTATAGGAAAACCTCACTGAAAAACGAAGAAGCTGCCCGATCTGAATTTGGATTAATATTATTTGTCTTGAGAGAATATACTTTAATTCGTGGATCGATATTTTTTTGACGGTTTTGAACGGAGGATTAATTACAAAATAATAGTTAACATCGTTTAGACTTCTTTTTTGGCTGCAAAAAATATTAAAACCATGGACATGGCTGACTACAGGGTAATAACTAACTAACTAAATAGAAAATATATTAATGCAATTGAAGCCATACGTACGTGATTCAGGAAAGCGACACTAATCATGGTGAGTGAAATAAATGAAATGTATATGCATAGTCATGCAACACCATAGTTGCTTTCATTGAAATTTTGATAAATGACTGAGGAAAACTTCATGCACAATTAAACCATGCACGCCTCACGTATGCTGTCAATTTTAAACAGCATTCTGAAACTATATAACAGTGCGGTTCCATTCTTTTTTTAAAAATAATGATTCTCTACAAAAATCTTTACTAGGCACATGTTACAGAGACGCAAACGAGAATACTTATACTTCCATCGGCAGCATCAATATTAAAGGAGGGAGATAATGAACGCGCCGCTAATGAGGTCGCAGATATCCATTGCGAGCGTCCGCGGCGAAGCATTACATCACCACAAGTAGAGCAAAGGCACGCATGCCGTGGTTATTCCTAATAATTCCTTCTCCCATGGCAGGGACAGTAGCCTCAGTTTAATTCAAGTATTAAACAGACCTAGAAAATGTGGTTTATTGTACCGAACTTTTTAACCAAGATTAATATTTTCAATATTCCTTTTACTATACACGGGAGCACCTAATAGAGGCTGCCCTTAAATTACGCACGTATGGGGTGCAATTTCATGACTTTTCCTTACTGAGGTAGGGGGAGGTTTAGGAGGAATCTTACGTAAGGTTTATTATTGCATTATTTCACCCATTGTTGACGAAGAAAGACAATGCTTTATCACTTAAGCAGATATAGTACCAACACATTTTTTTCATAAATGAGTCCTTTCGTAATAATTTAAGTATTCATCAACCAATACAACAATTTCAATGAGTAAAAGTCATTCACCTTGACCCGGATTCGAACCCGGATCTCTCGATGTCCGGTCGGGTGCTTTAGCCAATTACGTTACCGAAGCGTCCTCTTACAGGCGTCCTGTACTTGTTATCTCGGTCAAGGCGAATGATTTTTATCCTTGGACATTGTTGCATTGTAATGCGCATTAGCGGATGTCTCTGTTAAAAGTTACTTCCGCGGAATCTACCGCAGTTTTATTGAATTCATTCATCAACCCGTTAAAAGAATTATTTAATGTTTCTTCCATTTCACTCTATGCACAAGTATGTATGCTAATACCACGGTTGCCATTAAAAGTGCTGCACTTTTTCAGTAAAACAAGTAACTGAATTCGATCAGTATTCAGCGTAAAAAAACGCTTTCGTCAATCCTAAATGCAAAATTGCATTTTTTAGGAAAAGGCTTGCTTGTTTGGTATTACAATTGGCATCAATAATTACGCAAGACGGGGAGAGTAGGGTTCGTATTCTACGGATCCTCATGGAGAGAGGGAGGGATAAAAAGTCAACGATGGTCTTACATAATTTATGGGCGGACGTAATAAAAAACGTAGTGTGCATGCATGAACGGTGTGATACAAGTCTCTCGGAAAGTACGTACATATATAAGGAGACGGCCATTAGCATTTAAGTACGAAGCGAGTCTTTTCCCTTTATATCTAGCCATAATTTTTGCGGAAGAAACAAGAGCACATAGCAGAAGAGGCAGGACGCCAGTTATATTAATAAGTGATGAAAATAGATAGCATGATAGCACATGGGAGGAGTAGAAATACGTTTACTTAAAAATGAGGATTTTAGGATTTTATTTAAATATTTGAAAGCAGTGTTACATATAATTTATAAAAGGATTAAATGATTTACATTAGTCTAGTGCTTGTACTCATCAAAAACTTACCCTGACCCGGTAGACCACTCTTAGCAAAATTTAGCTTCTCCTACGAATTTATAGCATGGCTTTACGACAGGAAAAATGAAATCATCGCGCTTATTACGAATGCTCATTGAAAACACGGCCGTGAAAAGTAACCTGTAGTTAGGATTATTCCCTCAGTGTCCAAAGTAAACTCGCTTGATCGCATTTTTATGAGGTTGAGCCTACCATGTGGTGCTCGTCCACCCGTCTTGAGTGAAATAAGAGTGCGGTATTTTATTGAATTTAAATTAATTATAGTAAATAATCCCAACATTATTTTTTTCTGGAGTTAAGTGACTTTGTTTACTAAATAAAGCCACCCATGGGAGGCTTCCAAAAGTTGTAGGGAAAGGAATCAGTGCTTCAAGCAATCAGTAACTATGGCACTTGCTTTTCCGATTGCACATTACCTCAGCTTTAGTTTTATGAAACTAGACCTCCTAAAATCACCCGCAAAATGTAAAAGTATTTTTCCCGCATTACGTTGGAAAGTAAAAAAAATAATTAAGCTTCGTTATCGCAAGGTCAACTATTTTTGTGTATAATGGATTGCATTTTAAAAGAGATACAAACGTTACTGTAACGCTAGTATTCTTGCGTAAATACACAATATACCTACATTGATATTTTGAAGGCAATTTATTGCTCACTTTCGCTACGTTAAAACTACGAACTCCATAGAGACCATGATTCGCCAACATCTTGTCGGCAGGAAGCGAACTAAAAACAATACTTCTTAGGTACACTTTCGAAAAGAATTAGAGTTTCCTCTGAGAGCTCTGCCCCAGAAATTATTCCTCGCTCTCCCTGTTTATAATACCATTAAATTATGAGCTGCATGTTCATATTGCACGGATAAGGAATCATCGCTCATGCAACAAATGGGAGCAAGCGACTCGAAGAATATATGCGCATCGCCCAGCGCACTGTATCAGCAGCCCACCGAAAAATGAAATCTTGCCTACGCCCAAATTTTATTTATTTTTTTACTTCACTGAGTCATTAAAATTCACCTCACAACAAAGGAAGATTGGAGAGTGAAACATTAAGGGCCGTCACGTCGCAAGCGCGACGCCGAGCGAAAATTAAGAAAGAGCACGATGTTATAAAAACCATAAAAATGCTTTGTCCTGCTGACTCTCAAGCTTTTCACGAATAAACTGACTTGCCAGGGAGGAGGTCGTAATCCCTTCGGAAGTAGACTCCCTCGGCTCTCTCCGAGCTGTGATCTAAGCTACGCACAACCAACATACCACCATCCCCTTCCATCTCCCTCGCACCCACTTACGCACGTTTAGGCCTTCCCTCGTTTCTTCCCTCCCCTGACCCGAAGTCCTCCCAATCCCATCCTTAGCCCCGTCATCCCCCCCCTCCCTTCAGCGTCCCTTACCTCGTCGACTCACCCTTCAAAAACGCCTCGCTCAATCAAGGCCTCAAGAAATGGTCCCTCTACCCGCTCAACCTCTTTGCCTTTCCCGACCCTTGAACGGGGACCCTTACTCGGCCTCTCTCCAGAAATCCACTAACGCTCGTGGATGAAGTGAAAAAAAAGGAACCCATCGTCGATGTTTCAGGGCGTAACTAATTTCCCAAAAAGCACAGGATTACCCCCGGAGCATAATTTCGTTTCGTTTACTAAGAAACGAGGGAACTCTCTTTAGCCTCACCCGCCCCAAGCAAACTAATGGTGCAGAGATTAACGACCTGGAAACAGTCACAGCGAATTACGAGTGGTGAATTCAATAGTGCCGTTTTCCCTTCAGCATATTTTTCGGGACTGAAATCCTCTTCGGGAATGAACTTGGAAATTTTCACGGACGGAAAAATTAAAAGAAAAAAGTCGTCCATGCCGTTTGAGAGGGTTAAAAGGAATTCCTGATATTTTCCCGAAGTATAGTGATATGTAAATAAGACGAGGGATCCCTATATAACATTTCAACGGCTTCTCAAACGTTGTCTGCAGGCCTCTGTATACCAGAGCATGCCCGCTCAGAGGCGTGGGGTTCCGAAGCTTCTGTTTACATGCAAAATACCTCTTGTGAGAGATCCTCTCATGAAATATGATTTGAAGATAGAACGGAATATTTGCCCAACGATGGATGTGTTGAATCTTTTGCTTGATATTAATAGAACACTTTTAAGTTTCATTTTAAAATAATAAAGAGTTAACTAAAGAAAGTTTAGATCATACACGTGACATCATGCCTGCAGAAGTAAAGAGCGCATTGCGTTCCAGAGTTCGAGAATAGTTTTTATTCGACTTTCTGAAGGTTTTTACAGATACAAAAACAACAACTTTATCAATTAAATACAATAAAATGATGAATACGCATCATTTCGCTTCATATACATCAGAAAGATGACGAGCTTTTGATTCGTAGATTATTTTATTCGGCAGAAATTATAAGAATATTTGGCGAAAATACTTGTGAATTGAGGAATCTGAATTTTAATGGTAGCCAGGCGTAGATAGAAGACGGTTGACCATTTGAGGCTTGATATGATACAGGATATGAATTCCGATCTTTCAAAATGAGGTACCAAAGTGGCACAACTCCAAAGGTTAGCAGTTTCTAGTGTGTGTGGGAGTAATTGAATATTCACTTAGGCACATGAATGAAGGCAAAACTAATATAGTAAACGGAATAGGTACATTAATTTATTTTCCTCGGGCAAATTCAAGACAGGTCGCCATAATTTTACGCTTCCACACACACTCCGAGGTATATTTGGGCCGTCCGTAAGCCTTATATTTTTCGCAGCAGTGTTGAAAACATTGCTTACATTCACCGAAGGAAGCTCACGAAAGAACCAAGAGATTGGAAGGAATCGGAGCCGTGGAAAGCTACTTATTTCCCCGACGCGTTTTAACAGCATTAACTTACTTACCATGTCATCCTAGCACTAAGTAAACTAGTACGCATGACTACGTGCATGCATAGCCTCCGAGGCTGGCCGACTAAAAAATAATTCTCGAGAATCCGTAAACACAGACAATAATCAAAGAGGCGTTGTAAGTAGACGGCGCCGCCGGCTAAACAACCGCCCATTGATTTGCAAGCGCCCCCTACCTCCTCCATCCCTCCTCCCCAAAACTTCGCTCCTCACTCACTAACCTATCTTTATCACTTTCGTGGCTGCGGTTTTCGCGGTCGGCGGAAGAAAATGGGATGATGCGCTCGACTTACTCACTTGCACCGAGTCACCGACGGACGGATGGGACTCCCTCCTCCCGCACCCCCGCTTCATTCCGCCCATCTCATTCCACCCCTCCCCTCTCGCCCTCCCCTCCTCTCCCCTCCCCGCGTGCCCCCACCCAATTAGGTCGTGAACTGAAGGAGCGGGGCGGTCGCCGTCCCCCGAGAGATTAATGGGGATTTACCCTCGTTACTTCCGCCATCATCCCCGACACAAGCCCTCTCCCCACCTCCCCCCAAACTCTCCTGCCTCTCGCAACCATCCTCCCTCCTTGAGAGGAGTGAATTGAAAAAAAGTGGCAGGCGGTTCGAAAAATCCCCCGCCCCTAATGCTTTCCACCTCGCTGCCTTATTAAAAGTTGCCATGTTTCGTTATCTTCTGTCTTCTTCGAGCATTTTATCCCTTCAAACGCTACACACAATTTAATAGGTTGTCCTATCAAAGTGTTTGATGGCCACTGGAAGATATTTCTAATTTAAACGATATCTCGACCTTTTCAAAGGACGGACGCAATTTTCTCAACGTGCAGTTATGTTTAGCCACAGGCTGGGGGCAATACGCTCTAATTTCTGTAATTAATTACACAACTGAGGGATAAAACAGAATTTACCCATTACAGTTCGAGAAGTGTTAATTCGAAACTTTAGGAGGAAATTGAATTACGTAAGAACTATAACTAATTCAGTGGCGTGATAAAGAAACTCGCAGTGAGTAAATGCATGCACACATGACACCTATAATTTCATAATTTAAATCTGGGTCACTTCATTTTTCTGAATCATGTAGGTAAGCCTCAAAGCCGCATCAATCAGCCGTAAGTCTCAAAGGAAAAAAGTGAGCAATCCTAAGAATCCTGTCTTGAAGGTAGTACATTTGCCTAGCGGATAAGTTAAGTGTGTTTTCTAGGGAGAATAAAATTTAGTTGGATCTGACCTAAAATTAATTAATTCAAAACCAGATTCATATAACCCTTTTATTCAGAAAAATTTCGCGAACCAAGGATGGCTTGTTTTACAAGTCACCTGCTGATTTAGCATGATACCGAGATACGTTATCGTCTTACTCCGCGGATCAGAACCTCCTTGACTGAGATCTTCATGGTTTCTACCGGTTACGTTTTTTTTTAGAGAGGAGACTACTGCCTGTGTTTTTCTCGGGTACTTGTATATCACTTTACTTTGGTCCTACACCATGAGATCAAGTCGCTAGTAGGTCGCAGGAGCTATTCAGTGATTTATCTCTTCTGGAATCCTTTTGCTAGTACTGGCGCATTGGTGTATAAGGCAATTGTGACCTCACAGACATTTTCAATTCTTGCGTAGTCCGCCGTAAATGCATTTAAAATCAGTCCCACGTGCACCAAGAGTTGGGGAACTCCGGCCGCTATCTGTTTTACACTGTTGTTTTTATGTGCCAAAGTGACCCTAACGGTTCTTCTTCTATTATTGAAAATATCTCCTTTGCCTGTCCGACTAATTTATTCATCTCATTTTTAAAAAATAAACATTCACGCCACTCTTAGTCAAAGTTTTTGGCAGTGTCAAAGTACACTCGGATTGGTCCTTCACTTATAGCAGCCGTTGTAAAATCTACCTCGCGGTGCAACTGCTATACCGTTCCCCTTACCAGTCGGAACCCAAACTGACCCAGTGAAAAGATGTTACGTTCATCAGTAAGAACCGAAGGTACACGGTTAATATTTCATCCGGGACCTTACCGCATTCAGTAAGGAGATCGGTCGGAACTTATTGGGGGTCAGTTTTACCTTTTCCTTGTAGATGTAAGCTATTCTTTCCTTTCCTCGTGGCCTCATGGAGTATTCTCGTTTAATGGAGTATTTTGTCACTTTTAATATGTACTCAACGGCGGTTCAAGGAGTACATTTCTAGACTTCGTTAGGATTACCAACCGGTACCGATGCCTTTGGTATTGGCAGACTTATGATGATTTCAGCCACTGTCTGGAGATCAATCAAGTGTCAGCATGCAACTCTTCCACATTGTCCAGTGTGTCTTCTTAGACTAAGCGCTCTATCACGGACCCAAAGCCATCCTATGAATTCTGATTCTAGCTAGTTGGCTAGGTGCCCAGCATATTCTTCGGCTTATGGTATTTTTTCCTTCCGCGATAAGTGGCCGATCCTCCCTTGGAGTTGCTCTTAGCTTGTGTGTCAATTTCCATACACTTGCATTTCTAAATTTTACTTCCTTTACTGTGTCCTCCTAAATCTTTTCCCGTAGGGATCGCAGCTAGTTAAGTATTCGATGATTAACCTTCCATCAAATATCTTTTTTTTAGTGCATAGTTTCCAATGCTCCTCGGACTTTGGTGCGTTCGTATGCGCTTGCTCTGAGACGTTAACTCCTATTAAAATTACCAAGTCTATTACGTCGCCTTGCTCTTGGCCCCGAGGATTTAGCCTTGCTCTTTCGTCCAGCGTAATTAGCCGGTCGCTCTCATTTTCCATGCGTTGTCTGGGATTCCTTCCTCGTCGGTTTTATGTTCTATGGTTCCAGTCGCCACCCACGATAGTGGTTTTAATAGCAGTGGGTCACTGCTCATCAAAAATTGTGTGTAGTTCCTGGTGACATCTTTTTGGGGACTAAGATAGCAGCTTCTTTTTGACATATAACTGGTTACATTTGTCTGTGGTGATTGTTGCGCTCACTCTTCATTTGACTGAGGTCAAGGCCTTGTTTAAATCAAATTCATGTCGTTCCTGCCGAGTAGGGGTACTTCAACTGGAACCGTGCTGTTGGTCATTTCCTTCTTATTATTGTGAACTCATTCATCCTAAATCAATGCATCTTCGTCTGAATGATGATTTTTTTTAGTTTTTAACACCAGATAACCCAGGGAAGCATTCCAATGTTTGTAAACGTCTCTATTCCCTTGGCCTTAACCGTGAGCCTGCTATGTTCACATAAGTCCAGCTGCAAGGTTCTTATGTATCATGTTACGTCAGGGCGATTTATTCGCGTAACCGCTTCATAATAATGGTTTTTCTTTTTTTAAATTGGATTGTGCTTTGAACTTATCTTCATCATTATTTCTCTGACGATTACAAAGTACATCCAGTCAGTTTTTTCGTCACAACGTTATAACGTTAACTTAAAGAGTTCTCAGAAACTTTTTCT
Organism: Hetaerina americana; assembly: GCF_022747635.1. Taxonomy (NCBI): domain Eukaryota; kingdom Metazoa; phylum Arthropoda; class Insecta; order Odonata; family Calopterygidae; genus Hetaerina; species Hetaerina americana. The sequence continues at coordinate 91,438,041 of NW_027286874.1, forward strand.
CTTTTAAGTTCTTCGCTTATTGTTTTCCCATGACGTCAAATTTAAAAAAAGGCCGTTTCGGTAAAGGAAATGTGAAATATAGCTTTTTGCTTTTTTCCGATGTGGGGCATCTGATTAAAATTTGATATGAATTATATTTGCAAAAAGTGAATTTTAAAAAGGCAATGACACTACTTAAAGGAGCTTTGTTTTTCTACGTGTGCGTAGGATTATACGTTCAAATTATATTGAGAGTCAAGCTTTAGAATGTGAGCCATCAGTAAAAGAAGGCGGTAAAAACTATCAAAAATTGTGTTTGAAGGAGAGAGGCATTGGAATTATGAGAATTTTACACAACTTTCTCACGTCCTAATGCTGAATTAAAATCTTTATTTTCACTCCTAATAGTCAATCGTAAATGGTGAATTTTACATATGGGTCATTAAATAAATTTCGGAGGCGGTCTTGCCCTATACGTGTTCTTTCATCTTCCATAAGTCGAAATTTAAAAAATCAATTAGAAGTTTTACTGAATTGTCAAAATCTGAAGTTATTCCTTAAAGAAAGATGTTAGTACTCCAGAGTATTATATTACTGATTGAAATTTTGTTTGAAAAAATGCTTTAAGAAGAAAATATTCATAAACAGAATTTAGGTAGAAGTATTTCAACCTTCGATTTTTCAGATAGAGGAGCAACACTTACGTATGGCCATTAACATACGGAATCAATCCTAAATTCAACAAATATACCTGAATTGTTCACCTCAGGTGAGAAAGTAATATGAGGGTGTTTTCAGCTCATCCCTGGTAAAAAATCTATAAATACATATATAAGAGAAAACCAATGGATTTATTCACTGAAAACTTTGAAAGTAGTCTTCCTGACATAGGACATGCTGAGAAGACCTGTTTCCGTTAATTTTTCATATGATATTCTCGCAAAAAAATTTAAAATTCATCTCTAATCTCAAAACCTTTGCGATACAACTGGTGAGTTTTAAGCAATACCTGTATCTTGGACAAGTATTTTTTAGGAATATTCTGTGAAAGTGTAACGTAAAAATGCAAAGCGATGGACGTATTTACGTATCTCGTAATCCCGACGAATAGGAAAAAACACTCATAATTAATCAAAGTTATAATGAACATTTTATTATGTTAGTTATACATATTAACTCTAACCTGTTACAGGGCATGTGGCTCTATTTTAAAGGATGAATTTGATGAATACGTTCAAAAAACTCCTCATAAGGAAATCCTTCACGTCGCTCTTCTAGAGGCAAACCTATATCTTCTAAAAACGTTCAGAAACATATTCATTACTTCGAAAGGAACGGCAGTAGAAACTGATAAACGATTGGCAAGCCACCACGCGGTAGGAAATCTTCGATGAGTTCAAAATAAATTCGAAATTTTTCCTACTTCTCCAAACCTGCATATCCTTTAATTTTTATGTTTTCCATCCGAGCCAAGATACGTAACGTGAGAATGCGAACGATTTTATTTGCTTCGCCATTGCCGGTCTTTTCGTTCTTCCCTTTCCATTAATTACTCTCATATGATAATCACTGTATAGTTTCATCTTGCAAGTGAAAGGCCACCCTCGTCCATTGTAAGGCTCACGAGTATACGCTGAGTTCTACAGTATCCTTTCTCCGATAAAACTAATTTTCTCTCGCACTTTCTCTCTCTTTTCCCCGCCGTACTTTCCCCTAAAATGCACCGACGCCGCGACGGGAGGAAATAATTCTCCGCTCCAGTCCTTTCATCTTTCATCCCTCGGACCGAGTATCGCAGGAACGCCGTTAGAGCCAAAGGGTAGCCTCGTCCGTCCCTCCACGCATTTCATTATGTGCTCCTCGAAGTTTCCGAGGCATTCTCCAGCGGCGAACTCCATTACGCGCAAACTTTCCCCTCTCTTTCTCTTTTCGCTCTTCTTCCTCTTCCCTTCCTTTCTCCTACTCTCGCTATCCTCTCTCCTTTCTCCATTTCCCCAACAGTGTTTCGCCATGGCGCCTCTTCCCAAAAGCTGTTAGACGGGGTAGATGGGAGACTTAACCACGCGACACAAAAGAGAGATAATGGATTTTAGATGCCTTTAACATGCCTCTTTTAAAGATAAACGGGTCAAGACATGCGTCAATGTCCGGAAGTAATCGCAAAATTTTGTCCATAACGTAATGAAATTGCGTGCTTCAAAATTTAGGCTTGATATTTTCCGTAGAAATCATATCCGGGATGAGCAAATTTTGAATGTGAATTGCGAAAAATGCACAGGTATCTTAACTAAGCCCAAATTAAACCTTTGAAAGTGCGATCCATGAGTTGTAGCTACTAGAGCGAATATTTTGCATCACGGCCACTTTAGAGGACCGGATTGAAAGGATTAACATATTTTAATTATAAAAGATTACGCAATTAATATTAGGGTAAAAGGACGCGTTTTTCTCACTCCTTTTGGAATAAAGTCAGGCATAATCTGCGCATAAATAAATAAGAGTTACGTCACATTTAGCTTTCATAAGTGGATAGGCGTTAGAATAATCTGGAGTTGGGAAATAATTTATCAGATTATCAGGATGTAAACACCCCCATTAGCATTAATGTCGTCTAGTCATATTCGAACTGCAACAGTGTTTGGCTGGCGAAAAGTTTAAACCACTGACTTTCACTGATTAACTACCAGTCGGAGTTTAATACTAATCCGTAGAACACTATCATAATTCCACAAAAAATGAAAGGACTCTCTGATGAAGTGCTGTTTTTTTGTGGGCATAGAATATTAAATATGTTTTTACGCTCCTTCCATATTTTTCCACCCCAAACAGTAATAAATTCCAAAGTTAATTGATTCATTCCGGTATCATTCTGGTGGTCATACCTTGCAAGTTACAAAATGGCGTATACTTTATTGCCATCGCTGAAGTTTTCGACCCCTTTGATCGAATTATACACATATTTGTGTTTATTCTGGAAGACTTGAGCACATAAAATGTGAAATTATGTGTGCGGATCAGTCTCTTTGTAATAATCAAATATTACCCTCGCCAATGCTGAGCCCCCACCCTGGTAGCGTGTGGACTGGCCGCGGGGAAAAAGGGAAGGCTAATAATAAATACCACAGCATCAAAGCGTTGCACAAATAAGCTCCCAATAACACTCCCATCACGCCCCGTTCTATATAATCGATCGTTGGCTGCAATAACGATTCAACACCGACTCAAAGTTATGGCGAATGAACGCACCGAGCCATGCACATGCCTCCAACCGCATCTCGCTTCTTCCCACTCAGTGGTCACCGCACGACTCCTGAGATTTCCTCATTCCCATCTGGCGCCCGCGTGGAGAAGAGTACACCCGGAATGAAAAGGAGTGAAAATGATGTCATATCTCCATCGACTTGCGAGAGACACTATTTTGCGTCCAATGAGGAAAATTTTCACTTTTCTTGCCGTTAGTTTCCGGCAGGAAGATGACGAATATGGAAAAAAATTTCAGTAAACTACGTCATTTTTTTCAAAGATTAAAATGACAGAATATTGAGATAAATCTTCGTAGCATTTTTGTAGCAATGCTTAAAATTTATATCCCGTACGTTTTATTTAACGGCAGCATTTTACCGACTTTAAATATGACGGGGGATAAGTTGGTGGGAAAATTCGATCGAGTGGCTGGAAGAAATATTAAGAGGTAGTGTAATTTCGAAGGAAATGATTAAAGGAGATGAATTAGATGAGCACAGTAAATGAATGAAAATAGTAGACATATTAGGGATCGTGGAAGTAGGTGAGAGTTTATAGGAGCTGAAGTAGGTATTGGCTTAGTGCAAATTTCCTACATTATACAAAATTATTTTCACAACATTACTAGGAAATTCATAGGACGTGTAACTATTAGCAAGTACAACCAAAAGCCTACGTCCACGAAGTACTTATAGCTTAAAGACGAAGCATAGGAATAAGTACCATGAATAATCTTCCTTGAAAAAGGTAATGCATGCACCACCATGAAAAGAAATTAAATTGATGCGTCGGAAGTGAGAGATCGATCGGTAAGGCGATATGGCAAACTGGAAGCTATATACATACATCCTGGTTTTCTCATTCTCTCTTAAGTCAGAAAACAACTTAATTTGTGGGTAAAAATCGCCATTTGAGTATTCTGGGTGCATAGTGAGCAGTATAAAGTTTTTCATTTGGAATTAGATGACAAATTAGTCCAGGACAATAGGACCCTTCCAATGGATTATTTTCTCGTTCACTTAGCAGCAACGAAGACCCGCTCAGAGGACCTTGTCCCGCTTGATGATGAGGTTCAACGTCAAAACCTGGGTCGTGTTTTTTAAATAATGTGAGTGGAATTACAAAGTAAATTACTTCATTTCAATATGAAATGCAAATCCCATAAAGTTACGCCTGAGATAGCAAATCTTTTCTCGCTTGTTTAAAAAATGCCTATGTTTCCCTTAATGCCCAGATCTATGAGCTGAATTTGACTTTCAACCCCCTCTGAAACACAGAGTGAACGCTAAGAGCACCATGATCCGTATATAAAGCTGTGGCTCTCGCGGTTGCGGTTATGCTGAGGCAGAACATTTTTTTTTAATCCGCTGACTGAGTAGTAGTGGTGTACGTGCTCCGGTTAATGCATTGCAGGCGTAAGATCTTGTCTAGTGTTACAGTGCTAGCCGGAATGCATAAGATAGGATAATAGTTTTCCTATCTTCGTTATCTTTTCTGGGAATAGAACACTCTTCAATTAATAAGGTAAGAAAAGTCGAGTGAAAGCTTTTGAGAATAAAAGTAATACTCTAAAGAGGCTGAAAAGGAATAATAATATTTTTTTTGCCTTAATTTTCGCAAATCTGTGAAACCCCGATTAACTAGTTAAGATATCAATTTATAATTTAAAATGAACATAGGTGCCCTTCGTAAGAATCTCCAACTTTCATATAGGAGTCAGCAGAAACGGATAATAGCTGTTCATGCGTAAACTGTTATTGTCATACATTTTGCACAGTCATAATAGAGTTTCCACCGTTTTGCATTTTACTTGACTCTAAGAGAAGAAATCGAGGCGCCTCCTCTATGAGAGTATGCTCAGATCCGTCACAACTAGTGGGGGCGAAACCATTCATATAGTTTAGAAATAACAATCATCGTGGGTAAACAGTCTAAATATTATTTTACATAATACCCCGCCATGCTGATTTAAAGCAGTTCTTAAAGATACCTAGTCTTAGAGATACCCATTCTGACAATCTCTCCAATGCCCTCCTATCTTAATGCATTCACGCCTTCCATAATTCTCATAATTCATTAACATCATTTGGAACTAGTGAGGATTTTCTGTCAATATCATATATATAATACTCGTACATATGTATTTTTGGATTTGTCGGCCATTGTCTGCCCAAACATCAATGGGCATAATTTTTACTATTAACTTAAAATTGTTTCTTATGGGGGGAGAGCGAAGCATTTTTTAAATTGAAAACATTCAAACTGGTACATGTAATGCCATGGAGTTAACAAATAGGCATTTTCGGATAAAAGCAAAAGCAATCCCTCCCGCTCTCACAGCTGAAAAACTGTCATCGAAATAAGTGGAAACAAAAGCGCCGAAACATTCGAGGAAAACATCAGTCTTAGAAAAAACATGATGTTGGCCAAATTAATGCTTTAGGAGTATCATATGCCATGTTACTGCCGGCATTCGCAGCGACAAAAGCAGAAATTCGACAGCCAGAGATGACTTACCGGAAATTAGCTGAGGTTTCCAACCGGGTAATGTTATTCTAACAGAACTTCATGCAAACCAAGAAATGGGTGCTGTACAACGGTCGCCGGTAGTTGATCAATCGGGCGCAGTCACTAGCTCTCATGCACATTTATCTATTAAAAGTTAATTTTCAATGAAAATTTGCTACCCCCATTAAACGTGGAGGTCAGAAAATTCCACATTACTTACAACGATGATTTTAGTAAGCAAAGGAGTGAACACTTGGTCAAAATTTCCTCAAAAAGCTCATGGGTGGGGTTAATGTTTAGAAAACTGCAAGTCGCTGCAGGGTCATCAGGCTACGCACAATATAGAATAATGTGTGATTAATACAAATTTACAGGCTTACTAACACACTTCACAAATTGTACAGTCATAGGCTTCAATTTGTATTTCCATATTGGAGAAGAAATAGACAATACACTTGTAATTTACACTAAACTTTATTATCCTTCGACTCCTTGAGTCATCTTTGAAACCAATTTCTGATGATGACCCGGGATTTAAGGAGTCGAAACCTTAGTCGCATTGATAAAATTTTAGCAGAAATTACCAAGTATTTTGTCTTTTCCTTCCCCTAATTACAAGTTTTTTTTTACTTGATGATGTCCGTGTGAGCGTATCGCAATTTATAAAACATGTTCTACGGTTCAAATATTTTTTCTCCCTGGAAAGTTTGTTTTTACATATCCATATTCTGTTTTAATTCTGTTCTTCCTGTATCTGTACCCACTTTGATGTTAGTAACCGAAGTGATTCCGCGAGTTAAATTGCTAAAATCGGATTCCCCGTTAGCAAAAAGAAGTACCAAGACGGGGTGGCTAGGCGCCCTGGCTGCAAGGATCACGTAGGCTGATTGCTATGCTCAACACGGACTATCTTCGGGCGTTTGCTGCCCCGTTGCCGCCTTTACTCTCCCTCGCCGGTCTAGTGCGAGCAAAGACAAGCCCTGCGAGAGCCGGCAACAACACGGCATGAAGGGGTCATCGCCGACGGGAAAGGTGTTCCCCAGAATGATTGATATCCACTAATGACCATACACCCCAACAAGATGCCACATTTTTTATACCTATTTTAATACATATTTTATACCTTTTATGCCTACCTCGTATAAATGGAAACGAAAAAGACCAACATTTACCAACTCAACACCCCGCCGTAAAAAAAGGATGTTGCTTCCAAAATCCACAGCACGCCCTTAGATTTAGAATATTAGATTACCTTAGATTTTCAAAATTATACCTCACTCAACATTTATTATTTTCTTCGGTCCATGGATGAAAGCCTGTATTTTCGGACGAAACTAAATTTCTGGGAGACATATTTCTAGAGTTATACTTTCCATTAAACTTAGACGTATAACTCTGGAAGGTCACGAAGCACGTTCCTATAGATTAGCTTTTAAAATAAAAAGTACGCGTGTTATGGGGCCTACAAAATATATCAACGATGTGTTAAAGAGAAGCCATTCAGGCCCGTGCTACTAATGTTTTTACCTTGGAAGTGTTAACATTTACGGGTCTGTTTAAAGAAATTTCAGTTGAACACGCTTCCGACTATTTACAGAGCTTCAATCTACACTGCTCAAATTACTGCCGACGGATCTTCCTGAACACAGTAAGGTGCCTTTGATTGCATTCGGCAAGAAATGATTCGGAAGTGAGAGATTTTAATCCAAAATTCATACATTTTAATCGCATGCGCAGCTAACGCGTAAGTAATGCTTCACGACATTTCTAAATCTCCCGTTGGAAGTCCTCAAACATGAGGAGGGGAAGACCGCGGCGTGCTCATTCCCTCCGAACAAACCAAAGACCTTCGGGTGCCTTGGACGTTGAAGTGAACGCATCCATTCACTGGCACTCCGTTCCGGTCCTACCTCCGCTCTGAGACGCAATGTCAAAGAGAATTCCCTCACACACGAACCCTGTCCAAACATGCAGAGAGGACGAGGTTCCGTCATGGTTATGTCATAAAATAGCACCATTATATCACCTTGCCGATGTTTAACTGAACGCTTGACAGGTTTGCCAACCACCACAATTCTTTGGTTTTGCGGAAGTCACAGAAGGATTGCTGCAATGGTCACATGCTACGAGAAGATTAAGACACCTGCGAGTCGCTCGAAAAAAGTAACTGCTGCTCCAAGAAGTGTGTTCAGTGTAGTAACGTTCCAGGAATCTCATTAAGAAGCCAATATTTCCCGTAATTTAAAAAATTCCAACACTTTTGGATACGATCATCTTCCGTTATAAACTAATCCAGCAGATTCATATCCCGAGTACGTAACTTGCTTTTAGAAATCGCTGCTGTCCGATTCCACAGTTTCGTCAGTTATTTCTAACCATTGTCAAACTAGTATGCAGCCCTAAAAATAAGAAAAACACTTTCGTCAGACGACACAGCGGGGCTAACGGTGGCTATCGGCAGTAAATCCAAGGAGCACACCTTCTATGGTCCCATTGCGGCCCTGTATTCTGTCGCCGACATCCAAGCGAACGATCGCACCCTACTACATTTAGTTCCTGTATAGTTCAGACCCCTCTACCGGTGAAAGCGCTTGTCAACCTTGACTGATGGCGAAATTTTGAGGATGGCTGTCTTCGCTAAACGCATCGACGTCTTGGTCGAAAAATCCTGACCGCCTTGAATCTCGGAAACGGCCCTCGTCTTTCGGCGGAATTGCGGAGGGCGGGGACGACGCCCTCTGGTGCATACAAAGAACGGGTGCTTCCCCTTGCGGCCTCCGCTCGTCTTTCTTTTTCCCTCCAAGGGTCGGTCGACTCCCAAGAGGAAGAGAGCCTAGTGGGTTCACACCTCTCAACTCCCACAAAACTCATCGAACACGCCCAGTGCTGAAGAAAATAAAGCAGGAGGGCCTCCACCCACAACCCAAAATTACCACTCCCTCCCGATCCGCCTCGAAACCCTCCCCTTCCACCCCCACACAACCCCTTCCAACACTACCCTTCCCCCACCAAAAAGTAACGATGGAATTAGAAAAAGAAAATAAAGGGGGAGCGACGAGAGACTCCCTCATCTCGATTCCTTGGGGCCCACCGCAGCCGCTGCCTCTCTTCCTTCCGCCCATTGTGCGGTTGACTGGGTGGGCGGGTGCGCTGTGTTTGAGTGTGCGGGAGGGAATGGGTGGGGAGCGGTGATGGGGGGACAGCTGCCCAGGGATTGGGAGTCAAAGCATGGGAGGGATGACAAGAGTCGTTGTTAAAGAAGAGGAGCAGGCCCTCTATCCCTTCTGGTTCCGACAAAAAGGGAGAGTGGCGGGACCGCTGCTGGAGAGGGAGGGCGCGAGGTGCTTCTTCTTTCCCCCATTACGGAAAAGGACGACAGGGGTTAAGAAAGGGGGTAGAGGGGAGAGAGAGACGGATGAAAAGGGTTTCTTCCCTTAGGCCAATCGGTGTATATGTGTGTATGCGCGCGTGGTGTGTGTATGTAAGTGTGTGTGTGTGTGTGTATATATAGGTATATGTCTTACTATAAATGTCATACTATATATATATATATATATATATATATATAATCAATATATATATATATATATATATATATATATATATATATATATATATATATATATATATATATATATATATATAATGTATAACACTTAGCACTAGTGGACACAGACAAAAACACAGAAACACACAAAAAAAGAGACTCACTATTTTTCGAATTTTCGGTGGTCGTTGCCACCTTTATCAAGGAGGAGAGGGACAGAACTCCCTTCTGTCCCTCTCCTCCTTGATAAAGGTGGCAACGACCACCGAAAATTCGAAAAATAGTGAGTCTCTTTTTTTGTGTGTTTCTGTGTTTTTGTCTGTGTCCACTAGTGCTAAGTGTTATACATTATTATTCACGTCCGTGAGTCTTTCGAAAAGTGTTATATATATATATATATATATATATATATTGATTATACGGAAACACTCACACGAGCAGCACAATAATGGGACGGCACAATAATGGGACGGCACAATAGAACACAAATAGAATAGCAACATTTAAAAGGACACTCACACGGTAAATTGTTCGAACTTTCGGGCTTCTCAGAGGCCTTCTTCAAGTAAGACTGTGTATATATATATATATATATATATATATATATATATATATATATATATATATATATATATACACACACACACACCATCCATTTTAAAACTAGTTGTGCCACGGAAATATTAAAAACCAAAATCGCATGTACATGTACATATATACATATATATTCGTTCATACACACATAAACGAGTTGTGGCGCTCGGGGAGGGGTACGTCGGAGGCGAGACTTGATTTTTTAATGCTCGCCGGACAGTTTCCATTCGATGGAGCTTTCACGGCCCCTTCGAAGGGACTCTTTTGGTGGGGGAGGGGGTGTGATAGGTGTGCGAGGGAGGGGGGAGCGGGGACCATGGCGGGAGAGACTAACAAGCCAAAGGTGCGATGGGATGGAGTGAGCAGAGGAGAAAGAGAAGGAAAGTGGGAGAGAGGGTGGAGGTTGGGGGGTTGGGGGTTGAGCCGGTGCGGTCATTCGGTTCTTTAGAGCGAGCGATTCGGGGGGACGAGCACCTCGGGGACGAGGGAAGGTCTAAAATAAAAGAGAGGTAACTGCGCTTCCTGAATTTTTCGTCGAAATGCCTCCCCAGTAGGGCCAACGCGGAATTCAATACTGGTGCGTCACCGAAATATTTTAGTGGAAAACTCACTTTAACGCAGGTAACAGAATGTGAGTATTTTTCATTAGCTTGCTCCTGGTGTTTTACGATCGGAGAATTCTCAAGGCTTACGACTAAATAATTCCGAAGTTTAGATTTATGGATTTTACGTGTTACGAAATGGTTTTTATTTACAATGTCATTTCTGCAACGCATTGCTATTGCAGGGGAAAACGGGCACATCTGTAAAATGGATAGATTACTTCAACGTCATCTCTGTGGAGGCGATAAATGTAAGGTTAATTCAATGTGTCCCGACTTTTCTAACCTAGAGGGATGAGAAATTAAGATTACAAGCAACATCAACCCAAATTTACAAAATCAAAGATGGTGGAAGTAATTGGGAGGTTGAAATGAGATAGTTTTTGTACCTCGCGACGGTGATGCATGATCACATCCAATATATTCTCATAAAAAGCACAACGTGTTCACTTGAGGCACAGTAATTATCACCCAACACACACTTCCGATATCAGAAAGTTAGAACAACTAGGTGCATATGATATCCGAAAAAGTGTGTCCTTCAGGATCTTATCGCGGGTTAATCTTTATCTTCCCTCATGATTATATTATTTATGTATATATATATATATATATATATATATATATACTCATATATACAGAAACATATATAAGGAAAAGGGATAGGAACACGTATAAAGGACGAACACAATAGAGGTGGGGAAGGCGGAATCGAACGGATCACAAGAGTAAAAATATTTCCTCAACCGGGACTCGAACACCGGATCTTTCCACTTGCCGGGCGGATGCTCTTAACCACTTGAGCTATCGAGGATATGTAATTTACCCTGAGATCCGTGGGTCTTATATGTCGCCAAGCGCCCCGATTCTTTAGCCAAGAGATGGCGTCAGGGGGCTGTTTCACCCACCAAAGGAGAAATAGACAATACACAAGAGGAAAGGGCAGTGGTTAGAATTCATACAACATCATACAGGAAAAGAACAGTGCGTTTCGTGGCACGCATAGCCAGAAGAAAGAGATGAGCCACATTGGCCAAATACACATTCAAACACGAAATCCCGCCAAACGGCGAAAAAATACTCATATATACAGAAACATATATAAGGAAAAGGGATAGGAACACGTATAAAGGACGAACACAATAGAGGTGGGGAAGGCGGAATCGAACGGATCACAAGAGTAAAAACATTTCCTCAACCGGGACTCGAACACCGGATCTTTCCACTTGCCGGGCGGATGCTCTTAACCACTTGAGCTATCGAGGATATGGGCGCTTGGCGACATATAAGACCCACGGATCTCAGGGTAAATTACATATCCTCGATAGCTCAAGTGGTTAAGAGCATCCGCCCGGCAAGTAGAAAGATCCGGTGTTCGAGTCCCGGTCGAGGAAATATTTTTACTCTTGTGATCCGTTCGATTCCGCCTTCCCCACCTCTATTGTGTTCGTCCTTTATACGTGTTCCTATCCCTTTTCCTTATATATGTTTCTGTATACTACCTTGATCAAAAAGTTCCCGGAATAACCACCGTGTGGCGCTCCCATCGTTCCGATTTGAGTTCTGTTTTTTTTGTTAAATTGGTACATCTGTTGTTGATATTCCCTTTAAATCTTAGTGTCATAACTTGACATTTGCAAAAGTTACGTAGCCAAGAGTACATCTATCTCTGTGTGTGTTGGCGATTTTTTACAATTTCAGAAATGGATTTAAATTTGCAACAACGAACTTGTATTAAATTTTGCGTAAAAAACGGATTTAGTGGCGCACGGACGTTGGAAATGTTGGAAAAGTGTTTCGGCAACGATTCTCTAAAAAAAACGGTCGTTTACCAGTGGCACGAGCGGTTCAGAAGTGGTCGTGAGTCAATCGAAGATGATGAACGCAGTGGCAGACCATCGACATCGAAAGTCGGTGAAAAAATTGATTAAGTAAAAGAAATGTTGGTCAATAACCGCAAATTAACCATCAGAGAAATAGCGGAGGACTTGAACATTGCCTATGGATCCGCCCAAGACATTGTGGTTAATGATTTGGGTTTCCGTCGTGTAGCAGCAAAGTTGGTGCCAAAAGACCTCAATTTCATGCAAAAAAGAGACCGTGTTGACGTCGCAAAAGACATGATTTGCGAGGCTGAATCCGATCCCACATTCATCAAAAGGATCATTACTGGAGACGAGACGTGGGTTTATGAGTACGACACGCAATCCAGACATCAGGCAAGTGAATGGCGTTCACCAAATGAGCCGAGACCAAAAAAACCACGTCGTTTTCAGTCAAAAAAGAAGGCAATGCTGACGGTTTTCATGGATTACAACGGTGTAGTGCATCATGAATTTTTGCCAGAAGGCCAGACAGTAAACAAAGAGTATTATTTGGGCGTTATGAGACGTTTGCGTGAAGCAATTCGCCGAAAGAGACCAGAAATGTGGGCAGAAAACTCGTGGATTTTGCACCATGATAACGCACCGTCGCACAGTGCTATCATTATTCGTAATTTTTTGACGAAAAATGCAACAAATACCATCCAACAGCCACCGAATTCACCTGATTTGGCTCCCTGTGACTTCTTTCTGTTCAATCGAGTTAAAAAACCATTACGGGGAACGCGTTTTAGCAGCCGAGAGGAAGTAATGGAAAAATCGCAGGAAGCACTGATGGACATACCGAAAACCGAATATAAAAAATGTTTCGAGGATTGGATCAAGCGCTGGCATAAGTGTGTTTCAGTCGATGGGGATTACTTTGAAGGGGACAATATAGATTTAGATGAATAAACTTGTATTTTTAATTGTCTGAATAAATTCTGGGAAATTTTTGATCAAGGTAGTATATGAGTATTTTTTCGCCGTTTGGCGGGATTTCGTGTTTGAATGTATATATATATATATATATATATATATATATATATATATATATATATATATATATATATATATATATATATATATATATATATTAACCTTAACCTGGTACTGGCCTTTCAAGGAAATGAATGTAGTCGATATTCTCAAGTGAAGCTGTGGCTTACAGACTTTGTCAATCCTTAACCCTAGTGCATCGAACTGGATAATTGCACTATAAGGAACCACGACATACCCTTGAGAGGAGACTAAGGGAGCTCACTTTTGCACATGTGCAGTTGCTATTACTTGATGGAAAACGCCTTCGCCGAAAGTTTCCCACCATTTCTTTCGGTGGGCCTCTGATACAGCCCATTAAAAATATGGTGGTTGTGGAATAGGCGAATGACCTATCCACTTCAAGATGAAGACTAATTGAGCTGAATAGCCTGTCATCGCCCGGCGGCACAAGAGTGGGAGGGTGCTCGCCATCCAGCTTACGAAAATTTACGGTTAATTTCATTTATATGAATGTTAGCATTCATAGGCGAAACTATGGGGACGGCAAGGGGAGACGGCCTCCCCTCCATATTAATGCCATGGCGACCCTGCCCGAGCAGACGGATATATTATTTTTTTCATACAGAATGTGCTCATAGGGGAAAGAATGGTGGTCGACTTTGACATGATAACTTAAAAAAACATAAATATATTGATGGGTCTGATGAAAAACGAAAGACCATCAGCGATCCCCGAATGAATTGAAGCCTCGTAAAACACCTTTCATCCCGCCATTAATCAACGTCTGGCTATGCCATCGTCAGCAAAGTACTTAATCAAATCATAAAAGCATCACGGAAACAATAATAGAGGAAAAAAGGAATGGGAAGGGTCTCATAGGATTAGTAATAATGGATTTCGTAGCTGAGATAATATAAGAGATGTAAATGTTTGGATTTAAAAGAAAAGTAGAAAGGTAACTCACTAGATCGCTCATCGGAGTCCGGCGGCCAACAGTGATAACGAAATGTTGTCAACGCAGAATCATTAGATCCATACTTACATGGATCCTTTAATGCACTCATGTTACAAGTTAAGATGGAATGTAAGTGTCCAAGACGACTAAATGCTAATATCAAATAACATGAGTGCCTTGGGTATGGAGAAGAAAATTCTCAATTCGTGAGAATGAAATGCGTTGCTGAGAAAGGCGAATCAAAAGCGTGGGTGGAGACGGTCTCGGTTGGGTTTGCTCCAGCAATCGATCCTTTACATACGTGTAAGCGCGCCTCAGTGCATGCGGGAAAAAGAGCGCTGTATCTGAAATGTTCACTAACATAGTCTGACGGCCAGTTATCGAGGACATATTTCAAGAAAAACTTGACGGCTTTACTAACTTACCTATTCCTGAATTCTAGTCATCACTTGTTCATTAATCGGGTGAGTAAAATAATTAAAATTTATATAAAATAAAATTCTAGCAGTTATATTCGTTTATGTTAATATGATATTAGAGTGAAATAATCGAGTATGGATTAACATACATTAAAATATTATATCTTCTGCAAAGCATTTTAATTGTTACTGGTGAAAATAACCAGTTGAAAGCGGCACAAACATCACTTTTATTAACTGAGAACGCAATCGAATATTCTTTCCGTTATTATGGACCAGGATAATTGTTCGTCCTTCACTAATATTGTGCAGGATAACTTGATATTGATTACGGAATGACACTTTGACTTCGATTTTTCAGCTAGAATACTATTACATAGTATTTAGAGCAGCTTGAATACATATTTCACACAAGGGACAGGTCAAACGTAAACTCTTTTTCCTTTCATGACAATTAAACTATCTTTGAACATTTAGCTTCGCCTTCTTCTCTAATGTGCAAACAAATTTCAAAATTGGTTGACAACAGATATTCGAGAATGATTAATTGTGAACAAGCCATGACAAAAAGTAGAAAAAACATTGCGGTAATAAATGAGATCTTAATGAAAGTCGCACTGCGTAATACCAACTAGGGTGTTTTGAGAGCCAACTACGAGGCAATTTAGGCTAAATAATAATTTACACAGGACGTACCAATTGCATCGTACATACCAATTTAGGCTAAAATTGTAGTAGATTCAGTTTGTCTGCTCCTTCCAGTCAGTTTTTTGGAACAGATTTCTTGGAGGAGACGGGACCAAAAACTTTTTTTGCCGCAAATCTGAGGCAGAAACAAAAGCAGTCGCTCGTCCGATGTCGAGGAAACTTGGGATTGTCTCCGAATGGAGATTGCTTTGAGAAGTATGGTAAATCAAAATGGAATATAAAGAAGAAACTTTGTTTATGTAGTCATTTTATTTTTTCATCAATCCTACAAGTGACCGTAGATAACATTATGTAAATTACAGCGATTCACGCCAAGTTTACCTAACTTCAACAATCGAAAACCAACTTATAGAATTTAGCCTATAACTCGTACTACCTGAGCTAGTAATCTTAAGATTTTCCTCACAGTTGAAACTTTTACTTTAAGAAGGGTGTATTACCAATCGGAAGAAGTTTGCCATGAGGAGGAAAACTGGAGCGATTGGATTTCCAAGCTAGCCTTTTAATTAATGTAACGTAGTTATAAGATAGAAGAAGTACAATAAATCAGGGCGAACAAGGTGCTCTCGTATACTAGAGAGACCATTTTTCTGGAAGCAGCCATGAAAGTTTTTGTAGCATTATACGTGGCGTGCGGCACAATATGAATTAGGAAGCATTTAATACATGGAACAGTTGACTAATGATGAAAACCAAATCAAACGAAAGACAATAAAGTGAAAGAAAAACTAAGAAATAAGGGAGTACACAAAGGAGTAGCAGATACCATGGATCACCAAATGAAAAAAAAGGAACAAATTGATTAGACGCACATCATGAGAGACAATACATAAGATTCGTAGGCAAAATTGCCGCGATAAAAACGGAGCGGTAACTGACTAGAATAACGAATAGGAATATTTTGATGCAAATACTTTTGGTGTTTGTATGCCAATGGTCAGCTATGCGGGAAATGGGGAAACAAAGATTAACCAGAGGGTTGCTTCAGAGAGTGACTAAAAAATGAAGGTTAAATCCAATCGCTGCAGCTTTCGCTTCGCTGCTACCAGCCTCCGGATTAAAACCTAAATCAAAGCTGTTTAAATTACCAATGACTTCATTCAGCAGAGAACATCGATCTGTAATGGATGAGCGATCGTCTGCTGAATGCGGCCAAAAACGTTGAGCAGTCATCGATATCTCATCGTAGAACAATCGAGCGCCAGCCAAAATAGAAATTGTCCTTTTTTTCATTCCAATTACAAAGCGATTTGTTATGATTCCTCTGTTAATTGCGGTTGAGATATTTTGCGTGGTACTAAAAACTAAACAATAAATTGTCTGTAAGCGCACGACGCGTTGTATACTGTATCGCCAATGGTGATGAGCATTGTAAACAAATAAATGAAAAGTTATGAATACTAATGGATTCTTCACGCCCTCCTGGGAATTCGTGTTGAGTAGAACTGATAATTGTTGTAAATCAGATTGGTAATAATTTGACTGCGATTACCGAACTCTTTTTTCCTAACGAAGGTGGTCAATGACCAACTTAAATGACCATTGAGAAAAACATGCTCGTTTTCGTGCCACCTAAATTGATGTCGCGTACTATGCTTCGGGGATCGTTGCTCCACCTGACTGATTCGCGAGGGGGGACGGAGATTAAGCCCCCCCCCTCTTATTCGCGACGGCGCTCACGCAATCTTCTGAGCAGCTGACCGAGGATGGCCTCCGTATGGACACGTCTCATCCGCGGGAGGCTGCGGGACACGGACTCGAGTGCTTGTCGGCGAAAGAGAAGGGGAGAGGAACCGTGTAGAATAAGAGGGAGAAATGGAGAGAGGGAGGGCTTGGTGGTGGATGAATGCGAACGTACTACTTAAACGTGAGCTGCTGAGAGAGAGAGAGAGAGAGGGAGGGAGAGATGACGGAGGAGGACCTTTGCGGCGGGAGGGATTTGGGAGAGCCGCGCGGCGGCAAGAGGCGGACGGTCAGTTCAACTGTACAACCTCCCCCACCCCCGACCTCCCGAACGGTCGCAGGAAGTCCGGGCATTTTTCAGCCTCGAGGCTGCGAGGGGCGGGGGGAGGGAGGGAGAGAGCGGACAGCCCTTGGGGCCGCCTGCGGGGTAAAAGATCGCCCACTGGACGTGGACACTTGACGTAGCGGGGCTGACCGGTCTCCCACCCTTCCAGGCAGAGCGGTCGGCCACCTCACACACGCGCGCACACACACACGCAATCACACTTGAATTTCCCCATCCCCAAAAGCCGTGAACATCATCAGCGCTGCCCCTCCACCATCCGCCTCCACATCTCTCTCTCTCTCTCGCACACCCCTCCACGGCAATCCCGTCCTCCCACACAATCCTAGGCTCGTCAACCCCTCCCATCACCATCCCCTTGCGACCCGAAATGTAATTCCCCAATCTCCCCCTTCTCTCTCTCTCTCTTTCGCCCCGTCCTCTCCCACCCTCCCTCTCAGTTTCGTTAGCTTAAAGTAGGGTCGGGGGTAAAGGTTTTGACTGGCAGGACGTGGAATGAGTTGAAGGGTTCATCGAAGAACGAGGGGTTTGGGACACGTGGCCCCCAGGGTACCTTCCCTCCTCCCCAGTTTCAATTTCAAAAACCAACCCCTCACACCCCTATCCCTTTGCCCGACGCCCCACCCCCACGCCTTCGTGGGGGATAAAGTTTTAATGGGAGGAACGGATCGGTATGCCACAAATCGAGTTCGCGCGGCGGGAATTGTCGTTTCATTCTGCAGCTGCCTTCCCTTCCCTCTTTGGTGATGGTCCAGGAACTGCGAGGAGCGGAGGAATGATAGCCGTTCCCGATTGGGAGGGTTCTGGGAAGCTCCGAAATGGTCGCTCGCGTGTCTCCCGCTCGAACCCGGCCCGCAATGAGCCTCTCTCCCCGTCAAAAGCGTACGCGAGGGGAGGAGAGAGAATGCTCGCTTTTCAAACGCTAGTTGATTATTCATGCACTCGCCGTTAATCTTTAATTTTCCTTGAAATGCAGTATATATGTATACTATAGAGTACAGAATATGGAAACTATAGAGATTTGGTTGGGTAAAATTTTATTATCTTTAATGGTTGGCTCATACTTTCCACTCCATACATTAGAGACATGCAAGGTGCACCGCACCCGAGGCTCGAAGTGGTCACCTGCAAGTTATATTTGGCCACTGAATGAGCAATGGTTTCCGTACTTCATCCTAAAACAATGACAGAGACTCAGCGCGACAGGAAGGACATGGTAGGCAAATTCCATGGATAGACCCCAGAGGAAGATCAAGAATAGAATTCCTGAGGTTCTTAAAGAAAGTGAGGAGATATTCAATTGAAATGACGAAGAAGATACTGGCTGGGGAGATGGCGAAGAGGAGAGCTGCAGTTGATTCGAAGAGCAAATTTCAATTTAAATTCTATGCTACGGGTCTCATTGAATGAAATTTATTCGAATGAAGCAAGGACTACGTTTTCACTTGTTAAAACCTAAATGGAAGGTTGCAACACTAAATTAAGAGGGATATGCCCGTTTCTTAATTTCTATGCATTGCAATACTTCTTCTCACGTCTCCGTGGCGCAAGATTAGAGACACATGAACTAAGAATTCCGGTAAATATATGTAGGAACGATTCTTTACCAATTCCTTATTCAACGAATATTCAAAATAAATTTTCGCCCAGAACTTATTTGTGACTATATTCATCATTGTAAAATAATGGCGAAAAGCGACAACTGAAACCAGCACAGCTAAAAAGAATTATTGAGGGCGAATAAGCTACGTATCAATCTTTGGAGTCTCACGTAATGAGTGGTAATCTCAACAATCCAAAAGGTTGAAAATGCTAAGAGACAATCCACAGAAATAAAATGTTCATATCTTTTTGCCGGTGAGGAGACATTCATCCTGAATTGGATATCACCCATCTTTCTAAGATCGTGGCTGAACCCGAGCCGAACCGATGCACACGTCAACTCCAACCAATGTCAAACAATTTACAGGCGTTCTCGAAGGAAACAAATCGAACGCAGGATCGTGTACCGTCGTGCCATTGGTATTCTGCGATTATGACTCAATGCCATGGGTGTTACGTGTCGCCATTCATCGCTTCCCAAGGTGAACGAAGCGTGGAAGAACCAAAGAAAGATCGACCAAACTGCGTGCACACACGCGCACAGATACATGTATATGCATTGGCTTTCATGTACAAAGAGACTATATATATAGTAAGTCCACTTGAACCCTTTATATGGGAACGCTTTAGGATTACCGATCGCATCCTCGGGTAATCCGGTAGGGGTACCAAACCGGTCGCTCCAAACGCGTGCGGAGGAATAAAAGGAAAAAAATAAGTGCGAGGCGCACGGGCGCATTGTTTTTCGAGTGCTTCTCCTTATCGACCGACGCGTTTATATATGTACCAGGCGGCACAAGTGCTGGTCGGTGCGAGGGCAGAGGAGGCGAGCGGGGGAGGGGGTTGCGGGGGTGATCCTTGGAAATTTGATGCCCTATAAGGGATCCCTCCGTCACACCCTGCTCCCTCCACCCGCCCACACTCTCCTCCACTCCAACACTTCACTTCCACTCGAGCAGTCACGATCGGAGCACCGCCATGCGATGATCGGGGCCTCCGCCCCCGCACAACTCCCGCCGCCTCCGCGCACTGGCCCGGCGACCGCCTCGTCGCGGTGCCTCCCGCCGCAGCTAGAGAACATGCACCGCCCTCCTCTCCCCTGGACGGAATCGCCGGATGATGGATATCACCCGTATGGACGTAGCAGCGTTCGGAGACCCGAGAGATATTTCAATGGATAGACTGCGATGTGGGGGAGAACATACATGAACTATGTCACGGCTCGGCGATGGCAGCCCATCAAGCCAAGCGATGTGACGCTTGGCGTGGCGTAGCTCGGCATATTGACACCCACTCGTGATATTTCACTTTCAGCGTCGACCTTGGCTGACTGACCAAGGAAGGGCAGCACACTCAGGAAAATAATGGAAATGTCGACAACTAGGATCATCAACAGAGAGGGAAAGAAAAAGCTGACAGGCTTTCAGACAGAGCATATTTTTGTAAAGACGTGAAAGGTGGTCTACACGGGAGAAAAAAAGAGGAACACTCAAAAATTTGAGAAATGTGGCCATGGTCACGGGTGAAGAGGAAAACACAAACGTTAAGAAATTAGGCATCCAGAAAAATTAGAGCGGAAAGTAAATGTTTTTAAACATAGAACAAGGGAGAGGAATACGAGTATAAACTGGATAGGCCACATAATAAGGACTGCCTATAGAAGATTATTACAGAAGGGAAAATTAATGTGAAGGAGGAAATTCGTTCTTCTGACAGACTCGCATTGAGATCGATTTTCATAATTAAGAAAAATATCGAGGGATGAGAATTTAGAGCGGATTTATCGAATAAGGTGTATGATATCTTTCATATTGATGCTGCTCACTAAGAGAAAAGGCGGATGGGCACAATTGAGATATTGTTAGAATATGGCCAAATCTTACATCCTAGGCGCCGCTATACGCGCTACGAGGCAAAAATGCGAAATGTAGTAGGCAATGCGATGCCGGTCATTAAAATCGCGAAACGTCAAAGCATCGAAATTGCTGCGATATTAAATTTGCATCGCGAAGTCACCCCAGCGGCTAACCCTATCGCGAGTCCATTCGCTCCCGCTCCGACACGCATGCACCGCCCACCGCCCTCGCCCTCCCCAAAGGGGTCGCCGGAGGATATATCCCACGTACAAACGTAATGGCACATACGTACGTACGCGCACATAAATTCTGCGTGATGTGTGTTCACGCGATGCGGTCGGTTGGGGGAGAGGGAGAGGGTTAGAGAAGGAGGAGGGAGGAAGGGATTGAGCGGGGGAGGTCGAGTTAGCTCGATTGATGGCCGAGGGCGCTAATCCGAATCCGAGTTTTCATTACTTCAAACGGTCCTAGGGAAGGGGAGAACCTAATAGGATTCACGACCTGTGCCAAATTAAAAGAGTCGCCACGGACGATTGGTGGTGTCCCCACCCGGGGGCGTAGCGAGCAAGGAAGGGACGGTGGGGGAGGGGGATGGAGTGTCGTGACGGGTTGTGGGAGGGCAGCGGCCCTGGACTCAGGTCGCAGACGTCCTGGGGACATGTTGGAATGAACGATAACATACATTGAGTGCCTATGAAAATTCTAACCGATACCTGATCCAACATCTGCACATAACAATCGCAGAGCGGAGGAATACAGGTACCTATAAATAATAATGCATGTAAATACTCCTGTAAATCCTTAAGAAGAGCATTTGGCTGCCGACCACAGCCCACGGTTAAAATCCGCGTTGTTCAGTACGTCCCTGGCTAACATTTTACCGACAGAGTTGTTTTCTTGTCACCGAGTTAGCGAGGAAATCCATGAGCCGCATAAAGAGAGGAACTGGCCTCAGCCTGGATGAGTATTTGAGTGCGTTAAGTGAAAATTAAATGAATCAAACAAGCCTTCAAGTGCATGACAAGTATTGAACCCCAAAACAAGATATAAACTTATGGTTTATCGCGGTCACTCACTAAATATAAACAAAAATATAACACATTAACTACAATACTAAAATTTATACCTGAAAGAGGAAAGGTAAGCGTATGAACTAGCAAGGAGCAAGATGCCCGCAATATCCACGAAATCTATCTGATATACGTATTCATTTAGTTGGGTCGAGAGTGTCAAGGGGATAACTTGGTCGCCTGCTGATTTATCAGTTGCAGGCCCGAGGCCTACGATTACCATGAAAGCTGAGGTGACTTTGGCTTTGGGGGAATCTGAAGAATAGCCAAGAGTAGTTTTTCGGGTTCCCAGTGCGATACGGGCTACTGAGGATGTCAGGGGAGTAAATAACCAAATTTACGGACCCAACCAAAATGTACGGCCCGGAGAGCAAAAAATATGCGCGTTAAAAATACATGAAGGAAACCCTTGTAGCATTACTGAGAAAGGGCTCTAAGGCACACTTTTGTCACAGGGTATATGCAAATTATATTTCACAGCATCCACTGACGTTTGCTTATCGAAAAAATCACAGGGGAATTTAATTTACACAACTCTTCGGCTTATCGTTTGAAATGCTTTATTATCACATAAACCTTCATTTCTATGCATTGAAGAGCAGATGCAGATATGGAATCAATTACGGGAGGAGTAAAAAATGTCAAAGAGGATAAATGTTGTGCTTGCTCCCTTAAAACTCATGCTGCGAGATTTCAAGGGTATATGAACTTTATTGGCCAACGCAGGCGGCAACGGATCTAGCTGCCCCTTCCTTTAGGTTTCAATTCCACAGAGGGACCGGGGTGAGGTCGACCCTCAACAATCGAATCAAATATGGGGTGGATGACTTTCGTAATTTTTCTCGTGAAAAAATTTTCAACAATACGCCACATGTAAAAATAGCCATTGACCGTGGAGGACTGAATGATTCCTTTAACTCTCACGTTCGTCACTGGAAAAAAGGGTTTTTGCCTGTAAAAAATTATTGCCTCTGATGGATGAGATGAAAGTTAAGAAATTAACGCAACCGGTGACGCATAAATCGAGACTAACAAATTGAAGTGAATATAAATCCTGAAGAATATCTAGCTGTTGGTATCTTGTAACATAAGGAGAATAAGGTAACGGAGTTTCGATCGCGTGCGCCAGCCAGTACTTGTATAATTACAAGCAGTTGGTTTGCGTGCCCTCCGTGATGGCACTAAAACCAGTTAATTCATGACTTTTTTGTAGCAAAAATACAGTTAAAATGGAAAATAGAAACGCGATAATATTTAACATTATAATTTTCAGCAACACAGCTGACAAGAGATAGTAAGCGCTTCAGAAGATTTGTGGAAATAAGTTAAACCTACTTCTAGCGAAAGAATACATATCTAATATTTCCTTAGTTATCGAATTATTTCCTTCGTAGAAATAAAAAATAAGCATTCTGAGAATATTTTGCAACCCAAACTAACTAGAATAAAGAGAATAAAACACGGAATGCTTGGTTTATTGCTTTGTCATTTTATAAGCAATCTTTTTTCGCATGCGGATAACTTCGTAACAAGTTTTCCATTTAACGAATGAGCAGCGCCGAAACAAATCCCGTAATCTTTTCACGGGCGAGACTTTTGTTCCTTTCGGTAAGAATGAAAATGGCTCCGTGAACCCGGTCCGCGCGGGTCCATTCGCGGAGGCTGGAGGGACGGATTCCCTCCCAATGTAGCGGGATGGGGGGGGGGGAACTGCAATCCCTCCGCTGCTCGTTAGTGGCGAAGGCGAAGTCATCATTTGGATGCCAGCCGGGTGTGACAACGGGATCCGATCGTTATTTTTCTAACCTCCTCCAACACGAGTCCACGCCTAACGTTTCGCCAGCGACCCAGGCTGATTCTTTAACTATCCGGCTGCAAGAATTCACGCGACGAAATGATTCATCATCGTCGATATGGATTGAATGGGAAGTTTCCTCAAAAAGAAGAGTCCCAAGTTTGAGAAGGATATTGCTTTATCTCGAAGGAAAACTTTACTTAGTTTCCGCCCTTGGGGCCGAATGAAAAGCCTTTAGACAAATATAGGCTTCCTCTTCGCTAAGTTGGGGGCGGGGGGGGGGGGGAATTTCGCGCCAAGTAACTTAAGTAACTTCTCACGAAAGGGTTTTTGTTCGAGCAGGCAGCGCTGGAGGGTAGGCGAAGCACGCGATTGACAAATGTACTTGGCATGCCGCCGAAGAACAAGAGCATCAGATAATGCAGTATTCGATAGGCGTTGGAACGAAGAAGATAAAGGTGGGTCATATTCCTTTTGTCGCCCTCGGCAATTGAAATGATTATCATTATAATCTAGGCTGCACTAATTTTCCCTCGATTATATTCGCGAAATCAATCTGACGAAGACTATTTTTCATTGGCCGCCGGTATATAGCGAATATTTTAAATAAATCATCCACCATTACTTAAAATACCGCATGAAATTTATGATATGAATATCATGATGTTTATTAAACCAACCTTTTGATAGCTGTTTTTTATCTCAGTTTTTAGAGGAATGGATTAGATTTTCTAAACGACTGCAACGCTTAAATATGAAACGTTAATGAATGTAACTGTTTTTCACCGGAGTTATCGTATTTTGAACATTTCTAGGAAAATTTTCCCCTGAATCTTCGATCAATGGCTCTCTAAAGACATTCCACAAATGTAATAAGGTATTTTAATAATATCGATTTTTTTGCCATCTTCCATGAACGATATCATTCACATTTCCGCCCGAATCTTATTTTTCCACTAAGCATGGAGGGCCCTTTAATGATTCCTAACCTAATCCAAACAGTGATCCTTGCATGCAGTTGTCTTTCGTAACGGGCGCTTACAAATCTTGTTCCCCGCCGCTGAACTTGCTCCAGTTCTAAAATGAGGCCATCTCCGAAAGATTCCTTCAGGTAAACACCTACCGCGTACTCGAGAAGACGTCTTCGTAAGGAGAGAAATAATTCAACCGTCCTCAACAAGAGTTACCGAGTTAGGCTCGGGGCTGCTATTTGTACCAGTCCGGGTAGGATGGGAAGGAGTCAGGGAGAACTGACTGGGGCGCGGGCATGCCCCTGTGAAACGGTTAAAGCGCCAGACGATGCCTTGCTCCACCACGCGTGCTCCCGATGAGGACCCGAAAATATAGAGAAATATCTATGGATTCCGAGATTCGAACCCGAGACTTGGATCAAGGAGGGCATTAGATAATTTCCTCTGCACTAATTCCATCACATATTTTGTTTTGATTTCCATTATTATTATTTCCGTACATTCCCCAAGCGTGGTGACAGCATTAGCGTACTACATTTACCATAAATGCAAACTTACTCAAATTTCTTCTATTTTGCCATATCCTGAATTTATTATTATTTTTCTGCCATTTCCATTTAAATCAAGAAATTAAAAACTGAATTTAAGGATGCCAATGGATTCTATACATTATTGTTATTTTAATACTTAAATTATTAATTTTTTTATCAAAGTGATTATACATGAGCCAACGTTCTTATCTTTAATTTATTTATCAATAGTTAATACTTATAATATCTTGTCTATTTATCAACCTCTCGGTCAAAATATACTGCTGAATTACTATTAAAGTATTGTTTAAGTTGAATTAACATGAACAAATCCTAGTGTAACGAACTGTTAAACTTGTAATTGATCTTTCCATAAAGTATTGCTCATAATTTATTTAATATCACATTTCTACTCATCATGGATAATGTATAAATTAATCTTACTCTCGCCATTCCATGGAGACTGACAGAATTTAGTAGATATAAAACTATAAACACAGTAATCAGCCCGAAGGTCGGTTTGGTGGAGTCCATTCAACACTAAGCCAAACGGCGAGTGAAATTCACGCATTAGGGCAGGGAGGTGCCACTGTGCCACCTATGGTTTCCCAGGAAGTTCTAACACCCGAAAACTCACAAAGCTCGGGTGAAGCTGAATTCCCAGAGAGACGTGTAGGGGAATCAAACCCGCACCCTCCGGTCAGTAGTCCAACGCTTTACCCTTGCACTACCACGTCCAATATAATAGATACACGACATATAAAATCTATCTGAGTAAGGAAGACTTCAGATTGTAACCCAGTTTCCCACCAATTATGAACATCTATCTAATTTTAATTTAGAATGAGGAGTAAAGAACGAGATATTTCCAAGAAACTGCGGGAGATGCCGCAGCCGTAACTTTTAGCGGATTAATCCCCTAATATGTATTGAGACGAGATCGTTCTAAAAATACAGTTAATGACCTCAAAAAGGTTTGGATCACTTTTCATCATACATACGATATCTTTCCCTTATTTTTTCATGAAAATTTATCTTGGACCGAAATAAAAGACAAAAGTTCCAAGATGTTCATCAGCATTCCTATTATTTTACTCTGCATACGGCTAAGAAGTAACATCTATTCAAAATATCATATGCTATCCGCCACGTTGTAACGGTCACGGAGTACTCTTTGATTTTAAATTGAGATTTACCCGGAATCTAAGAAAATACATGCATTTTGTCAAACTTGTTCTTTGAGTACCTTCATAGCATTTTCAGCTGAAAGAGAATGAAATAAACAGGAAAAAACTTGGACGAGTTCTCTCCGCTCATAAGTTTTGAGGGACCAATAAAGTGCAGAGATTGAAAAAAGGATGAAATGGAAAACAGTGGCATACTGGAGAATTCGAATTTCTCATTTTTTTGAGCATAGCTTCCCATTCTGCCACGCCTGTACTTGACATTACATTGCCGAGTGCTCTCTTTTTGTCAGCACAACTCCTGCATGACCCGATGGCGGGAGGGGATCGAGATGGTGCGGGGGCTAACGTACTGGCTTCCCACCCTGAGGGCGCGGGTTCAAATCCCCGCGGTGTTGAATATTTTTCAGAGGTATCTCGATCCCTACTTGCGGTGCTTTGTGGAGGGCACTTTGAGTGAGTACGCCGTCCGTCGGATGGGACGTTAAACTGCGGACCCCTTGGCGCCTTTCGTAAAGAGTAGGCTAATGCCGACGCCGAGTTTCTCTCCACCCTTCATCCTTTCCTGCCCATCCCCTATGGCGCAAATGACCTCAGCTGTCGGTCGCCTCCCCTCAAAACTAAACTACTACTACTACCCGATGGCGGGAGAAAGGGGAGAGCGATGATTTCCGTCCACTTTCATTAAAGGCCATCGTTGAAGCCATGTATTGAAGGAGGAAAAAAAACGGGATAAAAATGCGTGCTGTCAATTGCAGTGAGTTACGGACATTCTCCAAGCAAAAAGTTCTTTTAGAGCTCCTAGGAAGTTATACAATAAAGATGTTCAGTCGACCCAAAACGATAAAACGCGAAATCTTTTGAAAAAAAGAAGTAGAATCAACATTGCGGTACAATGGGTAACCCAGACTATGCATGGTAGACAAAAATGGACGGAATAAACAAGTGTGCCAGTCAGTTAACAGATAAATCTTTTAACAATTGCTTTTATTCTTATGGGAATATATCGAATCTAAAATGTCGGTATCGAAGCAATGGGGTAGTTTTAAGAGACTAAACCATCGGAAAGAAAGGTCTATGATTCCTTGCAGGATATATATATATATATATATATATATATATATATATATAACGACGGTGGAGACAACCTGGAACTATGAATTGGGTAAAGCATTAAATGTCTCATAAAGAAATGAATATTATTTCGGTGAAATAATAAACAATAAAAGTATCCAAATCCAAGGAACTATTTCATCCGACGATAAGACATATGTCTAAGTTGCATTCCAGATAGACCAATGAATTACCCCTTAGAAAATAAAAGACGACTATTAATGGACGATTAATATTCCATAGTCTAGTTTTGCATTCAAAGTTTAAAGCAATGCAAAGAGCTACAGACAAATGAAGTAAATACGGCGACTATGGTCACTTATTTTGAATTATCATTCCCCGCTGTCAATCACCAGGGTAAGCTACGTAGATGTGCATTTCAGAGAGTGCACACAAAACAGGGCCAGTATTGAATGGTATCGTAAAGAAAAGGGAATTATGTGTTCGTGGACGGAATTCGTTTCATCTCTACTTTAAGGGAGTGCTTTCTCAAACATTTATGAATACAAGGTCAAGTGTAGTATTCACATAAAAAGAATATTCCTGAATAAAACTCTTTTAAAAAAGACTCAACAAGGGGCTTCTCAATTTGAGTTAATGTGAGCTCTCTATTATCATATTCGATAGTCAAATTTTATGCAAAATTATTTCGTTTTCCTGCAATGACAAAAATATTAATTTCATGAGAATTCATTTGGTATACTCCGTAGCTCATAGTTCCATTTCAAATTAAACACATTTCACTTTGGAAACACAGGACACGAAATTTTTATTTACACAACATAATTGTTTGGCCGAATGCCGAATTCTATCTTTTGCGTAGGTAATAATATTTCAACATGGAATGGCTTAAAGATATCGTTTAACGTAGTTTTCTCTTCGGGACAAAATATAGACAGAGATATGTAATGCATCGGATATTTAACAATGGAATTAAAAATATGTACTCTGTCACAATATTTGTCGTAATGCTTCCGCAGAAGGTCACGATTTTCGAATAAACAAGAGTGTAAAAACATAAACAGCAGTGAAAAGCTTTTTCCGGAACGGATGCAATTGGATAAATCAAGATGTTTGCACTCAGGTACGCAAATAATAAATATATAAGCACTACTTATTACGTATTACCTGATCGTCGCAGAAAATTGTTCCCTTGGTAAGGAGATAAAAAAAAGGCTGGCAAACAACAATTTACGTTAAGGCTGAGTGGATACGAATTTTGTTTAAGGGAAATTTTTCTTGTTTGGCGAACCGTGTTGTCATTTTGGTGGCACGTGGACTACCCCCGGGCAGGAAGTGTGCAGGGAGTGGGTCAGGCGCAGAGGGGAGTGAGCAGGCAGTCGGAAGGAAAGGATCTACTCAAAACATTAGGTAAGCGGTCTGTTGATTTCATGCGAGGAGTTTTTCTTTACAATAGTTTTGTTTGGACGACAAGAAACAATTCGCTCGAAATACCTCATTTCCAAGGCAGCGCAGCTCTGCTTACATTTCCCATTGACCCCGCGGCGTCTCCTGGATTAGTGACGTGCGTCGCGCAACGCGCAGTGCGTAAAGCGGGCGGCAATGCACACAGGATATATTACATTAGCACGAAAAAATTGAGATGGAGGGGTCGGAACAAATTGGATGGAAAACACAAAGTAATCGCGGTCGTATTTCACTTTCGAGTGCGGTGAGCACACGAGATTATCCCACCACGCACGAGACACTTATTTCCGAGGGTAGAATCCAGAACGGTATAAGTGCTGCGAAAGTATTTGAACCCGTTACGCGACGGCTACCCACGGTTTATAGGACAAGCAACGCCAAACTGCTCTAATTGAATTGAATTAAATTAATCGAACTTAGATATCTCGATACCTCTTGTGAGTGCATCAGCGCCAATAGTAAAACTCACAACACAGTTTAAGGCAACTAGGAAACGCTCATTTCAATGCTTTATCCACTCGGCAATTGACATAAGCCACAGAAAGAGAAGCACTTGATTCTAATGAGTCTGAAGGCCGTTACACTTACAATTCATATTAAGTCTCAACCACTAAAAACGTTAAAATTAAAATTCGTCTTAAGTCCCAACCACTCAAATCCTGTAGCTTAAGTCTCGCGAATTGTGCGAACACTGAAAACGGCAGTTGTTTGACGTTGATTGGCTTGAACAGAGCTGTCTCTTCCCTAGTTTCGAAAGATAAAACCTAATCATATTCTACCGAGACTTAAAGACTCGAGACTTCATTCCGACAGCTGTGAAATAACGCAGCAAGCCATGGGACTTAGCTTTGATTTTAGAGACCAAAGATCCATCACAGAACGGCCTTGATCCAATCTAAAAACAAATCAGTCTCTTTTTTGTCATCTTTTCGTCCTTCTTAGTAACCAATTGTTTTTACTATTTAAGGCTTTATTTCGCGGGCTTTGTATCATTCAATTCTATCGTCAGTCATCTCAACATTGCACGAAAGAAACCTAGGCGTCACCCAATCAAATATAAAAAAATATTAGAAGAGACCCTATAGAAACACGAATACTCGATGCGAGATTAAATTTATCGCCAAAACACAAACCTCAATAAATCTGCACGTCACGCAAAAGTGACAGAGAACGAGAGAAAGACGATGGAATGGCCAGAATGAAATGTTCGTTTTTCCTTCCTTATGATTCAATATTACAGCAGATGGAAGAGCACGTTCACAATGCACATTTAAAAAATCTTTTATTTATAGTTATTTCCCTCTTTTCCCTGGATAGAGCCATCACAGCCCCTGACACAAGGTCTCGCGGAGGCTTGCGGGTGATTGCACACACGTAAGCACAACCTATTTTAATGAGCGCACATCATTCTTCAGGTACAGATGAAGATGTCTAATCAGACAACATACGGCAGATATACATATAATCCATCAATCCGAGATATACATGTAAAAATTTGTAATGGGCGCAGCTGTAAACTAAATTGAGTTAACCCAAGTTTCATGTGAATATTTTTGTCAGATCTCCTTAGAAGTCGGCGAGCAAGGTTTCACATGACCCCGCCGGGGCAGTCGGGTCGCGAACACTAAAAGAGCAATTACGGACTCGAGAGCGCCGCGGGGGCACGTCCGGGCATGTTAATAATAAAAGCACACACGCACACACAAGCACAAACGCACTTCCCCTATCACCCCACTCTATCTCGCCCCGCACTCGCGATTGCGTACACGCGCGCACGTACGGCTGCACCAGATAGGTACGGCGGGAAAGCACCGCAGGAGCCCACTTATCTCCAACGGGCGCTATCCTCCGCTTATACGTGCCCAGGGGGTTCATTCCGAGGGAAATCCTCGGGAAGGATTATCAAGGAACTTCAATGGTAAAGAGACTAGATTAAAGTAATAATAATAATAATGATAAAATTCGGCGAGGGAATGGGAGAGGTCGGAGAGGAGAAGAGGAGGGATAAGTGAGGAAGAAGAGAGTTGGAAGAGAAGAGACGTAGCTCGGAACGTGTCTACTTCTTTTAACGACTACTCCCAGATGCCACGGCACCCACCACAACGGAGTCCTTTGAAGGAGCTATCCAGGGTCTGGGGGTGGGAGGAGGATGATGCCATGGAGAGTGAGCGGGGGAGGGAGAGATCGTGGGCCGAGATGGGAGGACGCTGCGGGAAAAAAAGAAGGCGCGGGACGGGGTAATGGTGGGGGGGAAGGGGTCCGACGGGGATGAAAAGAAGAAGATCCTTTAAAACCCTCCCGATGCATGTTACGTGTGGTGAGTGAGTGGGGTCCAGCGACCTCCTTACTCCACATTCTCGAATCGAGCCACATGTGTCCCATCCATCGACCGACGTGGTGGGGTCGGATCGGCGAAAGCGATAAGCGGCGGGGAGGCGAGAACCCAAAGGGAGATGGGGAGAGAGGTTATCCAAGGGGCGATGTGTTTAAGGAAACTCCTTTCCGGAAAGCGGGAGAAGGGCCTGGAATACCGGGACAAAAGGGAATTCTACTCGGAGCGCGACCTCTCGACACTTTTTCGAAGCGTCTGGGCTCCACGAGTGGCGCTCTTCCGGCCGTTAAGGAGGAATTATTATCTGTTGGAGAGAAATCGCTCGTCGGCGACATCCGATCTTAACCGCGCAAGTATCGCCTCGGGTTCAAAAATGTGATATTTTGCTCATGCTGTTATTGTACCACACCTGCCATGTAATGGCGAAGGACACAACAGGCCGATGAATAGGACAGCAAAACCGCGATTGTTTGCACACAGAAATGTTGGAGTGTTTTGACAAATATTCGTAATTTACGTTTTTGTAAAGGCTAGTAGTACAATAACCGAGTAGAAAAGTTATCCAGACAACAAAATCAATCTCCGTACCATGCAATTAAATTACGACACACTTCAAGGACCAACTTTGACGGTTATGTGAAGGTATCAGCATTCGTTGCAGTAGATACCATACCATTTCTCATCTTAAAATATAAACCGTCCAAGGTAGAACCTGAGAATTGCATTCGTGAAAACTAGAAATAACAGCGTAAATATGGAATTGGTCACCTTTGTCACTCATCCCGCCAAATCATGCCACTAAAATTCGTAGTTTTGGCGATCTGTGACAGTAAAAACAACATTAATAAAATTAAATAAAAAACGCACATGCCAATTTAATCATTATTGGAAGCAGGAAATAGACACATTTGAAAATAACTAATTTCAGAGTAAGGAGGCCCTTCGAGTTGTTCCGCTCATCATTTTCGAAACGGGTAATTTATGCCTTGGCTAGGGAAAATGTAAATACGTGTAAACTAGCCAGAACTGCTAAAATTTAACTTGCAGGCGTATAAATGTCGGCATTTTAAAAACCTCCGGTGAAAATGGAATCATGGAAATTTAAATATTTCATGAGGTGACAAGTGTTCCATAAATATCATTATGAAAGAGGAGAACATTTAAATTTGACAATAAATCATAACACTATTTAACCGTCAGATGCGTCACCTTATTGAGTGATTCCACGATGTTCTATTTTTAATTAAAGTTTGAATAATGCAATAAGGCACAATAATTACCGCACAAGGGCTGTTTTATTTCCTTGGGGAGGTACTGCAACCCCGATATCGACTAATTTACTATTGTGAGAATACAAGCAAGGGAATCTCATCGCATGCCAACGCTCGACTCGTCCTTGGGAACGCGGGTAGTTTTCGTGCGGCGTTCGCTCGCTTAACCTAGATAAAAGCCATAAAACTCAAGAAAAAAGGCTGGATGAGTCATGGGAAATAACATTCGAGTCGCTATACATTTTTGAATTCATCTCTTTAAGCAAAAATTTAGAAAAGAGGTAAAATATTTCTATTTCATTTGATATTTTGAAATATCTTTTTATTGCGATTCTTTTCAATGATAACTGCCTTCGGGTTATATTAACAACATGCTGAGTCATCGCACTGATGTACGAAGGAGGATATTATTTAACTCTCGTTAAGGCATCATTTCTTCCTCTGAGAGTTAACACTATCAGCAGCGAATGAATTTTCCACGGTGGTTACAACCGCTATAATCATGACTACTACATATAGTCATACAACAAAATTATCAAGCATTAAATCCGTTATGTCAACTTTGAAAATAAGCAATTACACGATGATTGTGTTTTGTACGTAAAAAGAGCACTACGCAATACACAATTAACAGACATTCAAGCAAGGAAAGAGTATCTGATACTCAACCAGTCTCTCCGGTGATTCCATAATCTTGGTTTTTCGATTAAGAAATGCTAATGGCATTATACTCGTATTCCTTCTGATCGTAACAAAAGTCTAATCCATGGTGCACATATCCTACCTGCTTTTCTAATTTCACCATGAATGTAGTCAGAAGTGGCTCATGAATGTGTTCCAGAGATTAAATGAGCAACACAAGAGGAAAGGCTTACAGGTTTCCACTTTTGGTGTTTTCGATAATTTTGCGCGTTAATTTCAAACCAGATAGCTGTTATGAGTTATTTTACCACAGAGAGAAAACAATGGATGATTTTACTAAGGGTTCCAGTTCTCTCAGATTCTTTTACTTCGTCAATGAGGAATTATTTGTACGCGAGACAGGCGAGTCCACGGAACGTATCGTACTTTCGAAAACCAAATGAGCAACCTTCAAACTCCATTGATGAAGTTGTTTATTCTTCAGAAAGTTCCATGTGATTTAATGTTTGGAAAAGAGAGAAATAAGGCTTGCACGCACTGTGATTCTCTGTTCGGACTCTTTGTCGCGCGAGCAGCGCCTGGGATTCATTTCTAACATCCGGGACGCTCCGCGACAATGAATCTTGCATCTCGTTTTAGTATTTTTTGGATCCCGTCCGAAGTGGGACTCTTTGCACAATGTCGCGCAACATTGAGTCAGTGCGCACGTGAATCTTAAACGGAGTGAACCTCTCTACCATTTTCACACCTTCCTGATTGTTTTTTTTTCGCTTTTCTGTTGATATCAGCGTTATTGTGGGCAACAGATTCCACTTTACAGTTAATTGAGAGGTGGAAAATACGGACAGCCTACCAGAGAGTCCGATTTTTCTACCACCCAAGCGCTAAAAAGGATGCAACACTCATGATATCAGCGTTGAGGTTTTGCAATGCATGCAATCTTTGACGGACGCGGTTGCGAAAAGGGAGAGTCATTCAATTTTTTGCCGTAAGTGATTCTTTACGAACCGTCAACAAACCACAATATGAAGTTAATCTGGCAAAACAGAATATAACTCAGATTATTTTTGATTTACAAAGCGATTTATACGCTGATAATTAGTATTCATTGCCTATTACCCCTTCTCACTCCACCACATCCTACTCTGATGGCCCTATTTTTAGTGCAGGTTCTTTCACCGAGTGGGAGTGATAGCACACTCGACTACGGCACGCATTCATTGTCCTCCGACGTGAAGAATTACATGCCGATGTAAATTTAGTTTTAAATCTCCTATTTTTGTATTTCTAAAAATAATATATTTAAAAAAATGCAAATTGAGAAATATATAATTACAAAGAAAAATTAATATTTTCTTTACATATTGCAAATGGAGCAATAATCAAACATGCACCTACTCCATACAATAAAAAAATACCTATATACACGTTCTCAACGTAATGGCTGTGCAGACTTCAGGAACAAACTCGGATATTATCTGCTTCGAAATTTTGAAAGTACTCATGAGACTTGTATATGAGTCTCCACTTGCGAGGAAACGGAGAGTTCCTGCAAGCCCGTTGGTAGCAGAGACTGCCACCCTAAAATTCATCTCCTTTTTCGAAATACGTGGTCCAACCATTTCCAGAAGATATTCAAAATCGATTGGACTCATACGAACAAAATTTCTAAATCCCATTTCATCCTCCAATCTAAGAGTGTCAAGAAGATTGTGCCCATGCTTATTCCGATCCTTGAATAAACCACGCATTCACCATGTCTGTGACATGAATCCGAGCGTCTGCGACAAAGAGTCTGAACAAAGAATCCCAGTGCGTGCTAGCCTTTGTTTGTGGCCTAGAGAAATGTTTATTTGTTTTCTGTATTCATCATGGTATATTTATATTAGCAAATATAGATACTACTCCTAAATAAAAGTTATAGCTGCAAAAATTACTCCCCAGTAGGTAGAATATGCCCGTAACTAAACTACTGAGCATCCGAAACGCCTGATAACCATAATTTTCGGATTTATTGATCCCGACATCCATATACATGGTTTTTAAAAAATATCAAAAATAAACGTTTCGGGACACTAGATTTATTTCAGATATTGCTACAATGCCTCGAAATTCTTCAAAGTACGTCACTCGAACTTCGACACACTTTTTCCAGTGGCTTTTTCACGACTCGGAGGCTCCCTATAGGCAGATTCCGGAAGGTCCCTATGGGTACGCGTTCGAGCTTCTTTGACGGCACTTAGAGTCCCATGGTGGTGTCCTTTGAGGGCAGATTTCACTTTTGGGAATAGGAAATAGTCTGCTAGTTGGAACTGTAAGCGGATTGGAGAATCGTCGGGATGCCGTTGCAGAGGTTCTTCGCAAGCAGACACTCGACGCTGCTTTTGGTCGTCCGTCAAGACCTTTTGGACAAGTTTAGCGCAGATCTTTCGCATCGCCTAATTTTCAGTGATAATGGTGTGATACGATGTCCGATCACGCTCTCACTTACTCTACGGTCTGAATTCAGCACTTCACGTACACGTAAGGAAAAAAATGTTACCGATACCTGGTATACAAGCCTTGTAAAAGTGAAACGTCACTAGTGCTCCGTGTTCTAGCCGCACTAGTCACTAGTGTTCCGGCCACTTGTAGATCTAATCCGTCATACGTGATGGGATTTGCCAACAAAACACATGAAATCATGTATTTCGAAATGAGAAAATAAGTGGTTAAGTAGGTTCATCCCAGGATCGAAGCGGTAATAACCATCGCAAAGAGAGCTCAAGTATAAATGTTCATTATATTCCCTGACTTGATATCCGAATTCCCGTATTGCTTTTTCTATTTGGAAACAACTATTTAATGCACTTTGTCAATATTGAGTTTCCTGGACTAAAATAAAATTCCAATTATACCTAAACCTACCAAGTTGATCGATAACGCGTTTTCGAATTCCTTCGGCAAGGAACGAAATAATCTCTCTGTTATTCCGGTCACATCTATATATATATATATATATATATATATATATATATATATATATATATATATATATATATATATATATATATATATATATATATATATATATATACACACACAAACAAATACATATGTTGCCCCAAACCGGAGAATTATTTCTTCATTCACTCACCCTTCGATACTATATTGGCATTTTCATCAATCTCGTCGACGTGTCCAAAATCTTTCCTGTGACTACTCAATGTTAATACAGGGCCACTTGCGATCGTTACGGTTTTATCTGATGGCCATTATATATATTTTATATTTCGTCTGTCACTTTCACGCCCACATTACGTTTTCGACTGCCTTATCCTTGACACACCCTGGCGTCAGCTACCCTT
Source organism: Hetaerina americana (assembly GCF_022747635.1). NCBI lineage: Eukaryota > Metazoa > Arthropoda > Insecta > Odonata > Calopterygidae > Hetaerina > Hetaerina americana. The sequence continues at coordinate 91,474,627 of NW_027286874.1, forward strand.
AGGCAGCTAACCTTCTGGCAAATCAGTTTCAGGATTATTTCTTTATGAAATCATAAGATATGCGCCATGGAAAGTAATAAAAAGTAAAAGGAGAATGATATTCAGCGATAAAATCACAAAAGTTTTTATTATTTTCGACCCTCATTCGAATGTCAAACCTATTGGGCCAATGCTTGGAATCTGCATGTGGTTCAACTAAAGGCAATTTTCGGATTGGAGAATGTATTAAAAGATACATTAGTCACGGGCAATGACATAAAAATAATACACGAGTATTAAAGCTACTCTTGATATTACTATTTCAACAACTGATTACTCAAATGAAAATCACTACAATCCAAATCTGCAAATGGAAATCACTTAAACTCGTATATGAGTAATCGTGAAGAACGTACAGAATCACAAAAATCCAATTCAATGAGAGTATTTTTAAGCACCAAAAATGTTAAAATTCATGCGCACCACATATTCAGCATCATAATATGGATAACTTAGAATCTATGTCCACAAGGTACCCTTCAAGCCAATGTAAGGGCTTGTGGCAGCGTGTGGGCAAACGCCTAACATGAATCATCAAAGATAAGTATTTCTTAATTGTTTGTTACAATAAATATACAAATTAATTTAAAAATGCGGATAGTGACAGGTTTATTAGCTACGGCATCTAAGTGTGAACTATGTATCTGCGTATAAGAGACGAGATGCTAGGAACAAGAAGAAAATACTCTAAGGTTAGCATACTAGGCTACTTAGGATGTAAAATACCCCCCCCCCCCAAGAGAGGTCACTTACAGTTATTTTGATCCCTCATCGTCCGTGAGAAAAAAGACATTTCAATCTATCGGTTACTGTCATGATCTCTCCTACCGCAGTGCAATGGGGCTAATAATAGATTATCAAGATCTCCGCATATGACAACTGAAGCCAATTTAAAAAAGGAACATTACCTGTGATTCTGCCTTCGCTTCTCTGAGTTGATTCTAATAAATAACTGCACATAAATACCAGTGGGAGAAATCACAACTTATATTTATTTCATGTATCGTCAATAACTGTTTTTAGTTGATCCAAAGATGTAAAACCACTTGGAATACGTCATTGTGTGAGCAATGTATGTCTTTACGAAAATTTGTCGAAGCAAAATGGCAGTTTATCAAATTATAGTCGACAATAAAGTACATAGTTCACGTAAAAAATGCACAACTTGCGCAAATGCACACTTGGCGCATGAATGTGCAAATTTATACCTCTCCCTTTACGACACTTAGCTCATATGAAAGTATGAACTCAGTCAATGTCAATGATCACCATCTCAGGTCATGAATTGGAATGAGATTGATGGGCTAGAGTCATCGAAAAAATGCGAACAGCTCCGATTATTCAACGAGCTTCGAAATTGAATTAATCAAAGCCCAGGCGAGATTTTATCATCGTTCGGCACTTGATACACAAAGTAATGTTGGTACTAAAATCTGCACATTTCTAAAATGTCTACAGTTCTAATTGTACTTCCAAATAAACTGCGGGAGATGCCGCAACAGTAACTTTTAACGGAGTCATCCGCTAATGTGCATTTCAATGCAACATTTTCAGAGTGTAAAAATAATTCGCCTTGACTGGGATCCCAGTCAAGGCGAATGATTTTTACACTCTGAAAATGTTGCACTAATTGTACTTGTTCAATTTTCGGTTCAGCCAAACGAAATGTATGAGCCAACCTTCGCCTTCATACCACAACTTATAAAGCGTCAACTGTAGGATGGAAATTCATGTGGGCACATGATTAACATGCAGGAGTAACAGTTAATATGACTGCAATTCAGGGACAAAATTAAAATATTCACCACTTTTGTGTAGATGATGTTTAAGACACATTCTCATCCCTGGAAGCGATCAGAAACCAGGAGTAAAGAATATATTATATACTCTATCAATTATTTGTGGAAGACGCGCCAATGGTATTAATTTTTATGCCACACGGAATTGGCGGGAGACTGTGCTTGGCATGGATTATTGGGTGGAAGAAGGGCGGAGAGGACCTCGCGGAGTCGCCATTATTAGGCGTCACCAGCCGGTCTAAAATTCTCAGGTCCCATCCGAAAATCTTCCGTGAAAGCACTCATTCCCTTGCATCGGATAGCGAGAGTATTGCAAAAAGATTCTCGCTGCCGGAAATTGAGCTCGACTTCCCCGGTTGCAGGAGATTGATAGCTACCGTGCCCACAGGATTCAAACGGGGAAAACAACTCGGTGATGTTATGATTAATCCTTCAGACACGTGCTCAAAATACAAGCAAAATGTTATTGAAAATCACTATTTATCGGAAAATGGAATTTTAAAGTATGAATTTAATATTTTTCGGTGATATGTTATCAAAAAACTTATTTCATGTTCATAAACTAGAAAAATTTCAAATGAAACTGTCAGCATCCTTGATATCTTTACCACCCTTTAGGAATGTCTGCAAACCCCAATGAAATATTTTGTGCGAGCAAGTATTCATTCCCTCAAATAATCAATACTCAAGCGTAAAGTTGCTCAATCGGATGAATAACCGAGTAAAAGCATCAGCAACATGCTGCAGTACCTGACACGGGCAGTCTCCTTCCGGCACTACAGGATTTTCTTGGATGATTCCAAATGATTTAAATGGAGGTGAAGACGAGTGCAATTTGCGATGCATTTTTTTGTATTATAATTTCTATCAATTATTATATTATATAAGAATTTGTCCCAAGAAGACTCATAGAATATATACATGTGTTCGCATAAGATCATATAAGATACGAGAGTCAGGCCCTCAGGAGCTGAAGATTTACCGATGTCGGAAGGTTCTCGTCGCACGGAGAAACCTGCGACTTCATCTCTCGCTTTCAAGGATAGGCTTTAACATTCCCCAACTTCCTTTTGTTCTCCACAAAATTACATAAGAGATGATTTTAAAGAATTCCGTTTAACGAGCTGCCGCCTTAGGTTTCAAGTCGATCTATTGGGGATTTCACGGGCCAACGACAGTTACTTACGAAAAGGGTTGTCGATGTAAGAGCCAAGGTTGCACGAAAAAGAGTTCAGAATTCCTCCCATATAATTGGGTGTAACATAGTTAATAGTAGTTTTAGGGGAGACGGCCGACAGCTCAGGTCATTTGCGCCATTAGGAATGAATAGGAAAGGAAGAGAGAAACCCAGTATCGGCATTAGACTACTCTTAACGAAAGGCGCCAAGGGGTTCGCAGTTTAACGTCCCATCCGACGGACGTCGTACTCACCGAGAGTGCTCTCCACAAAGCACCCCAAGTAGGGATCGGGATACCACTGAAAAGTATCTGTCGCCTACAGGATTCGAACCTGGGCCCTCACGGTGGGAAGCCAGTACGTTAGCCAACGCACCATCCCGAACCTCTTTAGTTCGAGTATGAGTAGTTTTCCGTGATTGAATATCACGAGAATTTTGGAAAAAATGGATAAGTTACACTTGCAACTTGGATGGCAACAAAAATTAAATCCCAATAAATTTTGTACATTCAAAATGAGGCAGTAAATATGTTCGCGATGCGAAATAGAAATTGGGAATGCTCTATATGTTTGCCAAATATAAATTATTGATATTTTTGTCTAGTCTGGTCGTCGGTGGGGGCTAATTTGTTCAAAACACTCATTAACGTCAAATTGGATATTGAAATTTTAATAAATTGTACTTTCATACTGAATTCACCGAAATCTGACCTATGTCGGTTGACCTATAACAGCTGGCCAATTATCAAGATATGGCTGGGAATTCTAAGTCACTGTAATACAGGTACAATGAAGTCGAGCGGACGAATTAAAATTTCTTTTATTAATGAAATTAACTCGATTTTGGAATTATTTGTTCAGAACTAATCTGGCCAAAGAAATTTTAACGAAAATATTTTTTTATTCGGAACGAACTGTTTCACACATTGGGCATCAGTATATACTAAATATGAACCTTACGTTTTTAAAGTATTTTATTCTCTGGCTTTATTATAATTTACGAGGGTCATCCGGAAAGTAGTACCCGTTCGTGAAATAAAAAGACAAAAGTAAATATTAACAAACATAAAAAATTTTATTTGAAAGAGGATACTTTAAACTACTTCTCAACATAATCTCCAAGCAAATTAAGGCATTTGTCATAACGTGTGACAAGTTTCTGTATTCCTGCTGCATAGTCCTTCGCCGCCAGCTCATTGAGATACGCGAGGGACCCATCTTGCACAAATTTTTGCATAATGCAGATGGTGTTTAACAATTTCATGAACAATTGTTCGAGAAACATTGGGAAAATGCTCACAGATGTCATCAATTGTGACGCGCCGATCGTTCCTCACGAATTCGTCAACTGAGCTCACCAGTTGGTCTGTAATGACAGACGGTCTCCTCGAACGCTCATCGTCGTGTGTGTTCCCCCTCCCCATGTTGAAGTTGCGACACCACCACCGAACAGACGACTCGTCCATTACATTGTCTCCATACACCTCCTTTAATTGGCGATGAATATCACATGGGCGAACGTTTCTTGCATTGAGGAATTTAATCACTGCCCTCACTTCACAACTGGCGGCGTTCTCAATTTTTTTAAACATTGTAAACAATCACAGAAACAACACAGGCAATGCTAGCGTCACGCAACTTGGCTCAGAGAAGGCAGACAAGCCACTGAAGCTATCTGACCTCGTCCAGCGGCTACTCGCGTCGTCAGCACTTCATGCGGCACGAACGGGTACTACTTTCCGGATGACCCTCGTATTTTTGACGAATTGTCTTCAGCATTTAATATCTTTCTTCCTTACCCATAATGTCTTTTTTTAATCCTTCCTTCGCTTTGAGTGCAAACGACTTCAATCATTTCTCCAGAGATTTCATCCTTTTTAGATCATCTAGTATAACCTTTGTTATCCTTCGGAAAATAATTAGTAATTCTTGCTCTGAGGTGAGATCGTAACAGAATAATTCTCAAATATCTGTTTGAAATGATTGCCTATTCCATATGCCTTTATGCCATATTATATCATACTAACAGGAGTCCAGTTAATATGGCGAGTACAAATACTGTAGCTAAAGATATTTTAGCAATGAGAACAGCTTAATGATGTCGGAAAAAGATGCAGATGATAGGCAGTTAAAGTAGAAGTCTAATAAAACTCTACCGATTACGCCACTAAAACGCTAGTTACACAGGCTAGTGCAAACGGAGTCAACAGCAACACCACAGTCAGTTTACAAAATTGACAGTAGACAAAATTGGCTATTTTTTACACATATTACATTGAATGTGATTAATATCTCGAAGAACGAAGGTAGCGTTTGGAATTTATTTTCAAGATCAACGCCTTGATGAAGAAGAATGATAAAGGCGACATAGGACGAACGAAAAAGGTATGCGGGTAGGTTTAGTCGGCGACTGAAGAAGAAAGCAAAGAATTCATCGCAAACCGTTTATTTCCTCCGGGGATTCGATCGGAGGTGAGAGTTCGAAACCCAATAGCATTCACCTCACGTTTCGTTCCTAGGTCAACTCACGGTGCTAATACTTCCCTCCCACGAAAATCCAAGTTTCGCGCGGTGTATCAGAATGAAGGACGCTCTCCCTTTCCAGAACACTTCTCCTGCTGACCGTGGCCTCAACCGACCCAATGCTTAAGGGAATTTACTTCCCGTGAATCCGGAGACCCTGAAAAGGGATCGGGGCTTATCTCAACTGGACCTGCGTTCAGCCTCGCGGGGATTAATCGATCATATCCAACTGTGACCCCGAGAGAGAAGGGAGGCCGGGGAAAGGAGAGAGGGATGAGAGAAGGTATTGGGAGGATTCGGGAGAAGGCACTCGCATACTATTCCGAGGAGCGGTTGAATAACTTCCCACCTCTTTAAAAAAACCTAAGAACGAAGAACCCCGCACAAAGCATGGCAAGGTCATGGGTCCGGGAGAATGATACCTCTGATCTCTCCCGGACGAAAGAAAAATTTGGCGACCGTGCGGCATCGGGGATGAAGGCAACACGGCTCATCGCCACAATGGGATGCTGGGGTAGTTGGTGCACCGCGCCTGCTATCTCATTGGAGAGATCGGGGAATCTGTGCTCCGGCGGGAGCGCAGAGGTTGGGGCTAGGAGGGGAGGAGAGCAGCAAGGGAATGGAGAGATGGTGGATCCCGAGTTAAAGGAGGAGAATCGATAGACCCACTCACCTGGATTCGGGCGTCGAAAAGGGAAGGGCGGCCGCGCGGGACTGCTTTGCCGTGCCGTGACCGTCCGCCTCTCGTTCAACTACTCTCTGGACGATGTCCACTCCCGCGCTCGGTGCCTCGCACAATCGCCGCCCCCGGCTGGCCTCTCCGGAGAGGGGCGACCTCTTCTTTTCTCTTCCGCCTCCACTCGCTCCCTCCCCGGCAAGGAACGGAGGAGGGGGGAGGGAGGGGAGGTTGGTCCTCGTCACCTATGGATTTAAGGCAGTGACGTCACCCATGCGTGATTCGAAACGGTGACGTAATTAGGACACCGCCACACGCGGGAAGAGGGTTTTACAAAGCAAGTCGACCAGTCTTCATCTCTCCCGCTCTCTAAGGAGGGGACCTAGGTTTACGGGATGGCGGTCATCACTGCGCCCATTCCCCAGATAGTTCGCTGCACGCGCCATCCCCCATCTCCTCGAGAAAAAAAAACATTTTTCAATGAAGTCTCCAGCCTAAATTACTCCCGCCCACTTCTTCCCGCCTTCGCTCCCTAAGGCATTTTTCTTCAATTCCATCAGTTCTCCTTCCTCGTGATTGCTCTTAATGCTCCGCCCACGCACCCTCTCATTCTACTTCAATAATCTTTTCCACTTCTTGTCCCGATAGACTCACTAGGTAACTCCCGTTCCTTTCCCTCTCTTTTCGTCTCGTCTGGCTCATAACTGTAACTCTCTCCCCAGCCAAATCAAAACATAACTAACCTTGAGTAATTGGGAGAATATGGAGCAAACAACAGGTGCCAACCAGTTACTACAAACTCACTCTGAATCAAAGTTGTTTCATTAATTTGAAGCAATGCTAATGATGGACGAAAAAATAATTTTAATAATAAAACTAAAGGCATCATGAAAAACTTGCAGTTTCTTTTGTCATGACTCTTGTAAGATTACGACCACATGAGCAAACGAACTGTTCCGGATAATACCCTGGCCTACCATGAATGAAATACCATTAAAATATACTAATATAGCAGTACACTTGAAGAAATAAGGCCTTAAATATTTGTCAAGGTGAATGAGAGAGTATCAACCATATTAATATGAAGCAAAATAACTCACTAGATTTCTCTCCTCAGTCAATCTGCTTCCCCGTGGATTCCAAGCGATCCTTCTTTGATAACTCAAAACTTCTTGATTTTCGAAAGAAGATGCGCGAGCAACGCTGGATCTGTTTCTGCAGGTGTCAAGCCATTCACATAACTTAGCCCGTTGTACCCGCTCCTTCGTTTGCAGTCGTTGCAACCACCGCTGGTTCTGCTGCTCACTACCCCATTCTCATAAGTCGTCTGCTACCTCGTACAATCGTTCAATGCCATCTGTCGGGCGTTTCGAAAAGCTTTTCATAGCGCTAAACACTCCTTTAAATAGTCAAACAAAATATATATAGCTGATAACTTAATATTCAGCTTTTTTCTATACGATGTGATTTCTTATCCTCGTTCAATGAAAACACAATTTTCAGTCTGCCGTCGATCCCGCTCGTTGACTTTACAGATTTTGTTTGGGATGAACATTTCTCCGCATAAAATAAGTATCCACAAAAAGCAGAAGAGGTAGAAAGAATGAGAAGAAAAATGCTACAAAAACTAACATTCGTCCAAAATTTAGGTTTCTCGTTTTAATTTATATGATAAGATTTTTCAATTAACGGGTATTCTAAATAATGGAATCTAACGTACCTGACGTATCTATCGTAAAACCTATTTCTCCATTTAGCCATCCGTGGTCGAAACATTTTTACAGTTAAGGTAAGTCTATTTTTTTGTTTAATCTTAGCGGATGGATCATATTCCCCACTGTTTTTCTCTTTAAAATGGCGTATAAAATGATCATTTCTACCTCTGCACCATTCCCAATGGCTTTGGTTCGTCCAATGGAAACCGTCCCAGAAGGTGCTACCTGTTAAAAACCACGATTACCAATCCAAAGGTTAGTTTCATAGGCGAGGGTAGTGCTCACCTAGTACTCAGCCTAATAGCATGTGAATTTCACACTGGGTCGGGGGCGTTCCTTTTCCTGTTATGACTATGATAAGTTAGGTGTTTCCTAATGTAGATTATCCAAAACCTTCAACCAGTCTGCTAACCTTGCTTAAACTTCTATAACAATCTTCCCCATACTACAAGACTGATTAGCTGCAATAGGTTCAAAAATGCAATTGAGAATTGGTTAATTAAAACCCCTTGTATCCTGGAAGTGAATATTTCGAACTAAACTTTTCAAGCATTAAATTATAATACATGTATCTCTTCATCACAGCAATGAATACATGAATTAATATGCCTTTATTTTGACAGCATCTACCGTGGCAAGTGCTGCCCTTCGATGAATAAAGATATTATTATGGTCTCCCATAAAGACTTTCTACCAAAAAATCATACATCTTTGTCAAAACAAAAGATTTTTCCTTCACTCCTTTCTATTATTTTCCCTTCATCACCACTACTGATATTTTGCTTCCTAGCGCCTGAAATTTAGCTACACTTCAACCTTTATAGCAGGCTATGAACCTGAAAAGAAATATGGTCCAAGTACGTATAAATTAATTAGTGCAGTTAGAAATGATCATGAATGAATTGTTTATAACTACATTTCTGAAGTTATAAGTTCCAAAATATTTGTTTTACATCAATAAAAATATTTATACATATGTAGGATCATTTACATTCACCAAAAAGGTATTTAAAGGGTTAAGAAAAGGGAGAAAACATCCCCATAAAATCCTTGAAAAGATGTGCATGGTAGTGCACACATGTATATCAGTTAGCAAAACAATTTGTACTTAACAAGTATTAACTTTATCCACTACAGGAGTTCTCGGGTATATTAAATAAGAGGGAATAAAAATGAACCACAATCACTTATACAATAGACCATCACTATACTAAGACAGATCATGCAGAAATGGAAAATTCTATTAATCCATGGCTATGCCACTTATGGTCATCACCCCTGATGCTGCAGGGGGAAAATGTGGCACCATGCTGTTGGCAGCAGACCATGAGGGATCACTCCGGCAGAGAGTGGGGATGGAAAGGGGAGCTTGAAATTTCAAGACGATAGTTAAGAAGCATTTTAATATGTACTGCATTAGATGTATTTCGGTCCCAGTTGGTCATGCAAGAATGGATTTGCCAACAAAACATACAAGATATGTAAGTGTATAATGCATGCATGCAAGTTGAACTAATTTTTACCTAGATGTTGCAGGTAAAAAATGGCATTCTTGTTCGCCCTAACCCTACAGTAACTATTTTGTATTGTCTATGGGAAGGAATCCTTGAGTCTGCTAGTTCTGGATTGACACACCTTTGCCAATAAATTTGGAGGAAATTTTGCCCTGGTATAATCGATAATTTAAATCAACTGATTGTTGAATGCTTTGAGAATTGAGGTGTATAGGCCAAACTATAACATTGGATATTTCTTGTCTCAAGCAAAGAAACAGATTTCATCCAACCAATCTATGTACTATTTGTGTGTGATGCATTAATACATTTATATGTAAATATTTCAAAATTAATAAATGTCAGCATTATAGTATTCCACACATTATTAAAAGGTTAAATTAACGTGATAACTGACATTATTAAAGCCTTTGTTCCTTCAATTGTAGTATTGGGCGAATTCAAGTGACACTAAAACTTAAGCCAATAATTTTAGTTGGAAATACATTTTGAATTTATTATAGAATCATACATAACTAGCTGATCAACTGCATGAAAACCTGCTCATTTAATGAAGCCAAAAAAGGCCCATGGGAGTATTCCTCGAGCTTAAAAGGAACCCTTATCCCAGCTCTGCACCTGAAGGCAGAGCTCATGCCTCCCCTAGTGTTCAAACATATACGCAGAACTATCACTTACTACACTATCCCTCATATTGGAGGGTTATTTGAAGGACAAGGTATATTTTTAAAGGGCTGAGAAATATTTTCACACATTTTATGTGATAATCTCATTAAATGTAGTTGGAAAGTTGCCACCAAGACCCAATCTAGCCAGTCTGTAGAGTAATTTTGACCAAAGCATGGACAGCATTACTGTTAAGACCCAATTCATGTAATGACAATTTATCCAACGAGGCCATTTTGAATGATTTACACACTTGGTGAGAGATAAGGGGAGATTCATACCCCTTTTTGAGCCACTGAGAACCCATTCGAGGGAGGCAAATCTTATCCTATGAACCAAGATGACTTACCTTTTACTGGATAACTTTGATCTGGTGACTAGATCAGCTCTACTTGCTTACTATTGCTAGTGTTTTGTTATAAGAGTAAAGATTAAATATAGTGGGATGCATCTTCTTCAATATTATCAGTTGGTTATGTATTACAGAGAAGAGAACAATGAGTATCTTTTCAATATTTCAAGTGCAAGGATTTTTATTTACAATAATCAGGAAGTTTTACATTACAACATAAATATTTGTCCACCCATAAAATGTCCAGATAAAACACAACACACAGTGAGTCTGTGCCATTATTGCCATTGAGCATTGCTTCAAAAAATAAGAATAATAGTGTTACATATCCAAGAGGTCCAAAACTGTTTTGAAAAGATCAGTGCACACAAAAATGTGAGTATTGTAATAGCCATTCGTGATTCACTCTTTCCTAAGAAGAAAAATGACCATTTTATGGGATGATATTCATTAACCTTCAAGTGAAGGTTGATAAATACTGGTGAATTTAGCAATAAATAAATTAAAAGAGAATACAAAATGCAACATCAAAAATTCTACACAGTGAGAGTAATATGAGTTAAATTACCAATTATTTCCAAAATTGAACCTGGTAATGATATCACAAAACACGGAAACAGTTCAAAAGTCTCTTGTTGCACCATTTAGCCGCCAAGACACACATTATACCACCAAAAATAATACATCTTATTCACATCATTGAAATTTAATTCATTTCACATTGTAACTATGTACATACTATTAAATTAAATTTTTACAAATAGAGCTAGAAAAATAATGGCACAATATCCATTGCATAGCAATGCAGGGAATAGTTTAATAGCACCTTATGAACATTAGATGAATTCAATACCTTCATATTTTACGTCCCCGATTTTTGTCTCTTGTAATAAAATTTGTCCTTTAATACTGAATGCCATTATGTATGATGCAACTTTGCCTTTATTTTCTTCCGATTTAATGGCAACTATTATCTCATCATCTGTATTGGGGATGAATTTAAAACTTGAAAAGCCATGGGTTGGTATTACTTCGCCAACATAGGTTACCTGGAGAAGGAATCAAGAACACAATGTATTAACATAAGAATATAGTGAAAGGGTAGAGAAGAATATCACTGAAATTCCAAATTAAACTTTATTCGAAATGACCCAGGTTTTGGGGTCATATAACATCATCATGATGGCTTGCATTCATAAAAAAATATCCCTAAACCAGTCCTGTAAACCCCCTAATGATACTTCACTATGCCAAAAACATGGTTATTTTCAATAAAATTAATGCAAACTTGCAACATTATTCTTATCTATCTTTTCCAGATAAAAGAATTCCACCTATCGACTAACCGAACTAATATATTAACTACTTGAGAAATCAAGATCCAAATTCTTATCAAGGGGTAACAGAGCTTTAGTGATGACACATTTCTCAATAACAATTTGAAATTTTCTAAATAACAACAAGGTCTGCAGTTATGCCAATATGCAGTATTTAAAATGCCAGTTTCCCCACTCTGTGGCAGGGAACATCCAAGCTACATATACAGATGGTATAGATAGAGTATGTCAGCTCCTATGGAGTAGGCATTTATATTTTCCTTGCATACAAAAGAGTACAAAATATAAGCAGACTATAAACTTGCAAAGTGGTCAGACCAATGAACAGTGGTCAAGAATGTTCTATAGAATCCAAGTAGGCTATCCCTCAGACCACCTTTTTATATAGTACAGATAATAGACTCAGTTCTACATCTGAGGCATACCCCCAGTCTCTAAGACCATATATAAGATAGGAGTGGAAAAGTGCTTAATATGCATTACTTACTTATATGTAGCTTAAATTTCCTGAGAAAAACCAGTTTCTGGCAAGTTTTTTTTCTGAACAGCTAAAATATTAAGACTCCATATCAGTTAGAGTAATATGAAATGAGTTAATTTCATATACTAGTGATTTTAGCAAGGAATGGACAAATTGTATTTTAAGTTGATTCATAAAAAGATATTCTGCATAAAATCCTTCATTGACTTCAAGAAGACACGTCTTCAGCCTGCAGTAACATAAGACACATCTGCAGCCATCCTCAGATAAGCACAACTATGGAGTCTGCCACTGCATTAGCGGACTGATCATATATCAACACCCAAAACACAGGGGCCCAAGCATCACTACTTGTGGCCTGCCATATTAACATTGAGGAATTCTGACTGCACAAGAATTGCTAAATTTGGTGGAGCTTTCTTGTGTGAATTTTAATGACACAGGGAAGTGCGAGTGGAAGGGGTTGATGCCTCAGGGAGCTAAAGGAGAGCACATGGAAGGCAGAGCTGCCAGATTAGCAGCATTAACCCTGAAGAAGGTATTTGGCCCATTATAATAATCCTTGCTTACAAGAATTTTGACCTTTGTGCAAATACATGTGTCATCGCATTTCTTTCCATTATTTACTTTGCACCCATAATTGGAACAGGTAAGCATACATAAATTATGAACTAGATTAACTCAAATTTTAATTCACAATAATAGTAGACTGTTTCAATAGACCAAATTTTGAAACTTGCTATTAGTTTCCAAATGATTATTAATCAATAAATGGAATTGGATCACCAAAAAGTTTCAATGACATGAGTTTTATTTATATATTCTAATGTTATGATGTTTATCTGTTGTCTTTGCATTATTATATTTCAATCATTAATTAAGATTATTATGGATTGCTGGAAAAAACCCTCTAAAAAAATGTGTTCACAGAATTTCAAAATCAAGGAAACACATTAAATTAATTCCAAAATATGATGATAGTCACACACCGATGTATTTTTGTACTCTAGTTCTGACTAAGATTATCAAATTGTTCCTTAAAAATGTATATATACACAGTAAGTTAATATCCTGCAATTGAACAAAATATCATCATTCTGCAAATAAACAAGAATTGCTGCAGTACCATGTGATGAAGAATTAATAGCTTTAATGTATATTTAAATATTGAAATACTACGTCCTAACAATAACAATGCAGAAAATTTCAGTATTTCTTAACTGTTTAAGGATGTCTACTCGATTAGCAATAATGAATATTGCAGAAAAATCAGGTAGCCTCTTGATGGTGCTAGTGTCAACTCTCTTACAAGTGGATGCCTAGCTTAACACTACACTCATTATAATTCTGGGTGCGTGAAAACTTCTTTGCAACCAAGTCCACAGCTAATCAATAATCAGCTTCAGAGCACATACGCAATGCATCTTTGAATGATGTTTTGCCTATTTAAAATAAAATAATGACCACTGATTGCCTGGTGACACACCCTCAGACAACTTAATCATACATGTTCATGCATTAAAATTAAGCTGTGTAGCTTCATTTGCATCTAAATATTATTCCATTAATTATAGCCACAGGTTTATTTATTTATTATATATTAGGTTAATTTTATAACCCTGATAAAAAATATCAGCTGCCGGCTAATGGGCTCTTAGTTCATACATTATTTAAAACTATAAACCAAGGCATACATTTAAGTTATTTGATGCACTGAAAATTTCAATAATGCTATGCCTGAAGTTACTCACTTGAATGTCAGTGAACTGCTCATTTGCAGTAAGAATCATATTTGTTCCCTTCATCTCATCTTCATTTTCATCATATTTTTCTTTACTTGATCGTCTTGGCAAAAAAAACCACTTTTTATGGATTTCACTCCATGCTACCGCTTCATGTATAATATAACCTGTAAAAAGAGAGGACGTAATTATCTTAATGGAATAACTTTACTTAAAAAGCTACAACATTTAGATTTGAAGGGCTAGAGGAGAATATTTTATACAAAATTAGTTTAATATATAAATAAATATGTGTATAATATATAAATAATAATAATAAATAAATAAAACATACATAAATATAAACACACATGTGTGTGCACATATATGTATATATATATATATATATATATATATAAATATTTATGCCGTCCGTCGGATGGGACGTTAAACTGCGGACCCCTTGGCGCCTTTCGTAAAGAGTAGGCTAATGCCGACGCCGGGTTTCTCTCCACCCTTCATCCTTTCCTGTCCATCCCCTATGGCGCAAATGACCTTAGCTGTCGGTCGCCTCCCCTCAAAACTACTACTACTATAAATATTTATATATATTATATTTATATATATTATAAATATAAATATATATATTATATATATATATATATATATTGGCGACATATAAGACCCACGGATCTCAGGGTAAATTACATATCCTCGATAGCTCAAGTGGTTAAGAGCATCCGCCCGGCAAGTGGAAAGATCCGGTGTTCGAGTCCCGGTTGAGGAAATATTTTTACTCTTGTGATCCGTTCGATTCCGCCTTCCCCACCTCTATTGTGTTCGTCCTTTATACGTGTTCCTATCCCTTTTCCTTATATATGTTTCTGTATATATGAGTATTTATTCGCCGTTTGGCGGGATTTCGTGTTTGAATGTGTATTTGGCCAATGTGGCTCATCTCTTTCTTCTGGCTATGCGTGCCACGAAACGCACTGTTCTTTTCCTGTATGATGTTGTATGAATTCTAACCACTGACCTTTCCTCTTGTGTATTGTCTATTTCCCCTTTGGTGGGTGAAACAGCCCCCTGACGCCATCTCTTGGCTAAAGAATCGGGGCGCTTGGCGACATATAAGACCCACGGATCTCAGGGTAAATTACATATCCTCGATAGCTCAAGTGGTTAAGAGCATCCGCCCGGCAAGTGGAAAGATCCGGTGTTCGAGTCCCGGTTGAGGAAATATTTTTACTCTTGTGATCCGTTCGATTCCGCCTTCCCCACCTCTATTGTGTTCGTCCTTTATACGTGTTCCTATCCCTTTTCCTTATATATGTTTCTGTATATATGAGTATATATATATATATATTGTCACAGTGAAGGTAGTTGTCAAGAGACAACTACCTTCACTGTGGGAACCCAGAAGCCATGTAACTCTTTATTGGTAATTTGGATTGGCAACATCTTCTGATTCTCACCACAGTGGTTAAGTATAGGAATACTATCAACCACAAGAAGTGAACAATACCTTGTTTCTTATCTTTGGCAATTCATCTATGTAGCTAAAATCAATCTCATGCTCCTCCCTGCATTTCCATTCATTACATCATTCTTATATGCTATGCAAGTTCCTGGCATATAGCTCTCTATCTCTTCCATTTAACCAAGAATCACTGGTAAAATTGTGGGACGATACCTAGCAATTCAAAGAACTCAAAAGGGCATTTAGAGATGGAGACAGGGTTTGGTAGCGAGAATCCTTAACTAAGCCTTTAAAAATTCTTTGGTATTTGTCCTACAATTTTAACCAACTCTAATACATTCAAGGAATCAGCTGAAGTACTGCGATGTGGATGGCAATGGGAAACCACCGCATTAGTGTCCTGAGGAGCTGCAGCCCTGCACTCCACCTATTAATGACATGATGGCATCCTTCCCAGTAAAATAGCCCGTCAATTGGATCTCTGGGTGGGGACTACTCGGAAGGGTACATTGGTCAGGAGAGACAGATTCAGAATAGGGGCATGGAATGTAAAATCCTAAGGGGTAAGCGGAAAGCTAGAGAATGCCAAGATAGAAATGGAGAGGCTGGTTATAGAAATCCTGGAAGTTAGCAAGATCAAATGGACGGGAGCAGACAACTACTGGAGTGACGAATATCGAGTTATATACTCGGGAGACGACAGGAGGATCGCAGGCATTGGCATCATACTGAAAAAGAAGGATGAAGTGTTGGAATTTTCGGGCTGGGAAAACAGAGCGCCAAAGGAGAAAGACTGGTTGAGTTCTGCAATGAGAAGAATATGGTATTAGCTAACACCCTCTTTGAACAACATCGACAAAGATGGTACACATGGAAGATGCCAGGGGATATCGCAAAACAGACTACATATTAGTAAGAAGGAGATACAAGAACCAGATGAAGCACTGCAAGAGCTACCCTGGTACAGATATAAATAGTAATCACAACTTAGTAATCATGGAGACCAAGAGACAACTTTGCTATAAGAAAATTAAGAAGATCAAAAAGAGCCAAGGTGGTACTCAAAATTGCTGGTGGAAAAAGACAACAGAGAAAGATTCGCTACTGCCATTGACAGCAAACTAGTTGATAAAGGAGAAAGGAGCACAGAAGAGAAATGGGATGAACTGAAGGGGCCAATCGCTGAAGTTGCAGAAGAGCAACTGGTGAGAAAAAGAGCCAACATGAAGGAACCATGGATCACGATGGAGATAAGGGAACTAATAGAAGAAAATACAAGAATGCCAGGAATGATGATGAGGAAAGGCTCTACAAGAACCTTTAAGACCATGACAACCGTAAATGCAAAAAGGCTAGGGAGAACTGAATAGAAGGCTGCTGCAAGGAAATCAATGAAAATATGAAGAAGGGGAATACTGACATAGCATACAAACTGGCGAAGAAAAATTTCAAAGAAAGGAAAATGAAAAGCAACAACATCAGGGATGTAAATTGGGATATACTGATTGAAGGTGAAGATATTGGCAATAGATGGAAGCAATACATCAACAAACTCTACCAAGGTCCGGGGCCTCTGGAAGAAAACCTGATGAAGAACGAGAGTGAAACGGATGAAAAAAACCAGGGCAAACATACTGAGGAGTGAATTCAATAGAGCATTAAAAGACCTTAAGAAAAACAAAGCTCCTGGAGTAGACAAAATTGATGGAGACATCATCAAGGCACTCCGGAACAAAGCCAAAGACAATCTGTATGGAACAATCAAAGATAGTTACAAAGGCGGAAGACATCCCCTGAAGACTTTCAAAGGAGTGTGATGATTGTGATACCAAAGAAGACGAGGACAGAAAAATTTGAGGAACACCAAACCTTGAGTCTTGGCATAAGATAGGGTAGGATGGAGGGCTGCAGTCAACCAATCTTAGGATTGCACGACCAATGATAATAATACATTCAAAGAAGAAATATCAAGTACCATATCCATCTCTCTAACAAATTTGGTCACTTTTCCTTAACATTTCATTTTTTATGACATAAGGGAGTAGCGACATAAGATCAACTCCTGTGATCATATATTGTAATTGCTCTCCCTTCCGCAATAGCAAAACCAAATACCACACCAGATATCGTAGACTGAAGTGCATCCACACTGTAAGCAAATGTGTAAAAAAAACAACCCAGGGAGAAGGTGAAAGGAGTCTCTGATAATTCAGTAAAGAGACTTAACTCAATATGCCTTGTTTTGATGCTTTTGATAAAGCCGTTTAACAACGCTGATGGGAGAGCAAGTTATGCAACCAAGTAATTGGAGATCAAGAGGGAGATCATCGTCACACTATTCACCTCTCAGTGGGGAAAACAGGGAGTTGAGTTAAATGAAAGCTTTTGCACAGATTTAATAAAGAGAGTGGCTAGTCTGCAATTAAATCACTCTTTAGGTAACCCACTGAAGGTTCCCTGCATTGTTTGTGTTGAAGGCTATTCCAAAACATTAATGGAAAATATATGCATACAAATAAAACAGACATCTGCTTCTACAATGGTTAAGTAAAAAAACAAGTTTTCAGGCCGAAGGTTGCTTTGATAGGTGAGGGTAGAGCTTCACCTAGTACTAAGCCCAATGGTGAGTGAAATTAACACATCTGGGTAGGAGGGGCCAGTTCCTTTTCCTGTGCAACCTATGGTTTCTCAGGAAGATATGGTACCCAACAAATCATGCAGCTTGGGTTAAGCTGAGTGTGCCCAGAGGCATCCCCGCACCCCCTGGACTATCATGTCCCTTTATGCTTAAATAGACAAAGGTTTTTTAGGGTGGCTAAAGACATCATTTTTAAAAATTAGCTTTGAAGGTACAATGGGGTTAGGAGAAGAAGGGAACAGGTCATAGTAGCTGGCTGACAAAGCGTTTGGCTACCAACCAGACGGTCTCTGACTCAAATTTTGGGTGACGCCTTTCAACACACATATTCCCAAGTAATATGATTATCAGTCACTGGAACTTAAGGAAACATGTCGTACAACATGTAACGATCTTCCTGTCACTTTTAAACATAAAGAATAACAATTAGCCCAAAACATATCTCTAATTTATCACAAAACCCTATTGTAATGATTTGGAGAAATAAAGTAAGATCAGTGATTTCCTGTAAGTGCTTCTCTGCTGAGGATATAGCCAGAGTAGACATAAAGTGTCCACTTCCCTAAAAATCTATCAAGCGGACTGATCACTGATATTTCAATGAACTTCAAATCCAACCCACGGCAAGGTGGCTACAATCCAGGACCTAACTATATCATACAAATAATATGTAACTTTTAGCGATAATATCAATAGTTTTCAAAGTACTACATACACGAATCAAAGATAAATCTTATTCACGCAAAATAATAACTAAGCTCGTTAATTATTATAAAAGTTATTTTTGGGAGCATGTGTCCAAGAGCGAAGACTGATTAGAGATATTTTTGGCCTGCTATTTTATATTTTTGATCCTACCTGAATTCAGTTCCCATGAGAAACTAGCTTCTTGTTCTATCACCTCCCTATACCTCTGACCTCAGAATTACCCTGGAAGACCTTTGTCAGGCAAGACGAGGTATTTCAAAACGCCAACATGAAGCTAAAAGACATTCATCAAATACCGAGTAAGATCTTAAAAAGACTTGACCATAACTTTGTAGACCCATTCAAGGAAGACCAGGCAATAATAGGTCTGCATATCTGGCGAAATTTTAGCAAGACTTTGTATGCAAATCACAGGAAATTAGGCACTATATAAACAGAAATACATCGTAAATACAAATGATTATAAATGTTTACTATACAATTACCAGGAAATTCGATTCCAACAGCTCGCCTGAGAGAATTATATTTTTCGTGCCAATCAATGTGAGTAGTCTCACCAGCAGTCGAAATTGTTTTTATATACTGAGGGTTTAAATTTAAAAGTTCTCCCGTGCTCGTAGTCCATTCTTTTCCAAGACCCCCTATGTATAGTAGCCTTTGTTTCACCGCGGCCCATTCGGATTTGAAGCCTGAAGACGGAACAATGAAAATTCAAGAGTAAGTCATTCAATACACACCTGAAACTTGACCATCGAAGCTATTACCTTTTGATGCTCTTCCATCACCGTCGGGAAGTATGACCCATGGAATCAATTTATTCGAATCTATTTCATATATCACACCTGTTCGGTCGTCAAATGTAATTAGTTTTCCGTTGTATACCGTCAGTTCTGAGAGTTCCATTCCACGACCACCTTGAGCCAAATTGGACTTTAATACTGTGGGTTCCCCTTTATCCCATTGCACGGACACTGTGCTACTAATAGGATTCCACGTAAGAAATCCCTTTTTATAGTAACTAACCCAAGTATTATCTTCGGTTTGACTCTTGGATCCAGTGTCCAGGTCACTAATCACACCAATCCGATATTTTACTCCCAATCTTGACTTTATAGGAGCGGTTAAGGGGTAAGTGGTATTGTAGATCACTGGATAAGTGGGAATCACATGATGATGATCAAAATCTTCGTTGTGAAGCACAATATTGTTGGTTAAGCTATGTTTCGATCTGCCTGACGACGTCACAGCATAAAGGACAATCAAAACAACCAGCCCAATCACAGATATTATGGTGACAAATTGTGTTTGTATCCTGAGAGTACTATTACCTACCCTGTACGCAGGAGGAGTTCGAATAGCTTGCCTCCAATCCCGCAGAGACATTTTCATCTCATTTTGATGCATGGGTGGTGGTTTTATATGAATTAGTTAAGTAGCTAGCTTAAAAATGAAACTGAAATTATTTTTCCTAAGATACCTATCATTTTGACCAATTTATATGATTTTCCAAATTTGGACCACGTTGGAAAACTATAATATGATAATTTCGTCCATTAGACCTCAAAGTAGACGTCATCACTTCAAATGTTGACATTTACACGGTGTTACCGATCCATACCGAACTCCGCTTACACGTCAGGCGTTCTGATATGATTTCGTACTTCTTCCTAAATTAGTTAAGCTTCAGTTGTTTGATATATCTGTTGGTCAATTTTATCTCGCTAGAGGGCAGTGAAATTGTGAATTGTAATTTTCGCGAAATGGCTGTATTAGCAGCGGCGGCATTGCTCGATGAGCTTATGGGAAGAAATAGAAATGTATTACCTAACGAAAAGCATAACGAAATTAATTGGGAGGATCCAGAGGTAAGAATTATGAAGTAAAACAGTAAATATGAAGGTATTGTTATGTCCCCATGTTCATGTCAAAGTCGGCCATTAAATCTTATATTTTGCGTCAACAATTTGCTTGTATTACTACTCTAGTTAAAATATTTAAATAATTAATGATTTAAATTTTATTACAGATTTGTAAATTGTATTTAGTTAACTTTTGTCCACACGACTTGTTTGTAAACACAAGAGCTGACCTTGGTCCGTGCAATAAAATTCACGACGATGAATTCAAGCAACATTTTGAAAAAGCGTCACCTTACAAGAGACAACCTTATGAAGATGAATTCATTAGATTTTGCCAGGGAATGCTTAACGAAGTCGAAAGGAAGATCATGAAAGGGAAGCAACGGCTTGCTTTGACCGGGAAAGGCGACACGGTAATATTGATTGTTGTTTATCAGACAGCATTAACTACCTAAATCACGATAACCTGTATTAATTGTTCGTGTAATTTTTCTAGCCAACACTGACACCAGCGCAGCAGCAACGCAATGATGAACAAATCCAGTTATTATCTGAGAAAATTAATAGATTAGTGGACGAGGCCGAACAAATGGGTATCCAAGGGAATGTAGAAAAAGCTCAAGGATTGATGAGGTTGTGTGACCAACTTAAAGACGAAAGAGAAGCTCTTAAACGCCAAAATGAAAACAGCCATTGGCAGCAAGTGAGTAGTATATTGGTGAAATATGTAATGTTAGTGAATTTCATTCATATTTTGTATTGATTGTCATAATGGGGATTACTTGATCGCCGAAACTGTAATTTATAGCTTTGTATTTGAGTTAGGGAAGAATGTTGCAGTTTTTGACGATGATAATTTCAAATACTAGGCTGAGGTATTTTCCAGCGGTGAGTTATCATTAACATCGTTTATTATCTTTTTGTAATTCTAGATGATGATCAACTAATTAGTTACGTTTATAATGGTATTCTGTAAAACTAGCGAAATCTGTTTTGGTGTTCTATTATATCTAAATTTACTGTGCTATTATTACATAGGAATAATTGGTGGAGGGGTGATGGATGTCTCGGTATAAATCAGTAACATTTTTGTTTAACATATATTTGTGATTTATTCTTTCTGGCCACACTTTATGTATTCATTTCAATTTAACTCATCCTCGAATAATTATTTAGATAGTTTTCCAACTATTAAGCTATGTTTGATTGAAATTTGAAAAATTGAGATTTTTGCTATTTTTGAGTTCTCCAAAAATTCTATCTATCACTGCTTCAGTATCACCGCATCATTATGATTTGGCATATTCTACCTTCTGGTATTTCAATTGGTTTATTTATATTTTATCAGTGACTTCAGCTGATTCCTTCTTCATTTCTGTAACGCAACTGCAAAATGAGTTAATATTTTTCATCTCTTTATGCCAACATATTTTTATTTAATCAGGGTCATTTAAATTGCTTCTGTTATTTTTTTGGTAAATGTAAGGATTGTGCGTGATCACGTGTGGGAATATAAAGTCAACAGGGATTCTGATTTCAATTAATCTTTTTTGTGGAAAAGAGAAGTTCTTTTCCATCTTTGGTCAGTCTTTTGTGTAATATCCCTCGCATATCAAGAGTTGTGCCAAGTCTGCACAACATATAGC
Source organism: Hetaerina americana (assembly GCF_022747635.1). NCBI lineage: Eukaryota > Metazoa > Arthropoda > Insecta > Odonata > Calopterygidae > Hetaerina > Hetaerina americana. The sequence goes on from NW_027286874.1 coordinate 91,496,958, forward strand.
CTGTGAGTTGTGGAACTCATGATGAGAAATCTGTTTGGAAAGTCATTGGAAGGAGGGGAATAAAAACATGTTATGTTATTGGGAAAATATATGATAGTAGTTCGTTTAATGGTGGAGACCCTAACAGATTATGGATATTCATTAACATTGTTGAAAAAAATACTGTTGTTGGATAGTATATGGAAAAATGGTCAATTTTGATTTGTGATTAAGGGTTTAAATATTGATGTCTATGAACTGAGAAAGCTCCTTAGACGGTGTTTAATAATAAAAATGATTATTGAATAAAATATTTAATTTTTGAAATTGTTATTTAGTTAAAATCATGGTGGTGTTGTGTTAAGTCCAGTGTTTCTGATTTCAGTACAATTGCTGGTATAGTAGGTACCTTCACTTTAAGGTTGGATCATTTATGTTAGAAAATAATATTATAGTTGAAAAAGATTCTGTCTTTTGTAAACCTAACGTGAATTCTGAATGATTTCCGATTACTTTTGTAAGTAAGACAATGTTTTGGGCATTATGACTTTCTTCATAGCTATGAATTATATGAGTAACTTTAAACGGAGTCATCCGCCAAGTATGGCGGATGACTCCGTTTAAAGTTACTGTTGCGGCATCTCCCGCAGTTTCTTTGGAATATGTCAAGGTATAAACACCATAAGTGTTTAAAAGTTGGCTTTAACCTCGTGGACTGTGGCGCGTCGCGCACGAATACGAATGCCGGTGACATTGTATGTACGGTATTTCGTCACAACGTCTTGTTCCTTTAAAAGCCCCAAAATTTCAGAGTTCAAGAGGACGCCTCGATAGCTTAAGTGGCTAAAGCACTCGACCGGATATTGAGGGATCTGGGTTCAAATCCCAGTCAAGGCGAATGATTTTTACACTCTGAAATTGTTGCATTGAAATGCACATTGGCGGATGACTCCGTTAAAAGTTACTGTTGCTGTATCTCCCGCAGTTTCTTTGGAATTTCCTTTTCAATGATTGAGAAAAATGAAAACGTCCGTACTTTGGTTGAAGTGGCCCCTGTATCAACATAATGATATTAATAAATTAGAAATCACGATCATGAATGATTAGTTTAACTTTCATTAACTGGCCACATTTGGTGAGTTAATAGTTAAATAGATAGATGATGCAAAGATACATGTTTTAATTTATTGTGTGCTGGAGCATTTTTATTTACCCTTGAATCGATTTTGGAACCATTTTGTTGATCTTTGCAAAACTTGGCATGAGGTTATATACTTGTGGTTTACCTCAAATGTATAGATTAATTAGTGTAAAATGCAAACTTGTACTAATATGTGTGTAATTAGGAATCGATAAATGAAGCATCGTAGTGGTTTTGTTTATTCTTTAATAAATCAACTACATTTTAGTAAAATAGTTTGGAATACTTTGCGTTTGCCTTTGAATTTTATTTTTTTTCCTTTGTGAAAAGTATAGATAAGATATATTTGTGTGAATTTGTCCATTGAATTTGAACAGATAACTTCATTTCTCTTAAATTAAGGCAATTAAAATTTGGCCATGTTTATTTATTTTGTCAGAGATGTTTTGCTTGCTAAATGTTGGAAATTCAATGCTTATCTCAAGCATGGTTAATGATTGTCCAAGAAATTCTACAAATGCAATGGCTGTTAAGTTAAAATTAAGAGTAATCATAAATATTTTAATTGCATAATTTATTATGTAAAAATTAATTTCATCATACATTATCTTAATATGTTGGATGCATTGATACAAGTGTCATTGCTTTGACTCCAGTATTATCTGTTGTAAGTTAAAACATTCAGTTGGCCTACGGCATCAATAGTAGTGTTGATGCGTTAGGATTTTGCTTTACCTGAATAAATCATTAGCCGAAGTCTATGTAATGCTAGGGAGATGGACCCAGAAATGTAGCCATTTCTCTTGTAGAGGGAACATTAACATGGCTGTTGCAATTTTGAGAAAATATCACTGAATAATCTTTAGAGCATACTCAGATCTATCGAGAATTTTGTTCGGTGCCAACCACATGTTGTTAACAGAAAAATTCTACATGAAATTTTTGTGAGTGGTGTGTTTTGAAAAACCCATGGCAAAATAATGATTATTTTGCAAAAATCAATGTGATGTGTGCTCCTCATCCTCTATGTAGTCCAGACATAGCCCCTTGTGACTCTTTCCTAATCCCAAATGTGAACTTCATAGAAAGTTTTTTGTCATTTGAAGTAGGCTTAGGCAAACTGAACATGTATCAAAATGCAAAAGCCGCCATATATGAAATATGGAATCAATTCAATGAAACTTGTGCTACTTATACATTATGCATTAAGCTAACAAAGTATCAGAAAAATAAACTTTTGGACAATATGCTAATAAAAAAAATTTTAATTCTTTATTGAGTGGACCATGCAGAATGATTACCAGTGTAAAAGTACCTTATCTGTTGGTACATCTAATGAAAATGCTATTTTTAATTAAGTTATACTTCACCCTTTTAAATTGGAAAATCACATTACTTTACCCTGAATTAGGAAGTTATGAAATATCTATTTTTGACCAAAATCATATTGCATGTACCTGTAAATTATTCTAGCTTATAATACTTGGAATTGGTTCATTCGTAGTGCTTTTAATTTAGAGTTATGGTACGTGTTATAAATAGGTAGTTTGTAAACTGATATTTAAATTGTTACTTCATCTTATGAATGCAACATAGTACGTCACTCTAAGGATTGGTAAAGTATTATACAAGTATTTCAACCTGATAATGATATTGGGGTATAATGTTTGCCCTGAAATTGATGGCAGAATTACACCCAAGTCTTCATTCAGTTTCCTGCCCAAGAAGTTAACAGTGTTTAATAGTAAGCCTACCAATTGAAATTGCCAATGCATTGCCTCGAGCATCCTCAAAATTGTTGCCAAATTAACGAAAAGGCTCCTGACTTGAAAATAGTCCTTATTCTCCCCCTATACTTATTATCAGTACCAAAAGTTGATTTTTTACATTTGTCTGAGAAAGGGCATGAGAAATGCAGGGGGGGTTGTGTGTTTCTAAAGGTACTTAATTATATCAGAGAATTTAATTGGAAATTGGACTTTGGCTAAGCTTACTTTTATTTTTGGAAAACTTGGGATACTTTTGGGTAGTGCCATTATATATTATCAATTTAAACCGTAATTTGTATTGACTGAATGAACTAAATTTCCTTTAGCCATAATGAGTTTATTTTTTTGTGTAGTCAATTTTAAAAGGCCTTAAGAAGGCGAATTTCATCTTTCTATAATTTGTATGTTAAAATGTGGTATAAACTTCTTATTTCTTTCGTTGCGTTTTTTATTTTTTTTAATACTTAAATATCTTATTTCTAGACAGCAGAAATGGCTGCAGCACAAGAGAAGCAGATGGAAGTTTGTGATGTGTGTGGTGCATTTCTTATTGTTGGTGATGCACAGCAGAGAATAGATGACCATCTTACTGGCAAACAGCATGTTGGATATGCAAAGCTGAAAGCTGCAATAGATGAAATAATGGTAATGCTATTTTAAGCTAAAGAACTTAAGAAATCCTATCTTTCTTTGGTTGAAGTATGGGCCTAAGCATTACTGTACACATACAGGGTGCATCCCTTAAATCCACACAAGCACGTGCTTTCTCGAATGAGATTTCCTTGCTGGGTTAGCGGAACCTTCCCCAGACTCCTCGGAAGCATTATACTTAGCTGCAATATCGTAAACAGTTAATCTGGGGTACCAGAAGAATAGAACTATTTTGAAATATAATGCCCAGCATGAACACTTTCGGTACTAGAGGCTCTTCGATTGTACGTCGCACTTGTACGTAACATCTCGGCCATTTTGAGGTAATGACTGTTTTCTAGATGCCTGTAGCTTTCAAGAACGCCAATCGTGACCTCCAGTAGAACTATCATATGGCAATAAATTCAAATTGAAATTCGTCCAGATCTCTAAGTGCTGCACCCTGTAGTAGAAAATTACTTATTTTAAGATTGAATGCAAAGTTCTGAGTTTGTTTATTATTACAATACATCTAAACAAATTTCTCTGCATTGATTTCCAGCTAATGTTCAAATTTATCAAATGAATCACCTAGTTTTAATATACGTTTTTTTTAGCATTAGTTAGTTTTTGGTGACAGCTTGAGCTTGCCTACACTTTGTTTTGGCTTCTTTATTTCAGACAAATCGGCAAAAGACCCGAGAGGATAAAGAGAAAAAGAGAGATGAGGAGCGTAATGAAAGATTAAGGCAAAGAGAAGAGGAGGAAAAACGCAAAGAGAAGGAGCGGGAAGAAAGGCGTAGAATGAGGGAGGAAGAAGAGAGGAGGAGTCGGAAGACTCGTTATCGCTCAAGGTAATATTCATTGCTCTCTCCGAGTAATTAACTGCCCAATGCTGAAGTGACCAATTCAGAAACTGAATGAATATGTATGCTTAAATATTTATGGAAGGGTTATGAGAATATGACTTTCAATGTAATTGCTAATTATTTATCTTTCCTGTCGTTCTGCTTTTTGGGGATTCATTATTAAGATAAAACACAGGCTTTCATTCCTCATTTATCATTTCATTTTGCTAATTATAGATCCCAAACATTAAACATTTGGGGCATGATGAAATGTAAGATGTAATTCCCTCCTCCCAACTAATCATCACACATGTGACATTTAAGTGTTGCCCCAATATATCATTCACCTTACCTATTTAATTTATTAGCATTCTGCAGAAGTTATCTGTGTACTTTTTTTAGGTGAATTTCCCTGCCAAACTAAAGACACTTGTTGGTGAGAAGGTGGCAGCAGTTGACTTTGTTAAGGTATTTTTATTAGATTCATCAATTTGTGCAAAGGAAGTTCGAGAAACAATCTTGTTTGACAGTGTGCAAATAACAGGCATTGAATATTATATCATTGCAGTGCAGTGTTTCTTTTCCAAATAAAAATCATTTGGTTATTCTGTCATCTTTTGCAGCTATTTTATGGTATAGTAATTTGTTAGGCCATCACATGTTACATTTGTACAAAACACTGGGTTAAGGAAGTAGCATATTTTTAGTTCAGGGGTGCACAGAAATTCACGGGGTGATTAGGAATGGCATTTTTAAAGTATCAATATGGGATGGGCTGCTTGCATATTTAAATATTCCCACAGTAAAATTGGAATGAGCTCTATACTCTTATGCTTTATGCATGTTGCATTTGTTTTCAACAAATACTCTGATGTGACACTCTAAAAATTAAGGGATAAAAGGTTCAGGTGCCATTATTCATTTGATTTGTGCACTCATATCTTAGTGAATTTTGTTACCATGTACATACATGCCTAAATGTAACATACTTTGCATCATTTAAGGCTAGTTGTTCAAGAAAATGGTTTTCCTTATACTATCAAATATTAGGTGAATCATTTATTTTGTTGAATTGTTAGTTGAAATAAAACTGTACTTTAAGCCATTCCTCATTTAACATATGCTAATTTAAGAGCCAGTAAAAATTTATTGCAAAATGATATCGATAATTTTAATTCCTGTTTCACAATGCTTACAACAAATGATTGATCACTTCAGAAACATCCTGCTTACATTATGGACAAACACTCTTCACAGCTCTTTTTGATGCTTCTTTTATATTAATATTGGAGGTTTTTAATATACAGCGATCCCCATTGTATTGATTTAAACTATAAAATATAATGAAAATCACGATGGAATAAAATTTTTCATTTTATGTAGTCAAGATAGCTGAATGATTTTGTCAAGAGTTAAGGTGTATGTTTAAATGGGTGGAGCAAGCATATAGCAAAAGAATAAGATACTTGAAAATACATTTTTAAAATGTACATGATTGATGTGATTACCATTTCCTAATTCTGTTAAGTTTTTTTGCATACATAAATAGGACATTAGTTGCTAGGTAATTGTCTTATATTTTATTCCTAGAAACAGTCCGGCTATAGGACCTTTCATGGTTTTTTTTTACTTCTACTGAAGTGTTTCGTTAACAACAATGGTTAGGTAGTTAATTCTTGGTTTCTATGCATAGATTATTTTGCTTTACAGTGATGTGTACATTTACATTATTACGGATTTGTTGCTATCTTTCATAATCTATATTTTTTCTTTTGAAATAAATTTTCAAGTTCTTTTAAAAGGTGTTGCATTTGTCAAGTGTTATATAGTAGGCATTTGCTTATAAATGCATACAAAATTCATTTGGCTTTGTCTTAGCGCACATCTGATGTTAAATGAGGACTTATAGTACTTGATCATACCTTATCATCGCTTATACTTCATTCTGATTAAGGTGTGTTAATATACAGTGGTATAGGGAGGACATGGTTTGGAGTAGATTTTGTAAAGCTGTAGATACAAGCGAGTATGTTGGTGGTCTCTTTCATAGTTATTTTACATATGAAGAACGCAAGTGATGGTTAGCTATGGGATGTTTATTTTCACTTCATTTGCAGTAGGAAAAACTCACTTTGCACTATGACATCATGTGAAATGCACCAATTAGTACTCAGAAGGCTTTAATATTACTATGAAACTCCATATTTACATTACAGTAGAACCCCTAAATTAGCTTTCCGGAGAAGGAAATGCTTCACTGTTTTGTACTTTATTCTGGACAACAAATTAACTTGTGCTACCATTTATGAAATTTTTTATCCATACCTGAGGATTATTTTAGTTTTCTTGAGAGCTATGGTTATGTTCTTGTTTTGTCATACTTATCAATGCTATTCTGTGCATATTTTGTGATATAATGATGAAATTAATGCCTCTTTTTAAATTTTACTGTCATTTTTATAATACTTCTACGTTTATTTAAATTAATTTTTAAATGTTAGGCTATAGTAGTTCCACTTCTTATTTTTTATTATATTCACTTTTGTCATGGCCCAGGCATGACTTAAAATTCATGTAGTTATTTTTGTTGGAGAAATTGCTGATTATATTCTGAATATTTATGAACATAGGAGGGTAATTTGAAAAGTTCTCGGCATGGAATGGAAATAAATGGCTTGCCTCAGTTTTTTATTTTTAAATGTAGACTAACGCACTTGGTCCAGCGATGTACCAATGTCTTGATCCCATCTCGAAAATTAGATTCCTTCAGGCCGGAAAAATACCTGTCTGCTTTGGCTGTTAGTTCTTTGTTTGAAGAGAATATCCATCCACCAAGGAGATGGAAATTCTATTCTCTTATGAAGAGATGGAAATGTGATGAGCCAAATCAGGTGAATAAGGGGGGGTGTGGCAGCAGCACTTTTGTTTGGGCGTGCATTGTCTTGATGAAAGATGACTTTCTTCCCTGCTAAACCTAGCCTTTTTGTGTATATTTTGCTGAACTTGGTCCAGGAGTTTGGTGTAGTATTGTCCAGTAACTGTTTGACCAGTGGGAAGATAATTTATCAGTGGAATCCCTTTCCCATCCCAGGAAACTGGAGGAATCGCCTTTTTGGTCAACCTTCTTGCCTTTGATTTTTTTGGTGGTGGTGAATAAAAATGTTTTTCGCTGCCTTGACTGCTGTTTTGTCTCTGGGGTATAGTAGTCGACCTAACTTTCATCTATGGTCACGAACCAGTGCAGAAAATCGTGCTGGTTGATTTTAAACTGTGTCAAACATTGTTTGGAAATTTCCTTCTAATTGGTTTGTGATCCTGCATCAACAGTCGCAGCACCTGTCTAGCAGATAATTTTTTCTAATCGAATTCCAGTTTTCAAATGTGATATGCCCATTCAGATGGCATCCCTAAAACTTCAGCGATTTCTCGCTCTTTTAAGTGTGCGAGCCTCCAATACCATTTAATGCACTTTTGAAATAATTTCTGGGGTGGTGGCTTATTTTGACCGACCACTATGTGGATCATCATCTAAGCTGTTCTACCCTACCTTAAACTTGTTTTTCCTCTTGGCAACAGTTGAATATGAAGGGGCAGAGGCCCCAAAGTGAGTCTGTGTGAATTACAAAGTATTTAAGCACTGATAGGATCTCAATTTTTTCCATCTTCACAAATCACTAAACAGGAATAACAACAGAGAGGTTTTCGTACCATAGAGCGCGGACATGTTACGTGTTTGCTCATAAAAGAGAACCTATTATTACATGGGGAACTCAATGTGCTAGTGCTGACATTTGGTTATTCCTAGAACCTTTCAACTTACCCTTGTATAAGTCAGAAGCCTCTTCTTGGCTTTTGTTACCCTTAACATATGAAATTTTGTTCTTGAAACATTTACAATCAAGCTGTTTAATTCCTTAATAAAATGCTGTAATGAATTCTTCATTCTTCTTTACTTCTTTAAGAGGGTTTCATTTTAAAGTATTTTTTCTATCATTAGCGTATTTTATCATTGTGGGCAATGCTTTTTGCATTTTTACTATTGCTGTTATAATTTAACAGGTAGTAGTGGCCTGTTGAATTGCAACAACTATTTTACAAGTTAATATTCTTCATCCTCAGAATTTAGTGAAACTAGTGCTCTTTATACATTATTGTATCAGATCTGATATGCTAGAATTGTTCCATAATGGGCACTCTATTATCATGTCACTTTAGATCGGATTTCTTTGATCATCAACATACCTCATCCACATTTAACCCAACTATATTTTTTTCTTAGTGCAATCAATTTATAGTACAAGTCCTGTGTTTTGATCCTTTGATAATTTTTCATTGGATGATTTTAGAAAACATAATAGACATTGTATCGAATTTTCTTTGGTTTATATCGTTGTGGAGGTTTTTAATTATGACTTTATGGTACATATTTAAGAATCTAAGATACTCAAATGCAGTTATAGTACAGCTATTAAAAGTTCAAGTTGCAGAAAACATTATTTTGCTCTAAATGAATCAATAAGGGACATCTTTATTTTAGTGGCCTATACACCATTTCTCATGCATAGAAACCCATTGATTATTTCATGTTGTTCCTTGTTACTTCAAATCTAATGTTTTAGATGTAGGTGCAAATCTAATGTTTTAGATTTAGGTGAATAAAAGTTTTTACCCTGGTTTGTACGATTTATAAAGTGCATTTCACCGATTTTATTTATGCTGTAAAACTTTTTGGCTGGTGGTAATTATGAGGGTAAAAAAGAAAATTTACACTTCCACAATAAAAATTTAATATTCATCTTGAAGGAATTCAACAAAGTTAAACCTGAAACTGTTATGTTTGTCAGGTGGTAATTAGGAAAAACTCTGTGTATGGACATGCATAAAGGAAATTTTTTAATATCTTTATATATATTTGTGTAAGTTTATCTCAAAATCCAAAGTATTTCCATGGTTGTGTTACCAGCATGAGCATATAATGATTATTTAAGATTTAATATTCAATGGCATAACTTGAAACATATATTTCACTAATTATTGCTCAATGCAGTCTTGCAGTAATTGTGTTTGTTCACTGTAGTCTTCGCTTTTTCGACAATAAAGTGCAAAACAAGGGATTCTGCTGTAATGTGATAAGGAGCACTGATGTTATGCACTTGAGATTTTACATTATTATAATTTTATTGATGCAAGTCAACTTCTGAAAGGCATTCACTTGCAAAATCTTGAAGAAGTTGAAGAGGTGTATTTTGTGTGGCGTGAAACTAGAAAAATCATTGTTTGGTTTAGCATTATTTGTACCCTTTAAGCTTACCATTATCATATGAATTGAGTTAATTCACCAATTTTAAATATATATCAATAATTATAAACTTAAGGTGACTCATTAAATGCAAAATGGGTTTATCAATGGATGTATGAATCTAAATAACCATAAGTAAAACTAACTTATTTCAATTTTTTCACTTGTAATAATTTTAATACAATTTATTGCTAATATCAGATTTCAAGATTTACTCATAGTTATGATAAGATTTGTAATAGTTTGTACGTTAGTTACTTCTTTTTTGGACCTTTATCAGGGATATTTAATTGAGATATTCTCTTTTCATACTAATTTTGGCCTTCATTTCTTCAATCAAATCAAGATATTTGTCATTAATTTGAAAATTTGTGATCAGGAGTCCTCGACATAACATGCATTCAAGTGGTAGAAGTGAACGAGGAGGCATGCGTGATGATCGGGGAGACCGCCATGGAGACAGGAAAGATCGGAAAAGAAATAGAGGATCTCCTGACAGAGGAAGGTATGTTCTTAAACTTTCTACATTTTGACATTCATAATGTACCGTCTTCAATTGTAGTATTCATTATTAAATCACATTCTGGCTGTAATGGATTTTTTAACTAGTGTATTAAAAACTAGAAAAGAGCACACTAATCAACCCAAAGGATGGCTTGAGAGGTTACATTGCACTTAACGTGACTTAGAGTGCCTGAAATTAGCATGTCTTGGTAGGGATGCTAGTTCTGTCCCCTGTTCTATCAATGGTAGTACAAAATGGTCCTCGGCCCAGAAAATCACTAAACTTGAGACTAGCTAGTTGATTTTCAGTCTTTAAATTTGAGATGCAAATGTAACCTAAGTTCTTAGTCCACCATAAATTACCTATTCATGCAAAATTGCAGAAAAAGAAATTTCTTGACTACTTGCCAGCCTCAGGGTAGGGCCTAGCCAAGTGTAACTGCGGCATGGTGTTTTATTTTTGCCTGCTATTTCTCAAGGTAAGCACAAACAGAGAAGCCAAGGAATTTCCTATTTGTTCGACAATAACTTGCTGATCTACTGTACTAAAAATGTCATCTAATACAAGGTTATGCAGATGCTTAACCCGATATAATGAAGTTAAGGTGGTGGTAACTTGTACAAAGGTGTACTGTTGACCATTTTTACCTTGTATGGAATTGGTGACTCCCGAGTCTCAATCGGCTAGGGTCCCACCTTAGTGCTTGCACCACCTGTAGCCAGATGCCATTTTTGGGTGTCGAAGGTACTCCAATATAATAACTAATCGTAGCACTTTTCCACTTGTTATCAAGTAGGAAAGTGCTACAGTCAGTTATTCATTATGTTCGACTTGCACCATGTCACGCCTGAAGCTACTCAATTTGTACACCAATATGGCTGAAATATTTGATCCAGAAGGGCTAAAAATGAGAATTACCCATGAATGGTAGTAAAATTGTGATTACAGGCCCACTTGCACTCAATTCCTTTTGGGCACGAGGGTGATAGGACATTATGGCTAGGCTATTAGGGCGAAGCTGGTGTTTTCTCTTTAAATCAATATTTTTTACATTCTAAACTCAAAACAGCACTTCAATCTTGAAAAACAACACCAAACTAACCAGTAGTATTTATTCTCCATCAAATTTTAATTTCTAGTTGGATTACTTTTCTGTCCATTATGTATTACTCATTACATAAATTTTCACTCACTCGAATTTTTTTTTGATTTTGTCAGATATATACTGATTCTCAGAAAACATCTGTTAAAACATCTACATAGAGGTGGCTTTCTAATTGTTATGCCTCCCATCAAGGTAAAAAATTAGGTTTATTATTAATGGATTCCTCATGTTACTTTTCCACACAGGTATTCACCTCATGGTTCCCGAAAATCAGAGCATTACCATAGCAGTAGAAGTCGCAGTGGCGGAGCTTGGGATGGTAGCCATGAGCGACATAGAGGAGGAAGATCCTCTGACAGAGATAGAGGTGAGCACTGATGTGACATCTGTGTTTTTAAATTGAGATATTATGTACCTTTATTGAAGATATTATTTTATGTTAGATATGATGGTTTGGAACCATAGAGATGTGATGATGAGCAAATCTTAGTGGGCCAATGGATATAGTCCATTTTCAGTCTCCAGTCATAATATACTGAGACAGTTGTTATAGTTTCTTGTAAAAATAATCATTAAGTACAATTAAGTGTATTTTTCTTTGAAGCAGGCTTAGTTTGAAAGGTTTGGGAAAAGTTGTGATACTCTTTTCCATTGCAAATTTAGTTACCAGTTAATATATGGTAGCATCACTTTCCTCCTGTTATTGATAAATATTTGATATATGCTATTGTTTTTATGAATGGAGATGCTTTTGGGTATATTGCCCTCTCTATCCAACATAATTTTTGGAGATATTGATAAAACTGTTTGCCCTTTATGTTTAAAACTTAAAGAGCTGTTGTGTGCTGTTTTCAATTGTCTAAATTAATATCCAAAAATCCTTCCTGGGGTAGGGTAATTAATTAAAAACAGTATGGCAGTGGCTGTAGCGGAGTACTGCTTGATTGCTGTGTGATGAATGCTTGTTATGACATTGTTTCATGCATATTATATCCTTCTTGTGAGTTAAACATCTCTTGGCTCAGCAAAGAGTCAGTGGAAGGTGCAATATGTAGAGATTCCAAGATGGCATGTATCAGGAATGGCACTAAAATGGTTGCTTTTGTTGGTCTTTAATCCGTGTGCGGCTAACATTGAGAGGGGGGGGGGGGAGCAAGTAGGTGCAGGCAAACAAAAACCTTTTTTACATTTTTCTTTACCAGATGAGTTAGATAGGGTTAGAATATACTCTTGTGTCAGGCTGGGGTGAGTATAACCTTGACACTCCATACTAGGGTAGCCTTTTCCCAGTGCTAACAAAAACCTTACACTTCAATCTATATTTAAATGTTAAAATGAGTCAGTTTTGTTGTGTAATGAATTATTGAGTTGACATTGCTTCTCAAAATTTGGGAAACTTCTTTCAGTGAATATGAACGTTAAAATCGAATAATTTACTTACAGTTGGTGATATTGTTGTGTATATTTGAATCTTTTTAAGTCATCTAAACTCTTTAAATACTCCTTTATAATTGGAAACTCCTTCAATTGATTGTTTCTCATGTGTAAAACCTTACCTTATGCTAAATAATACAGTGAAACCTGCATTAAGTGACCACTGTTGATTCTGTTGAATAATGGTCATTAAGAGGGGTTGTTGTCTAATGGGGGAGGTGCTAGGATGAATTTTTTGTATATGTTTACAAATGAGCAGTTAGATACTTTGAAAAGTGATAAAAGTACCGAACTGGAGATTTAAATAAATCAGTTTAAATTGAGTTTTTCATCATTATTCATGATAAGAAAATGTTTGATGCAGTGTAATTTAATTTAAAATTAAATATGCTCGCAATACCTAAATAGAAAGCAAAATATAAAATATGATAAATGAGTATGTAAATACATATATGTATACAAAAATGTGTGTACACAAAAATGTGATATACATGAAATAATATATACATATACCATTAACTTAGAACTAATATTTAATGAAAATATGAAAGTGGTTACCTGTGTGGAGGGTACAACCCTCATGGGGCTTATAAGAACAGAAAATATAGGAAGTCTTAACTGTTAAAAATTTTAATATCTTTATCAATTTTTGCTATGAAAGCAGACAGTGATATTACATGATCATGAAAACTATCTCATAAAATTGTGCATCTTTCTTAGTCAGTTAATTATTAGTCAGTCTTCTTTTGTGATGAAAAAAACTTTGGCATGATGTCACACTGATAGGAAGAATAAAACAGCCATTGGTTTCTAGTGTTTGTGATTGGTTGAAAAAATCCTAGCCTAAAGGTGATACTATTGTAAGTCTTCTTTAAACTATGGCATTAGTAATGTGCTAAATGGAAATGATGTACGAGGAAATTGACAACCCCTATGAAAATAATTGCAAAAATGATTTAGCAGTGGTGATGACAAATTTCTGGGACTCTACGATGAATAAACATTGATGCAGCTGCTTTTTTCAATATAGCTATTCCATTTTATTCATAATGTATTAGCATTAAAATACAAATATGATGCATGCATCCTTCCCTTTATGTACCATAACTTGTATGTCTGAACAATGCCTTGATCCATGGCTTGTAGCTTTGCAGTTCTTTTGGGTGAGAAAAATTGAAGTTGATCTTTGGTCTACTAGTTTTGCCCTTAATGGACTCATCAGCAGGTACATTACATGTAACATAATACAATATATTGTCTTAATGGGCTCACCAAGTTTATTTTTGTGACTATATCCCATATCCATGGAATCATATATGCCAGTTTTAATTTTATTGTAGCAGTGTTTATTTTTCTCATTCCGATTGAACATGACAGCTTTGAAATGGAAACAAGGAGCTAAAGAATTGTAAGGCAGAAGTTCTTTATTAAGTGATACCACTTGGTAGGGGTGTGCAATGATTCTTCATTCTAATAAATTTCAAATTATATCTACTATAATTTTAGCTAATTTAAGCATTCCAAAAAATATTGTTAATTGAAATTGAAAATTGGTTGCTAACATCCAAACCTTCCATGCCCCTAGAACATAAAGAAATGATAATTTTGTTAAGGTTTGCATATCATTACAATGAGTGTGATGTGTGAATACAAACATCATAAAAATGATGTTTGTAAATGACTAGTATATTTGTCCAAAATATTGCATGTCAAGTGATTGGATAAACTATACCCATGATTCATAGAATTTATTCACTCCTTAGAGACTTCATATCATGCACATTATAGTAGTTGCCATTTGATTAGTACTGAATGAGATACTCACTCATATGTGATTTATCAAATCTTTTGTTGTATGTTGCTTATGAGGCAATTGAAGCAAGTGAAGATAAGCGTGGCTTATTTATAATCGCAATTCTTAGGAGATAAATTGACACTATGTTCATGCTGAATTCAACTTTCATTTCAGTACATACAGTATTGTAGTGGCTTTGTAGTTTCCTGAATATTTGAACTATTTTGTATTAACTATTACCTTACTACCTTTTATTGGCTATTATGAAATGGAAACAGGCTATGAGTATTCATTATTTAAGGAGAATTGTTTAAAAAAATTATCAGGATTTTATTAATGATGACTGATATGATGATAATGATGACTAATAATATGATACTAATAATGATGATTAATATCGAATGACAAAAACAAGTAATATAAATTCAGATTCATTGTTAGTTAAGTGTGTTGGAGAACTTGGTAATAATTGAATTCATGTGTACTCAGAACATATTATAAAGTTGTAATGTCTTTCTTTAACAAAGTTTGACAAGGAAAATTAAATTTTGTTAGTTTGCTATTGTGACGATGCTTCTGCCAAAACGTTGTAAAAAACTATTTTTGCAATGTTTTGAAGCCAGTTAGAATAAATTCACTTGACGGACACATTTTTAGCCACTAAGTTTAAGCAAAGTGCTTTTTGACTCTATGCATTTATTAACTTTCAGAGATCATAATAGTCTTAGTGCTCAAGGGCAATGGGGTAATTTAGGCAAGGGACTCGAGGGTAATTTAGGCAAGGGGCTTGAGGGTAATTTAGGCTTAAGGAGTAGGCCTTGTTTTTAGAACACCTGGAAAGCACCAGAGTTGCTAAATGAACATATGATTACTATCATTTCATCAATATATTTATTTGTATCAATTAAAAAAATTGAAAAAACGGAAACATTTTAATAGTCTAGCGGAAGCTGAACATCTATAATTAGCATTTAGATGCAATATTTAAAACCCATAACAAATAATGGTGGAATATACAAATATTGACTAAAAACACTGGTAATTTTCAACACTAAATTTATTTACTTTTGTGCTAATTTTACTAATGATGTGAAAACTTAAAAACTGGTCTAATTGTTTAAGTGTGGAAAATACCATATGTTTTTCAATCATCAGGAAATGGAATAATTATATTTTATATGTGGGCAAAATAGAAAAGTTTACCTGTAATCTACCACCCTGGAAACTGCTTTTCATGTTATATTGATATTTCCTCATGCTGAAAAGAAGTTATTCATCTCTATGCATATAACAGAGTGTGTCTAAAATATTAAGTCCACTTGCAGAAGATATTGAAATATAAACCAGAGGTAGCTATTTTTTTTATCAACTCTGACAAATAAGCTGTGAATTCCTGTGTGGGGTCATCTACATCAATGTAAATACCCCGTGATCCACCAAAAAGGTGTGTGGCATAGGGTGCAAACACCAGATCATTGGGAGATGCAAGGAAAGAGAGCGATCACTCACTTTCTCATCCTCAGTTGAAGGAAATAGTAACTCCATTTGGATTTGTGGGGAAAGCTATAGAGAACCTCTAAAATTCATGCAGCCCTACATTAATTTAAATCCTAGGATACCTAAATAGTGACTTTTGATAATCAGCAATTTCTTTATTTTATGCATTAAACTCTTATTATTTTAATTCTACTGATAATTGAACTGTTATGATATTGAATTGACTAGGGGGAAAATTTGTGTTTTTAGGTGGTAACCCTGCTAAATTATCATATTTTTTCCACTCAAAGAAACGCATTGAAATTAATGCTAGTGGAAAGATTAAATAGCAAGAAGAAAATAAATAGGGTTTTTAAATACTCCAACAATTTCTATTTAATATATGGTTTACTTTAGGGATAAGCAAAGCTTATGTGGTTTACCCAGGAGTCCCTCTTCTACAGATAGGACAATAAAAAAAGTGATTCCTTGGAGTAACTCTTATGAAGAACATATAATTCAAGCAAATTAAATATACTAAGTTTGCATAAAAAGTATTGGGAAAAGTTTAGGAAAAATATATTTTTTCGTTATTGCCACAATGCCTCAAAATTTTCAAAGTATACCCCTTGAGAGTTGACCCACTCTTTCCAGTGACTTTTCCTTGACTGAAAGGCTCACTGGTAGGTGGATTCCAGAATGTTCTTAAGGTTATGTGTACAAGCTTCTTTGATGGCACTGAGGGTCCCATGGTGATATCCTTCGAGGGAGGATTTCACTTTTGGGAATAGGGAATAGTCAGCTGGTGCCAAGTCAGAACTGTCCAAAAAGTCAGGGTCTTATTCAACGCATTGCAGGTCTTCGCAAGCAGACATTCGACTCTGCTTTTGGTCATCCATCAAGACCTTAGGGGCAAATTTAACACGTGTTACGCATCGCCAAATTTTCAGTGATAATGGCGTGCACTATCATCTTATCAATTCCAATACAATCTGTGATCATGTCCACCCTTAACGGCAGTCTGAATTCAGCACTTCAGTCACATTTTGCATGTTGATTCTTCTTGATGTATACGGACGTTCAGCGTGGGGCTCATCCTCTACACACTCTTGGCAATCTTTGAAGAGCTTGTGCTACTTAAAACATGCAGTTCGTGACATTTTTTCATCCTTGAATACTTGGCAAATCATGCCCAATGCCTCCATACGTGGATTTTCCCAGTCCAATGCGAAATTTGATGGCATACCGCTGTTTAATCATTTTTTGCACTTGCACTAAGTCACTTGGTAGGGGTCCACCGAAAACACGATCTAGCCTGAATGAATGCTCAATGGCAATTGGTGCTTTGTACATGTAGTCCGACCCCCACCGCCTGCATGTTGCAAGCACACTGACGTACAGTCATGTCAGGTAAAAATTGTTCCTGATACCTTTTATCTGAACCTTGTAATACTGATCTCTTAGACCCTCACATATGTATATTATGAAGATGACTGTGAAAAGATAATGCAATTTCACTCTTTCTTTGTGAGGCCCTCAATAATTTTTGAAACTATCATGCAACGTAGGTGGAGATGAACAAAATTATCAGCTAATGGTATTGATATTTTGACAAAATTTAATGTAGATCTCTTATTTCCATTTCAAAATGTGAGAAGTTTCAATGAAAAAAATCATTTGTGTGGATTCCTCAATTTCTAGTAAAATCCCATAGCCAGTTAAGCTACTGATGGATCCTCTATCATTAGCATGACTGGCTCAATTACTCTGTGAGAAATCAAGGGATACTGCACTGGGAATATGATTTTTCAGCTGAAATATCTCACATTTGTGTGCACATTAGCCAGCCAGTATGCTCTACTAAAGTAATTTGGAGTATATGCAGTAGTTTTTTTAAACCCCTATGGGAAGTTGTGCATCAATTTGTTCAAGACTACCCTGCACTTTTATTTACATGTATTTGACCTGATTGTATGAACAAATTTTCAGTATTTTTTTGCAAATTTGTTATAATACTACATTTAATTTGTTAGAAATCAAAATACTCTTTTAAAATATGTATTCCTCCCTATCTCACTTTTACAAATTTCCTTTCTGGGTCCTCGGAAAAATGTAAATTTGTGGTTTAACCATGTATTTATTTATAATTATGAACTAATAATTGTTGATTCCAAAATAATCTCATTTCAATCACCAATTGAGTGCTCTCTTCCCATTCAGTCCGTATTCTTTCACCCTTATTTATGTATGCACAGATGACATATTTTTGAGCATTCCCAAGTGCTACAGGAATAACAAAAGTGCCATGCAGAAGCTCAAATGTGGTAATTGGCCCTATGGCTGAATTGATCATAGAATCTGAACCTTTTGTACTGGTTTCAGGCTCAAATGGAGAGTATGGCTATTACACAACACCGCACCCGTCAACAATGGGTGATGGGACTTATTATGATGATGTGGATAGCAAGAAAAGCCATCGTGGTGGAGGAGGATATTGGAGTTCAAAGGATCACTAGTCAGTTAGAGAGCAAATTTCCCCCTTCTCCCACAGTCAAAATATTCAGTGAGTGACACTGACTAAGAGGTATGTGATAAAGTCATGTGAGGGATCATGATGTTGGTGGTGATGTCACTACATGTCGTGTACTCAGTTGCATTTTCAGGATCACTTTGAGGTAAGTGGGATGCTCATCTATGGCAAAGTGTTCAATGCATCCTCTACTTCAAGCATGGCCCGACTGAGTAATGTTTCATAGTCAGACAACAGTGATGAATCTCTCAAGATCTGAATATTTTTTTGGGGGTTACTGTAATATTTTGACAGAACCTGTCTTTGCTTTTTTAAGTCACTAAAATGGAGAAAATGTGATGGTGAAATTAGAAAGACAGTAAAGGAGCAGCATTTTCTTCATTAACCCTGTGCCTCAATGAGCATCCATAAGTGTGGTTCTTCTTCGACTGATGGTGGATATTCTTTATTTTTTTTTACATGGAGTTGAAGCATCTTCAGCCTATGTGAGACAATTTTTTTAGGCGTTCAAAGAGCCTGGAAGTCCTTAAAGAGGAAGATTTCTTTGGATCCTAGTACAAACAGAATAATTTCCACATCTTGTTAGAATTAATAATATTTGGGGACTTTTAAGTCTTTGTGTCTTGTCACAGGATTTTAAGGCATTTACTCCAAATAGTGCTCAGCCCTGAATTATCGGCGTCGTTACGTGTGTTGTCTGGCCAACAGCACGTAGTGTATCCTGTTTCAGCTTCTGGAATTTTGCCAGGTGACCCATAGAAGGCTAAGAAATTTTTTATATGATCAATGGGGTCTTATTGACTAACATTTAAAAGATTCATTTTAGGAAAAAAGAAAGAATATAAAATTTGTTTTTGTATGTAATTTAAATGCCTTTATGTGTACAAAATGATTGCCTATGTTGAATATGTGTTTTTATAATATTGAGGTGCCTTAAAAGATGAATCAGTTTTTATGTAGTATTCTGTAAGATCCTTAATATGTTCTATGTAGTATGTCCAAGTGCCTCAATATAAGCCACATGTTCAATGAATTGGATAGAAAAGTCATTATTGAAAATAAATTATTCATTATCAAGCAATTAGTTTGGGCTAAGTAATTTCTGAGTTACTTTGCTGTTGCTTGTAATTTTTAGTGATATATTAGGAATGGGACGATTTTCCACAAAACTAAAAAAAATTCTTGTGAAATGTTATTATTATTAACCTAAGTGATCACAATTATTTGTGACCTATAGGATTTAGATTATCAAAATTATATTAAACCAAAGTTTGACGATCCTATATTTGGTTGTTGAATTCTTTTATGTGTAGCTGTTAGGTTATGTGCCAGGTTCCACTTGTTGGATTAATTAACGTTCAGAATCCAGAATTGCACAACCAAATTTTGTGTGAAAAAAGTTTCTTTCTCTTTGGAAAAATAAATTCTTTGAATCTGATTTTCTTTTAGAATAATTGATGGCGTGATACCTATGAATTTTATTGTAGACAATGTTGATTATCAGCCGTGGTGGTAAAATCAGAGGCATAACTACGTATTAACTCACCTAATACCTAATATGCTCTGGAGGTTGCTAACAGTTTTCAATTATACAAAATTATCAGTTGATGCCTATTACTTTTTATGAGACACTTTTTTCTTAAATAATGGCCTAATTTTCTGTGTTATTCACAAATACACACTAGTGGAAGAGTTTGGATGGCCTGGGTAGAATCTTCTTTCCTGATACCCTTGACATGTAACATTGGTTCTTTCTAAACCATTTAAAATCACAATCTTTCATATCATTTTATTATTTTGTAGCCAAATATATTGATCGATTTAAAAGGTACCTTTTTTTCAATGGATTTGTGATTGGTGAATACCACCCGTTCAGCATTTTTTTCCAAATTTTACATTCCGAAAAGGACATGTCTTATGTATTGTAAAATAAGTGAATGCTATGGCATGTTGTATTTAAAAACCACTTCAGGTAATTAAATTGTGCAGTGAAACAATATGTAATAGGAATTCTCTTGCCTTTGTGTGCATAATTAGGATATTGTTACTTCAATCAAATACAGTAAAGTCTGCTTTAATGGTTGTAAACAAAAACAAAAAGTCCACTTTTTATAGTCTCAACATAATAGATTACATTTTTAGTCATGAATATTAGTGCAGAGAGTTGATGAAAATAAACATATTGGGTACTTGAAACAGTCCATTCCAAAATTGTAGCAAATTATCTAGTTAGCTCTAAAAATTTGCTTTATCACCAAGAGTATCATGCATTTGTAACCAAAGTCCATGTATAGAGTACCACGTCTACCAGGATTATCATGCACTTCAAGTTCTCTTTGGTAACGCTTCATGGAAACTGATTAGCAATTACCAGACATATTTACAATGCACGATTTTAATGGTATTGAGAGTAGTGGTTGAAGGGTACCTTAGAAAAGGGTGCGAGATTAGAGGAAAGGGATATTGTTGTTTATGACTGAGTTAATGATCATTGACCGATTGAGCAGTAGGAGTACCAGTTAGATGCAAAATGAGCAAACACTGGGTACCATTTTATCAATTTTAATGGTTTAATTACATAAACAGCAATTGCAACTCACCATTATAGGTCTACATTTACGCATGTACTTTAATTGAAACCGAATGTCTTACATAAGATGTTATTGCTTATGTGTTGGTTTTTCCATATTAATGGACAATTTTTTGGTTCAGTATTCGTAAAATCTTGTTATTTCTAAATTTGAGGGGGAAAATGGGTCTAAAGATAAATTGACATCTAAATTTGGACAGTGAATTAAAACATTGTTGTTCTTGGTGCCAACCTCTTTTAGTAAGCTAAACTATACCCAAAGGTAAATTCAGAATTATTTTCTGAAGCCATAGTAATCCTCCTCTTTCATAATGCACATTACCCATAAAATATTTGCCAGTAAGTAGATTATAGAACAGCCCTGTTTCATCTCATTGATGTAAATAGTATATACACTATTTCTTTAAACCTCTTGATATACAGGTTTCCTTTGATCAAAGTTCATCAGCCATTAGAACATTTTAAGTATCTCAGGAGATCAACTGACTAGAGCAGTTGACCATGCATCAAGAGATGTAGTTCAAATGCATAAATGGGAATGATTTTCACTGTGTTAATCCTGCATTTTAACTATCAATGATTTCCCCTCCAGTGGGGTACTCGAATTTTGCCTTAATTATAGGCTTATGAATGCTTCTGTTACAACTGGGTGTAAGCACTGTATCTAGCTGTTGATCTCTGCTAACAAAATAAGCTGAATACAGCAGATTCTATTTAATCAAACTCAGTAATGAATAAGGATGGTACGATGGTCTGATTGAAATAAAGTCCTATGACAATAAACATCACAAAAAGTGTGCAGCTCTGGAAATAATGTATTCAGTCTATGACTAAGGAAAGGATATGTTTACTGGTATGTTGAATCAGTTGTAATATTGAGCAACAGCCAATACTGAGGCTATATTGAGACAGCCTGGTTACAGTGTGTAGTCCTTGCTATTACCAGTTTATTTTACAGGTGAATTATAGGGCAATAAACTGAACCTTGAGACAAAACTTGTGCTGTTGTCGTGTCATGTTAGAACTGTGAACTGTACGTTCTTGTATAATATTTTTTCATATGGTGTTAGTGTGCAAGGAACACAATGTCAAAAGAAAAGCTAAGCAGATCCTTATTTATGGAGCTGCAATTAGTAGTGATAACATTGGTCAGAAAATTTTATTCTTTTTTAAACTTAATCATCTGCCATCATTGGCAGGTCCATAGAGGTCCTTTTATCCGCCATATTTTCCTGTGCCATCTTCATTTCCCTGCAACCATCACCCCTTCGATCACCATCACCACTCCATCATTTACTCCCACCTCGGCCCTTTCATGCCTGATTCCTCCACCATTCCAAGCTTAATACCTAGTACCTAGTAAAAATACCTGGTTCAAATTGTAGCCAGACCAAATGAATTACCCACATCCTGGTACAATATCAGAATTTTAATGTATATGAGTGGATTTCCTTATGCAGGCATATATTGAGAATATGCATGGATGCACATTCTTTGGCCATAGGTACAAAGGAACGTCATTTTGCCATCATAAAGCCATTTACTGAATGTCTGAAGACTATGTCCCCAGGATTTCCATATCCCTTACGTGGCTTCTTTTATTTTATAATTGTAGCCATTACTTTCCAAAGAAAGGTGCTTCTCACTGATAGTGAACTAATTCACTTTTCAAACCTACCGTGGCTTCCTAATTGATGTCATCTGGAATCAAATTTTGTGTGCACACGCATTTGAAAATGAAAACCCCCTCATATAAAACAATCCTGGATTCTAGAAGTTAATTCTTCCTTTCATTCATTGCATTAGCAACTTTTGTGGCAATTTTCAAAATTCAATACCTGGAAAATACTAGCGTATTATTTAAATTAAAGTGTCAATCATAAGAATTACAGGCAAAATGGTAGGAATTTTTTGTTATCACTTGTTCATGATTGATCCTTTGTTCAGTTTCTCATAGAACATTTACGTAAAGAAAAATTAGGGAACAGAAATACCTACATTTGCACCAAGATGAAATTAATGTAGAAATGACTGTTGATAGAGGTGCAGTAACTTAATCAGCAGAATGACGTATTGACCAGAAGTTCATGGGATCAAAATCAAAAGATGTCTCTATATACCCTGAACTTAAGTTTTTTTCCTGGGCATCAGCACTTTTGTAAAAACTGTACAATTCAAGATCTTCATTTGCCATCCAAACATACTGTAGGGCTAGGCTAGATTCACTCTCAGATCAAATGGAATTTTGGGAGAAGGGCCATGATTTGGTTTTGGTTAAGAAACAATGGGGACAAAAAATATTGTATCATTTCATCTTCACCATCTGTGATTTTATTCAGAAACAATATTTTTTTCCCTGGGCCATTAAATGAGGGTGTATTTTGCAGTTAAATATTTGGTGCGATATTATAGATTAAGCTAGGTTTTTAGCATGAAAAATATCAGTCATTTAGCATTCAACATTTCACTGAAAATAGGTTTATTATGTCATGAATATAGGTTTTTAAGTGTACATTATAGGTCTAAAAGGTCAAATACAATTTACAAATTCATTGATTTAAAGTTCAGAATGACACTAAGTAAAATCCATGCAAAGGGGCCAAGAAATATGGAAAAAAGACATATTAGGTCAACTTAAAGGGACCATACTTTAAAAACTAGTGTTTGAGCTGAGAAAAATTTCACCATGAACACAGAAAAATTTCAATCCAGAAAGAAATCTGTAATTATATTGTCAGTGATTAAATCATGACCTTATTCATAGTAGTAATTTAATTTTTGTGGTCCCTCGACCACTGAAACCATGGAAACATGACTCCTTCAAGAGATGTCCGTAGGTTTATGAAACCTTTATCACAGCCATCAGATTATTAATGTTTATCATGACTTTCTGCATGATCTTTTTTTTAATTACTGGATCAAAAATTATATCTTTTTGAAACATGTTTTTGGAATTGCTTTGGGCTTTCTGGATTAGACCAAAAACAGTACCCTTCTGGTTTGTCAAGAAGGATAGAAGGATTTAACTGTGGCTGATGGAAATTTGATAAATGTTGTCATTTATATGCACTTCCATTTTTACATGTCTTTATTTATAAATGTTAGGTAGTGTGTAGCTGCTTCAATTTCATAATAACCAATATATAAAATGGTAATAGTGCGTAGAAAATGAGAAAAAATTCACAAAACTAGCTGCTGAGTCACTTGGAACCTTATTGTGCTGTGAGCAAAGAAGTATGCAGTTCAATTACCTAAATTGTTTGCATATATTCTTTATGTTACAAATTCGTTTCTCTTTGCTTCAGTTTTCAAAGTTTGAAGCAACATATAAAAGGAGACTATTTTTTTCGAGACTATATCCGCTAAGTATTATTATTTTGTGCATGTTTGAAAGTATCTATGGATTTAATTCTATTGGTCATAGGCCAACGTAATGCAAGCACTGAATGTACTCTTTATTGAACTAATAACTTTGGTGATTTTTTAAATTATGAATCTTCTTGAAAATATTTAAAGTAATGGGTCACTATTTGTTGCTTGATGTTAAATACAAGAAAAAATGACTCGTTTTTTTCTGTGCAAAAATTTGCGACTCATGTGGTAACAATTGTGCAATTTCAGGGAACATGTTTTCAGCAACATTTGATTCATTAGAATTTTATCTGATTTACCTTGAAATCAGCGCTTAAAAATACTTGAATCCCAAGCTTTTTCTCATAGTTGAATACAATTATCTTTTTCACTTAATAGCAGTTTTAATTTTTGGAATATCATAATTGCTTATGTATTTAGGAAAAGGTAATTAGAATCTTGCTCACATGGCCTATTTTTTGAAAGGAATATTATTGATTAAACCATCAAAAACTTGCTAATATTTGAAAAAACACCTATGGAGAAGTTTTACCGAGATAGAATAGTAATATTTGTGCAATTAAGTCAGAAGGATCATGTTATATTTAAAAAAATCTCAGGTGGAAATGAGATTCTTGATGGAGAGATCTCACAGTTTTTAGTAATCTATTTTAATGACATTGAAAAGGAATAAGAAGGTTCCAATGGTGTTATTTATGGAACAACATTAGGAATTAAGCCAGTGTACTTGTTATCAATTTTCTCCTTGATTGAAGCAAACTTTCAGGGTGTACAATCCACGATACAGCCAAAATTATCTTACTGAATCAGATTATTGTAAAAAATTTATTAAAGTGGATACACATACATATTTCCGGATTAATCAATTTGTGAATCTAAAAATTATATGGCCTTTGAAGATATTCATTAATTGAATACCTGTCTGGATGTCAGATGCAGGAAGCCCAGATTATGATATTATTAAATAGGATACTTTTTTTTTAAATAAACCTAAGTAACCAATGGTATTGATATTCAAAGAGGTGATTGTTTTAGCATGCTTCATTTTCCCTAGAAAATATTTATTTGGCAAACAACTAAATTGGACATTTTTGAGAGATAATGTTTAGAATAACTCATTGTTGATTGAACAGAAGTGAAAATTAACATTTTTTCATAAGCCTAATTTTGCTTTTTACTTCATAAAATCTCAGAGTCATCTTATGCATATAATTTATGATATATACCAGATGTTATGAACTTCCAAGGCAAAATATTAGAATTAACACAAATCCCCCTAAGGATCAGGACACCGCTGAAAAATATCTTTCGTTGCTGAAATTCAAACCCAGGCCCTCAGGGTGGAAAGCTAGTACGTCAGGTGCAGTACCATCCCATTCTCCTGTGAAGAAGGAAAAATCTTTCTTAAAATCAGATGAGATAAATATCAGGACATATTGGTAATCCACAATTAGGCATTGAAAAGTGATGGAATGGAACACACTATATTACTTTTTAGTTTCTTTTTCTTGTTGGCCCGCTAAACACAGTTATGAGGTATGTATTTGCAATTTAAAATTTTGAAATGGTTGTTAATCAAAAGTGTCCAGTGAGTTTACGTATTTAAATGTCAACATTACATAGGTAACAATGTTACAATTGTAATGGTACTGAAAATATTATGCATACAGGGTCTGTGCAATAAGTATCGGGATTGATTCCAAAAATCAAAATTTATGGCAGTTATCATTGCAATTACTTAATAATCTTAAAAATACATTCCTCCTGCAGCAATACACTTAGTTTGGCACATCTGCCACTTGTCAAAAGCCCGCTGGAAGTCGGTTTCCAGAATACTGTTGATAGCCTATGTCATCGCCGCTTGAACCGCTTCAATGGAGTCAAACCGACATCCTTTGAGCTCCTTTTGAGCTATCGTTTGAGGTAATAACATTGTCGAGAAAATCTACATCTTCCTGGACGCAGTCCACAATTTCTTGCAAAATTTCCACGCGTGACAGTTTTTGTTCCTTGCTCAAGACTTATGGCACCAGTTTCGTGCTCACTTGCCTCATCGCAAGATCCTCTGTTAGAATGGTGTAGACGGTTCCGACTGAAAGACTGGTCTCCTCACTAATAAGGGCGATGGTTAAACACTTGGCAGAGTACAAAACTTTTTTCACTTTGGCCACCTGAGCATCGGTTCAAGCAGTTGTCGGACATCCGACGCGGTGCTCGTCTTCTACGAGCTCCTGGCCTTCCTTAAACATTTTGTGCCACTCAAAAACTCTTGTGCGGCTGGAAGCATCATCCCCATAAGCCTGTTTAATGAGTTCATGGATCTCTGATGTGGATTTCCTGAGTTTAATGCAAAATTTCCCAGCATACCATTGCTCGATGGTGTGCTCCATGCTGGTGCGACGACACCACAAACAATCACACATCACAAAAATCCACCTCCTGTCTCAATTCATGCCTGGAGGCGACTGAACTAAGGTGCGCCTGAGTGGTGGGGGACCCCTCAACAGAGCCAACCGGTCGGACCCCCATCCACCTCTCCAGTTGAGGCTACAGTGAAGCATTTGCAATACTTATTGTACGGACGGACTTGTTGTATGGACCCTGCAGATATTTAGTGATCCCTTCCTTACAACTAAAATCGTAAGACTCCAAATAAATGTATGATAAATGTTTTAAAAAATACATCTGACTTTAAGTAACTCTCTTTGCTTCGTTACTTTTAATTTTAGGTAATATTTTGGTGAACTAATTATATCATTTCATCACTTTCTGTGTAGGACAGGGATTTCCCAAATGGAAAGTGTTTCTTGGTTAAGACAGTTCAGTATATAAGTGTATAGCAATGCGGACCTCAGTAACTACTGTGACCTGAACAACTTCCAGATAGTCTTAAGGAACAATTATCCCTCTTGAGTCTTGTATCTAACTCACCAAGTGAGTCTTGAGCATAATAATTACCTTATTAGATGGGACATGAAAATAGAAATAAAGCCATCTTTAAGCTATGGAATTTGATGGGCAAACATGAAGATGGCACTAACTAGTTGGTCAATGTATCTTTTCTCCAGTGTTATTTAAAATGTGTATTTGAGGATGCCAGGAGTGATAGTTTATACAAAGGGCAACATATTCCTTTTAACTTTTTCTGTTCTTCTTTCTTTTTTTATTGTATCTTATCAATATATAAATTTTTTGCTTTGGTATTTCAGCTTAAAATAAGAGGTTGGATGGGACCTTATTAGAATACTCATCATTCATAAAGTTGCTCCTTTTCAGTTAGCTGGCGCTAAACCTTGAAAAAATATCATTGTATTTGTATTATTTACATTGATAGGCTTCTAATGTATATAATATATATTTATAAATATTACAGCCTCCAACTGAAGGTTGGTCTTATTTGCTAGAGGGTGCAGTTTACCTTGTTTGATTTTATATTGCTAAGGCTTCACACCATAATTACTATGAGATAGAAATTCAGATATTATGTATTCCTCTTTTTCCCATGGTATCCCAGATGAATATTTCGTTGCAAAAAGTAATCCATCCTGACTTAAATTATAGGTATAGATAGTAGCATCATGTCAAGTAACCCCATGTGCGGTTGAGGATTATTTTTCAAATATGTTAGCTACCTTGATACATTGAAAGAATCAGCTAACAAAATCTGGAATAGCTGCTCTAAAATAAATTTTTATTTGGCTCTTTTATGTACCATTGAAAGTTGCTGTATTATCATCATCGGTTTTAGTTAATTATTTGAATTATTTATTTTTTCATATTTAACATATTTCCCTTCTTGCAAGTTGGTTAAATCAGTTCATTTTTAGAATGACATTTTACAAAGAAAATATTTAAAATCCTCTGCATATTCAGGCAGTAGTTTTCTTGGAATCGTCCCATGCCTAAATCTTCTTTAGTTATAGCCAGTAAACTTAACAATTATTTTTGCTTAGTTCACTTTTTAATTTTAGGAAGACAATAATTTTCTTTTCTTTGGTGTTAATTTTTTGTGCATACTATTCTCTCTTATCCTTGCACCATATTGTATTGGAAGAATAAATTTGATTTTTGCTATAACCTTTAATTTACATAAACTGTCTTAAATTGTTATCTCCTCGAGAAAATGCAATTCTATCATTCTTAGCAAAGGAGTGGTATTGGTTTGAAAATATAGCTTTAAATGACCATAAAAGTGCATTGAGTATAGATTTTAGGAATAAAATGAAGTTTTTGCAGTAAAATCTTGATGAAGTTCTAGTGGTTTCATTGCATAACCTCCAGTGCAATACACTTAATTGCCCCCAGTGTATAATGAAATCGTATCATACAATGTGTTCAAAGGAATATTAATATTTTACCTAGTAGAAAAATAGCTTTTTACTAAGTCACTCTTTCATGTTAGGCCAAGCGTTGATTATTTATATCATGTAGTACTCAATTTCAAAATGTCTTTGCCATGAGTTTTAAAACATCTCTTATTACATGATCAAAAACCCAGTTGCTATTACGTTTGGTCTCCCGAAGTCTGGAATAACATGTCTTTACCAGTGAGACATCACATTTTTTGCCCATTTGAAGGTTGTAATAAGTTAATAGAATCTATGCCATGTAAACACCTTAAATTGCTAAATATTTAGAATGAAAATTAACTGTAATTCAGTAAACCTTTTGGTTACAATGGCTCACTTTTTTCATTATTGTTTAGTGATGTTACTGAGTGCGTGACTCATTTGTGCTGCACTTTGTGTTGAACCTTTGCAAGTGATAGATTGCCTAATTTCTTTATACAATATCATTTATTTACAATTTAACAAGGCTACATGTTAAAGTTGTATATCTCAGTTCATTTACATTAATAATATGAAACAAAAAATGTCATTGTTGGAATTATAGTTGTGTTGCATTTAAAGGGAACATTTATAGTTTCATTTTATGCCAAATGCTTCAATATATTTTTGCATAATTTCTTATTATGTGTCAGCCTATGTACATATTTCGCCTGCCTTTAATTTATGATTACTTAATACTTTCTGGAGGGAAGAAGTGACCATGAAAAAATTTCACCTATTCAAAATAGCCAAATTTCATATCTCCTCGTTCTTTTAAATGTCCCTCCATGTACTAAAGTCCGTATTGTTGTCGTATTTTATCCATTTGTGTTGTATTGAGTTATTTTTGAGTTATTTCTTTTAATGCTCTTTGTATAAGAACAGTTTTATTGCTAAAGTTTAAACTTCTCCACTTGACTTTATCATATCATTTTGCTGAACATATTTTTGTTTAACTAAACCATCAAATGAATAGTTAATTCCAAGAATTACAGTTTCCTCCAAAAATCTTGCCACTTCAAGTTTATGAAGCTAAGATGAGTTGAATTTTCTCTGGAGATCCTTGTTATTGTTTAAAAGGTTTTGAATTCTTAAATTGTTATTCTGGTCACATGATACAGTGAAATCTCTGCCAGTGACAAGGGAAAAGTGTTGTTTTTATTGTTGTGATTAATTTTGTATTAACACATTTCTAACAAAAAATAATTTATTTTGTCTTAAAGTGCATTTAAACAGCATTGCATAAATTGTATTATTTATATCTTTGAAATTTACATGAAATTGTTATTTGTAATGGTAATTCCAAAATATATTCAATCTTCTGTAATTTTGTATAAATTCTTTTGCCAAGTAGCAAATTAAGGGAATCTTTCACTTCTATGCCAATTTAAATGTTTTTTTAGGAGATGAACATATAGTTTGTAAACATCCTGTCACATTAATGTGTTGGCTTACACATTTTCCAACTGCATCATTCTTCACTCTGAAATCAATTCCACATATATTGCTTTTCTAATATCTTATGACACTTCCACTACTTAGATGGAATGAGTAAAGCAGAAAATAATTAAACATTATCATTGCACATGCTTGCTTACCAGCTACTATGAAACAGGTTTCAGTTGTTCATAAATTTACATATTTTACTGCTTTTAGGACAATGCCTTTAAGTCCTCGAAATGCAGTTTCTTTTGCCACAATATACCTTGGATTTCTTTTTATTCCATCTAACTTTTCACTTTGCAGTAAGTCATGAAGTTTTTAGTGCACAAGGCAAAACATGGGACCCCAAAAGTGAAGACCAAGATGCCCACATAAGGTATTCAGAAAAATATGGTGAATGGGGGCTTGCTGGACAGAGGTTTCACTGTAAATGCATTTTTTGAATAAATAAATGATACATGTGTGAGATTGATAGGAATTGAATGCTTCTCAATATGTATTTGATGTGTTCAGCTGAGTTTCATTTAAAAAAATGAAATAATGCCAATACAGTAAATGAATTGAATGGTTTTTACATACTGAGACTGTATTAAGCAGAAAAGGACTGTCGACTCTTTCCAGCTTCAAAATGATTAGGTGACCATGGATAACCTACTTTGGGAGAAGGCCGTAATGGGAATGATGAAATGGCTGCCACGAATTGCCAAATCCAAAAAAAGGCATCAAGCATCCCCATGAATTGCTCCAGAGACAACTTTGTGACCTATCAACGATATTCAAGGTGATCTAATTATAATGCTGTCATATTGATCAGCTTTAAGAACTGTGCTTATTAATGATGTGTAATAAACATTCCTTGGTCAGTTTTTCATTCAACTAAATAGTTGAATGGTAATTTGTGTGGAATTGTTTATAATCTCATGAAAAGGGTGTATTATTTTTTTCACGAGCTTGGCCTTTGGAAATTTTAGGATTATATGTTGTTTAAAATGTACAGTTATTACATATCGAGGATTTTCAATCATTTAATTGAAGAAAAATAGATTACTGTTCAATAGATGTGTGTATGTTTGTCAATTGTTGTAATATTTTGTAGTGCTTGCATATTGAAAGTGATTGAACAAATTTTGCCTATGCAACCTTTTCAGAAATTCCGTAATAGTCTTGTCATGTGGAATATTTTTTGTAACAATTGTGGAAAATTCCTTTAACACCAGGCATTTTAATGCAGCTTACTATGTATGTACTTGTCAGCCATTTGGAATCTCCACATTGATTAATAAGGTGCCTTGAAGTATGAGTTAATTGATTTTGGTGGCAAATAGGTGTCTGGATAGGAGCTTGTCTCAGGTATGAGCTATAAAATTGTAATGTGCAAAGTTTCTAGATTTAATGGTTTTAAATAAATACATTATTCTTGGCTTTTTCAATTTTTTCCGTGAAATTATATTGGTAACTATTTATTAACCCCACTTCAATAAAAGTTTCATTCATTTTGAATGTTGAATGTTTGCTAGAAAATACATTTATAATTTCATCATTAAAGTTATCCATTATCTTCAAGAACATAAATTGCAGTTGAAGAATGTAAATTGTAGAGATGGTATGAGAAATCAAAAATTAAATATTTAAGTTTTGAATGTTTGTTTCTTTTTGTTCCCTGCCCCCCCTCTACCAATATTTTATTTCATAGCTCTATTAAGAAATATTATCAGCAAGTCCTCCCCATGGACTGTAACCTGAATGTGGTGGAAGGGCTTGTGTGTTCTGATGACTGCTAGAGCGGTACTGATGAGAGCAATAGCAATTGTTCCTGGTAGGGGAAGTCTGTGCAGTATCTGTTCCTCAGTGAGGTGGCTGCATAGGAGCCTTGACCCTAGTGAGGCATACATTTGAGTGATTTATTTATTTAATGTTAATAACCCTTTACATAAAGATTGGCAAAAAACATATATTGGTTCCATTATTATAAAAGAAAAAAACAATTACAATCTAGTACAAGTGACATAAAGTTTATATTGACATTTACATATATCCACATAGCAATAATTAGCATTCTAAAATTCTTCGGATATTTTTAATAACCTTTTTTCAAGGGATCCTGGTGAGATAGAAAGTAGGTCAATATAATCACAACTGTCAGCATCTTTCAGAATCTGGTTAATAGGTGAGTAGTAAGTGTAGTTTTGTGCATGATGTCTAATTTCATAGAGTGCTTCATACCTTGTGTTATGTGAAAGTACTCAGAAAGATATTGCCCTAGGAGTTCTAAGGAATCAATCTTGTTATGCAGTAATTTATATGTACAATCATGTTATTAATTTTTCTATGTTTATACAAGGAGGGAAGATTGAGTAGATATAAAATTTCATGATAACCATAGAGATCTTTGTGAAGATTCAATTTGAATGCAATTTTGCGCTTAAATTTCCTTTGAACACATTCCATTGTATGAATATGGAGTTTAGAGTAAGGTGACCAAAGAGTAGAGCAGTATTCACAGAGTGACCTAACTGATGAGAAGAACAGAACTCTATGAGGCTCTATATGTTTAAAGTTTTTACAGTATTGGAAGATAAATCCAATTGATTTGTATGCTTCAGATTGAACGTAGTTATAATGTTGATTGAATGTTAACTGCGAGTCAAATATAACTCCGAGGTCTTTTTATATTTGTTAATCGGGCCGTAGTATAGTTGCTTAGTTTATATGCATGATGCTGTGGACTCCTTTTCCAGCTGAATGTTACAGAATAGCATTTTTTGAATTGAAATTTAAATACTTACGCTCACACCAGTTTTGAAGCCTATAAAGGCAGTTTTGCAGATTAAGGTGATCATCAATTGATTGAACTGTTAAAACAATTTTTAAGTCATTGGCATACAAAAGAAAAGGAATTTGATCTAATACAATTATAATATGGTTTATAAATAAGTTAAATAATAGTGGATCCAGATGTGGTCCTTGGGGAACGCCTAATGATAGATGGAAACATTAACTTTTGGATGCATTAATTTTTCCTACAACTTCTCTGTTGGTCAAGTAACATTCCATCCAGTCAAGTAAGGTACCACTCATTCCCAATGCGTCCAACTTTCCAATAAGAAGCTCATGACTAACAGTATCAAAAGCCTTATTGAAGTCAGTATATATGACATCTGTTTGTAAGCTTTTTTCCATACCCTCTATAAGATACTTTTGAAAAGCCAAAAGATTAGTGAGAGTTGATCTTCCTTGAGTAAAACCATGTTGCTCAGGGATAATGATATTATTCAAGATATGAGTAAGCTTATCTACAACCAATGATCTAAGACTGGCTATTGTTGAGAGCTTGGCAATCGGACGATAATTAGATATGTTATTTCTGTATCTCTGCTTATATATGTGGACTTAAGTGTGCCAGGAAAAATCCCAGTAGTGAGGGATTTATTAAACAGTATATGCAAAGGATAGAGTAATGGCACAAGACACGTGTTAAGAAGTAGGGTTGGAATTTCATCAGTACCCTTTTGGATGTCAAGTTGGCAGAATTTGGTTTTGATGTCTTCTACTAAGATTGTTGTAGATGAGATAGAAATAAAGGTGTGAGTATGAAAATTTTGCAGAGGAGTACTAGCATGTTTTGCATACACAGATGAAAAATACATTGCAAAAAGTTTTGCTATGTCATCATATGAACAACCAGAACGATAATTAAAAAGCATTGCATAATGCTTTTTGAGTGATCGTGTCATGCTAGAAATACTATTGAAGAAGGCGATGGAAAAGGAGCTCAATTCATTATTACATGAAACTATGATGGAGTGAGGTTTGTGTAGGAGACCTGGCAACTACAGGACTCTGCCTGTGGGGCCATGTGTTCAGCTGCCTGCAGGAGAGACCAAGTCTTCTGCAGTTGCAGGATTCATGAGAACACTAATAGTGTTGAGCATAGAATGAAATGAGGATATATCGATATGTGCTATAGATTTCAAGAAGACGTTTGATTGAGTGAATTGGGTAGAATTAATGAATGCATTGCAGAAGATGGGAATATTTTGGAGACTTATTTGCAACGTGACTGTCTCAGACTACTCGGGGGCATGTGGTGGATGGGCATTGTTAGGAAGAGAAGTCAGACAGGGCAGTCCATTATCACCTGTGCTGTTCAAGATGTCTGTGGAGGAAATGGTTGAAGAGGCATGGAAAGAACTGGAGATAGTAATGGAAATCTGGAAAATTTATAAAATCAACTAGGTTTGCGGATGATCAAACTTATGCTTGCCAGTCAGCCAAGGGGTTGAAAGCATTGCTGTGCACATTTGACAGGTTTGTAATGGGAATAAATGTAAGCAAAACAAAGGTCTTGTGATTTTCACGAAGGAGAAAAGGTAAGTTAAATGTTAAAATGAGGGGTCATAAACTGGATCAGTTAAACAATTAACCTATCTCATAAGTGTTTTGGACCAAAATGGCCAAAGATTGAGAAGTTAAGAGGAAGAATTTTGTTAGGCAAAGATGCACTCACAAGGTGGAGGGAATTGATGGCAAGGGCATTGAGTTTGGATTTTAAGAAAAAGCTCAGTAAAACTTCCATATGGAACATCATTTTGTATGGTGCGGAAACATGGTTGTTGAAACAAGACAATTGGAGTCTTTTGAAATTTGTGTATGGAGAAGGATAGGAAAGGTGAAATGGACCGAAAGGAAAACAAATGAGGTAGTGCTAGGCATGTTAAGGGAGGAGAGTGGGATAAAATCCGAAGAGCCAGGAAAGGTAGATGCAGGACAATTTTGATTGGTGTATGGATGTGGAAGACTGTTACCAAGGAGAGAACTTTAAACAAGTGAGAAATGGCTAGGAATAGGATGGGTATGTTGGACACTATGAAGGGAAGAATAAAGTGTGCAGAATTGAAGTAGGTTGTACATCATTGTTGGATGTCAGGTTGTTCTGCCGTAAGAGCAGGGGCGTATTAACTCCATTTGCCGCCCTACGCTATAGTCAATGTCTGCCGCCCCCTTAAAGAATTAATTTTCTACATTTTCATGTTAATAAAAAGAATGTATCCATTTATTCTTTTTCAAGTACTTCTACAAAATATACACTTTAGAACTTTGACTGATTATGAATTTACAATTTTTTAAGGAGAATTTTCCCTGATTTTGCATTCGCAAACTCATTAATTATGTCATCACAATTCATCTGAACTGTCATATATGATTCAATATATAAAAGAGACAAGGCATTTGGCCTGAGCTCCACTCAAGTCTCTCACGTTGATAAACCATATTCACAAAAACCTTGACACCCTCACAAAGACACACAATTCAAACATTTTCACAATTCAGAGCTTTCGTTTAAATAATGCGAACCAAATTCAATGTGTCCACAAGGTACTCGCACCTAATAGGAACTAGCGAAAATAGGAATAGCGTGATCATTTGCAAGACAATAACTAATGTATACACAGTTTAAAAAAATTGAAAAAACTGATGAAATAAAAATTCCGGGACTTGTGCCGCCCCCTGGGAGCTGCCTCCCTACACCATGGCGTAGTTGGCGTACTGGTAAATACGCCCCTGAGTAAGAGGCAAACAAATGTATTGTTGAAACGTTGTATAATGTGTCCATCCAAAACCTACTTTAGAAATTAGAATAGTAATATTTTCAGAATAAGGCTGAGTCAAAAGGTGTTATTATTATGAGTAGTTTTTAGGTGTGGCACATGAGCACTGAGGTCAGTTTTGTCAATTGGGGTAGATGGGTTATTATATTTGAGGCAGGATTTTCGGGGAATGGGGAAAGGCTGGAGAGAAATCTAGCATTTACATCATCATAATGAAATATACCAAAAGAGCCACTGTTTAGTATTTTATCCAAATAATGGTATACTCCACTATAAGTGCTCATCACATTGCACCTAACTAGAATTCTGCTGACATCCTAAAAAATGCGACTGCTGGAATTTGAACCTGGGCCCTCATGATGGGAAGCGCAAACCCTCCTGATTCACTTCATGGTTGGCATAATGGGCTACCTGGTGGTTCCCTGCATGATCTAACGGTCTCATTACTGTGATGGTGTATTCCTCATTGTGGCAGTACAGAAAAATATAATGTATTGCTGTATATATGAATATTGAATATTTTGTATTTCCCGGCCCATAAGTTGTGATTTTTTTATTCCTAAATGTGCTCTAAAATCAGCATGCACCTTTGGGGCCGGGGAAATGTGGGTTTAACTTTGACCAATAAGCACAAACAGATTTGCCTGAAAATACTTATTATTAAGTATTTTTCGCACATCAGGCAAAGAAAATTACTGCCTTGATTACAAATTTTGATAATATGTATCACTGGTTTGAGTAAATATTAAGCCACAGAGTTCTAATATTTCTTAGAAAGTACTTCCCAAAAAAATTCTCAAATTGTAAATTTATGCAAAGTGGTGCATTTAGTTTCAGTTTATATATGGTTCTGCTGTGAAACTTAAATGTGCATTGGACTAATGGGGAAGTTACCTTTCTGCTAATACATTGTATCTCTCCCTATAAACTCTTTTGAGTCTACAGGCAATTGACATCACATAGAAAGAGTGTCATAAAGACATAGAAAATGGTTGCTTTGAATACAAATTTCAATAATTTTAAAATAATTACAAAAACTAAGCATTGCATAAAAAGTTAAAATGATAATCTCATGGGATCTTAAGAGAGAAGATTGTCATGCAGTATTGCATTTTAACAAATTCATGAATTATGTTTCAGAACATGGAATTAAGACAGCTTTAAGGCATTTTGGCCCAGTGGTGTCAAATTTCTGGGATTCTACAATGAATAAGTGTTGGCTTATGTAGGGGTAGGGGCATATTTTTTAATGTAGCAATCCAATTTGCTTTGTATTAAGTGTTGACATCCAAGCACTCTGAAACTTTTCTCTCAGATCCAAGAATTTTTGTGAATTCTAGCCTGGAAAATCAGGGTGTATCATATGGGCTGGGAAATACAGTACATACATTCCAGTATTTTAATCTGGCAGCACCAGGACCAAGTGATATTAGATTATGGACTTTTCCAGACCCTGGTTGTTGTGTGTGAACTTGTTTATTTGTTCGTTTGTCTTGTTTTTCATGGTATTTTCAATCAAGCAGGTGATGTTTTTATAATTAAAGTTTATTCATTACCTGTTTCCAAATTAAGAAACAAACTTTTAATGTTTATATATCAGAAAATGCACACTCAAAAGTGAGAAAAAGTGTCTTTGGTAATTGATGCGCATAACAGGTGCTGTAGTACATTAGAAAATATTTTTAATTGTTATAGGTACAATAAGCATGATAAAATCAATAGGGGGCATGTTAGTCCAAGGGTAGAGTGTTGTACTTCTGACCGAAGGGCCTGGGTTGGATTCTCAGGTCCAACTCTCGGGCACCCTGAGCTCCACTTATGCTGTGCGATTTTTCAGGCACCAGATCTCTCTTGGAAACCATAGCTTGCACAGGGATAGGATATGGCTCCCTTTACTACCCTACTGTGTGAACTTCACAAACCAATGGCTTTATATTGGGTGAACTTGAACATCATATATCAAAACAACCTATGGGTTGATTTCTTTGTTAATGATTTGTAACTAATAATGAAATTAACTCTTGTACGTACACTATTATATTTCCGTGCATGGCTCACAAACAGCCAGTTCAATGCAATTCCTACATCTGCTATTCTCCTTAAACATGTCATGGGTGGCTGAAGTTGATGCTTTTAGATTTCATATGGTTTTATCTTTTATTACCATTTTCAAAAATCTTTTAAATATATTAATCTTTTAATTAAAAAATCTTTTAAATATTTTTCATTTGCTCCATGTATTTTTTATGGATGAGTTCACTTTGCAGGATGTAAATATTCATCATTTGTTGTTCATTAATAAAACTGCTACTCTAAACCTGCAATGAGTCTGGTCACATGATAAGTACAATTTTTTATTAATATTCTTTCTCAGACAACTCAGTTTTGTAATTCTTATCAATATACCTTTGTTATTCTTTATTATATCAATTATCTCTCAGTATATAACGTGACGCAAACTTGAGTGCCATCCATGGTCAACATCCATTCTTCTAAGTTTACAGTGTTCATTTTCTTAAACTCAAGATTATTATTACCACTTGCACATTATAGAAACTCCCATCATTATGCATTTTCCTTCATAAATGTGAAATCCTTTGAACCAATAAATCAGTGTGTCATCATCCTCTAACCTGAAGCAGGCCATAATTTAAATCATATCATTGTTGAAACATTTCAAAACACTTTCCTAAGCTCTTGGAATCCTCCTCTCCACATTACATCTTTTTAGTTGTATTCTTTGATTATTTCTATAAGTGATTTCCCAAAATTTTAATGAATGATGTCTCATGTAATCAGATTGATACTTAAATATTAGCAATGCTCTGATCTCCGGGCTATATCAGAGAACCGCAGCTTGAAGGGAAAATGACTAGAGAAACATTGTCTTTTGTCATAAGTTCTACCGTAGGGTGAGCTGTAAGTTCTGCCTTAGGGTGGGCTGAAATATTGTCAAATAACAGTAATAAGTTGAATTTAGAGTCTAAACCTATACTAATACAGAGATGTTAGGATTGTGCAAAAAAATAATTCTTAAACCAGTCCAGTTCATTGGTCTTCCAACCACATTTGATTGCATGGTGCAATATCGGGAACAATTTCAATTCTTTAAAAGGCCTTGATTTCTTTCCTTTCCAGGTAAATACTTGAACTAGTGAGTGCCTGCTGCCTTGGCTATTCTAAAACATCCACTCAAAGTCCTTTAGCCCATACATTTCATTTTAGCTAGGTAATTTTTTTTATAATAATTACATTACGAGTATTTAAATTTGGGAAGCTCTCAGCAATCATACTTTTAGAGACAACATATATGGGGTTATTTTTTAAGAAAGGTCCATCAGGTCAAAGAAAAGATAAATTTGTTACAAAAAGTTTTTATTTATGGTTTTAGTTTCCTATGAACCTATTTCTCTTTTCTACATAATCATTGTTCACTTCTGAGCACTTGTTGTAATGTTGCTCCAGCTTCTTCAATCCCTCGGCGTAGAAGGTCATCACCTGAGGTGTGAACTAGTTGCCAACTGCAGTTGTGAGTTCGCATTGTTTTCTAACCATTGTCCAACAAATCACTGTTTCATGTGCAAGAAGAGAAAATAGTCGCTAGGTCAAGTCATCTCTGTATTGTCAACTGATTCAAAAGCTCTGGCCCACTCAACATTCTTTGCTCTTTGTGTTGGTCAGTAAGCATTTTTGGTATCCACCTTGCACACAATTTGTAATATCTGAGCTTTTCCATTACTATCTTGTAAATAGTGATGCATTCAACAAGAGGAAATTTCTCAGCCAGAGCATTCTTTGATCAGATTGCAGCTCTTGGTGGTCCACTTGTGAATTATTTCATTTGTCTGGATACTGGGTCTGCTGCTCTGTTTGTCGTCATGTACATTTTTGTGGTCATTTTTTATCTCAACACCATTGAATAACATTCCCTCCACTTATTACTGTAGATCCATAAATGAGGCACAACTTTCAATGAATTTTGGCAGCCAGATGATCTTTCTACATGCAAAAATCAAATCACAGCATGCCCTTGCACCTGGTGAGAGCAACAATTTTGTGGATATTGTTATCTGCCTTCACCGGCAAGTGAACAACTATTGAATTATAACAATAACTTCATTAACTTTGGGAATAATCAATGGATGGCACTGCATGAATGCACCTTTGTTCTGTTTGAAGATAAGAAAATGGCACTTACCTTTTGAATATGCCTCATACATAATATTCCCCTTTGATACTTTATCTATAAAATAATTATGCCCACTGTCTCTGAAATTTGAATTGATGCCTTCAGACTGAGGAGAAAATACTGTTTATGTAGGTATCTCTTTTAGATAAAAAAAATTGATCCTATAGTAGGTATTTTGAAATGAGTCTAAACTCTTGTCACATAGTTCAAATAAGAGTTTTTGTAAATAATTCATTTATTTTTGTGATTAAAATGCATATTTAATATGAATATTCATCCCCATTATTACCATCCATTTTTTTACATTGTTACATAGATTTCATAACAGTTTTCTTAGCAATAGCTATAGGCATGCGATGGAAATTATCTTATTTTGAATTTATAAAATACCCTTGCTTAGATGTACAGTAAAATAGTTTTTACACTAGTATGTTTCAACACTGTAACACATTCAATTTTGTACACTCAGCTGCATGTACCTGTAGTTTCTTTTAGTTTTTATTATTTCTAAGGGCTGGGAACAAAATTTTTGTT
This sequence comes from Hetaerina americana, assembly GCF_022747635.1. Classification (NCBI taxonomy): domain Eukaryota; kingdom Metazoa; phylum Arthropoda; class Insecta; order Odonata; family Calopterygidae; genus Hetaerina; species Hetaerina americana. The sequence continues at coordinate 91,537,534 of NW_027286874.1, forward strand.
AAACCGAAAAAATTTTTACAGGATATTTTTCACATGACTACCTTAACAGACACTTTTTCTGCATGTTTGTAAAATTAGAGAAGTAGGAATTGGGAACAAGAAAGCAAGAATGTAATCAGTTTTCAGAGTTAGTAGAGCTTGAGATTTGCATTCAGTCTGCTGTGAAAAACATCTCAAAGTTTCATTACCATTTCAACAGTTCACTATTGCAGCCAGTATTCATTTGAGGCATATATTTGATTGGAGATACATATTCTGAATTGATCTGTATAGTCACAACAGCATTGATCAGGAAAATGAGGGACCTTGATAAATGAAATATCCCTTAATGAACAGTATATTAGTTTTATTACATACATCTAAAGCATAGAAGTTATATAATATTCAATGTTGGTTGGTGAAAATACTCTGGTAGTTGATTTTCCATGTGTCATTGAATTAAATCATGGCAAGCATATATATCTTCTTGGACTGAGTTTTTGACGATGTCACGGTGGTAATTCTCACATCTGCATTGTTTTAACCATTGAGATGAATGTGGATAGTTAATATTATCCAGTTGTCAGCTGATAAGAGACCTTGCAGAAGATGTGGTGATTATAAAAAAACATTATTGTCATACCCAAGACCAAGCCAAGGTGGATGGAAGGTGTGCGTAGGGTCACTTTATAAATCCAGGTAAGTGACCTGAGTGGCAGTGAGGGCACCACAGAAGCTGAGGAAGGCTGCTACAGCAACCACTGCAGTTGTAGAGCCAACAGCTGCCACAAGACTTCCCATGAAGCAGGAGAGTGTCAACTGAGCAAGGAACACCATGCTGCTCACAATGGCTACGTCAGTGCCAAGACCACGGATCTGAGCATGTGTTCCACCACCCTCTGCAAACTATACAGACACATCAAGTATAATGCTAGGCAAATTACCAATTTTCTGGCCTAAATGAGTTCATTGATTAGTTTAATGGTCAAATTCATTTTATGTGGGCTAATGTGGTGTGGAAGATTTTATTGTTATCATGGAATCAATTTGTGGCTTTGATAAAAAGTGGTTTTTGGAACCAAGTACCCCAAAAAGTAACATAACAAAACAAACAGTAACATAACATAAAAAAATAACATATTTTGATGTTAATGGTGAACCCAAGAAAATTTATTTATTCATCCTGGTTGTGTTCAGTAGTAAAAGTATATTACAGTTACTAATGGGAGTTAGAGAAATAAGTAAGTGTCACACCTAGTTATCCCATCCCACCACATTTGGTTGTTTGTGTGTATTGACATTATCAAGTCCTCCCCTTAGAGTTAAATTTTTTAATTTGAATCTCTGATCAAAGAAAATGATTTTGCCATGGAAAATTGTCACAAATGGGTTTAAAAATAATCTTTTACTCACAGAAATCAGTCCTGAGGTTGGTTTTGATACGTTACTATATGTATGGATGCTAATTATTTACCTGTGCCATTATTTGTTTTCCGATTAGACTAGACTACCACACAACAAAGTCACTATCAACTTCATATTTTTATAGTTTACTTGTCATGCAGTTTTTAATGCCATCCTCCTACCATTTTGCAGTTATTAAACTATTCAGAGCGCTTGATTATGGTTTGTTACATTTTTGTTGAAACACTCAAGAGATATTTTACTTTTTTATTTTATGTTTATCATTTATCTAGATATGACAACCTTCGTCTAGTAACTTGGTAATACTTAAATTTGAATTCAGTGTTTAAAAAATAGATGAAACCAGGAATAGCACCCCAAACAACCTTTGTACATAATTGATTTTTTTAATCAAAATAAAAATTCATATTGCTAAATGAAATTATTTTGGGCATGTGATTATTGATTCTTATAAAATATTTGTCACTAAATTTATTAATTCTACTGTCATTCAATTTTTGTAAAACTAATTGAAAAATTTATATACGAATTCATTCACATGGAAAAAGATGTAAGAAAAATGGATAGGAATACTTATAAAAGATGAACACAAAAGAGGTGGGGAAGGCAGAATTGAGCAGATCACAAGTGTAAAAATATTTTCTTGACCGAGACTTGACTGCTCTAACCACTTGATCTATGGAGGAAATGTAATTTACGCTGAAATTTGCCGAGGGTTTATGCAACCAAGTGCCCCTATATATACACATATACATGCATATATATATATATATATACTCATATATACAGAAACATATATAAGGAAAAGGGATAGGAACACGTATAAAGGACGAACACAATAGAGGTGGGGAAGGCGGAAAAGGCGCAGGCTTCTGGCTATGCGTGCCACGAAACGCACTGTTCTTTTCCTGTATGATGTTGTATGAATTCTAACCACTGTCCTTTCTTCTTGTGTATTGTCTATTTCTCCTTTGGTGGGTGAAACAGCCCCCTGACGCCATCTCTTGGCTAAAGAATCGGGGCGCTTGGCGACATATAAGACCCACGGATCTCAGGGTAAATTACATATCCTCGATAGCTCAAGTGGTTAAGAGCATCCGCCCAGCAAGTGGAAAGATCCGGTGTTCGAGTCCCGGTTGAGGAGATATTTTTACTCTTGTGATCCGTTCGATTCCGCCTTCCCCACCTCTATTGTGTTCGTCCTTTATACGTGTTCCTATCCCTTTTCCTTATATATGTTTCTGTATATATGAGTATTTATTCGCCGTTTGGCGGGATTTCGTGTTTGAATGTGTGTATATATATATATATATATATATATATATATATATATATATATATATATATATATATATATATATATATATATATATATATATATATATATATATATATATACACACACATATATATATATATATATACACACACATATATATATATATATATATATATATATACACACACACATATATATATATATATACACACACACACATATATATATATATATAAAAATATGTGTGTGTGTGAGTCTGTATCATGTCACCCCACACCCAACACTACAGTAAACCCTTCTTCAATTCTGCATACTTCCTTCATTCTGCCCAAAAGGTCTATACTTTTCCTATACATACCTTGACTGCCCATGTTCTCCCTTCTATCACAGTTTTTTACCATCCTACCCTGATTAAAATGATCTGGATCAACCATTCCTGCCTCCTTTAGATTTCTCCCTACAATCCTGTTCTCCTCCCTCACCAGCCGTGGTACTTATTCATTTAGACTCCTTTCCATCCATTTTATCTTTTTCATTCTTCTCCACACCCACATCTTAAAAAAAACTCTTCAATCTACACCTGTCATCTTGCCTCAGCAACCATGCTTTAATTAATATATTGACTTAAAAATTGCTGCTTAGTGCAATATCAATTATACCCTTCATAAAGATTTTCCCATGTTTTAATGAACTTGAATGAGGGATCAATGCAACAAATTCAGAGTGTAAAAATCATCCGCCTTGACTGGGATAAAGCACTCGACCGGATATTGAATGAAGGAGTTTATGCCCTATAAAATTCTACTTGAAGTTATTGACCAATTTACTTTTGATAAGATTTAAACTGTCATATGGATGTACGTGTTCAATTGAAGAGTTAATGGCACACTTTGTACTCTGTAAAGTAATAGTAAGCTCTGGAGAGAAAATATTTGTTAACATTCTATATTATAATAATTTTGTAAGTTACGTTGTATCTCTTTTGATAAATTTACCTAAAGTTAGTAATTTAATATATTAGATCTAAGATTAAAATTACTACAACAAGTGTAATCTAAGGATTTTAAATCTTGGATGGCTAATTTTATTGCCAAGCGTGGATGAAGAAACCTTGTTAGCACTCCATCATTTGAGTCCTAAGCCTAGCATTTCACTTAATCGTTTGAACTTTCTCATGAAGCTATGAGTAAGACCCATTATCTTGATGAAATGAGATTGTAAGAAGTATACCTCATAGGTCAAATGTGACAAAACATCATTTCTTAATCTTACATTGATGGATTAGTATTTTCTTTGAAGATCTACAATCAACGCATTGCACTTGCTGTAGGGTACATAATGTACTGGCAATGAGTTTGTTTTGAAATAATACACATCCAGTGATGCATATTTTTTATTCTTTCTCCGCCTATTGCCTCACAGTTTAAAGGAAGTGTGTGGTGCGTGGCCTTCTCATTTTAACATGGATCATTTGTTGAACGATTAAAGTCAAATCAACGTACAGGTTCCTGTAACCTGTAAAAGTTCAGAGAAAAAATTTCTTCTCCCTCTGCCTGCATATCCCCATTCAAATTATCTTTACTTGTTTTCTTACCACCTTCTGAAGGGAAGTAGATAAAGTAACATAAATATGTAGTATAAGTTATTCATATGGATAGGGATACGATTGATTTGCAATATCTCTTCATCAACACAGAGAAAAAACAAGGTAAAGTCACTATATTGTTATTATTTCATCAAAAATCTGAGTATTATACACATTGCTTGGCACAGAGTGGGATTGAAAAGCATTGGATGTTCCGGAGTGCTAGTTAATATATGCCATTAAAATTATTTCACTATGTATTCCTAATGTGTCTATCTACGTTGCCTCTGTACAATTACTATTCTATCGAGTCACTACTAAAATTAAAAGAAATTACCATTTATTTAGAATAATTTTATACCCATTTTTAATTTAAGGAATTTTAAAACGCTCAATACTGTTTTCAGTGAGATTGAAAAATGAAATGTTATCATGCAAACAAAAACTCTGTTTCACATAAAACTTATTCCTTTTGATTCTATTCATTGTAAATAAAAGCTCACCGTTCCAGAGGCATGGTAGTGTGCAACCAGCAGGTATGGCATGGTGAAGAGTGTTGAGTACATGACACCAGCAGACCATGAAAATAGTAATACAGCTGCAGGGTGTCTGAATATGGCCATCATTACCATTCCACCACAATACACCAACTGTCCACCAACATAAACGGCACGAGCTCTGAGAGATAGAAGTGAGCCAATCAAAGAGATGTTGAAAGCCTTGTTTCTAGACATATTGTTGGAAATCACAAATAACTTCATAATTAAAATCAATATTGGCTGAAATAATGTCCAAAAAGACTTGATAAAACATTTTACCTTAGTTTTTCAATGCATGTTCTTTAGGGGCAAAATTTGAAGAAATTGAAAAAGAAAAAAAAAAGAAAATGTCATATCATTGAAATTTAATTGGTTCACTTAGATGATTGCTTAAAATTGTAAACTATCTTAAGAGTAGATATCATAGTCAATATAAAATACCTAGTCACTACTAACAAATTTTTGAATCAGTACTTTGAAAAAATTTATTCTAAATTCTCTGGATCATTTTCTCTATATGAAACCCATTGTTGCATTACCAATGCCTGTCTTTGTTATGAAATGTTGGAGAATTTTTATTTGTTGGATGGAATAGAATGGCATATTCCCAGTGTGTTAAGCATATTTATTGCCTGTCTTCAAGGATACCTGTAAATATGACAAAGATTATCTTAGATTTATATAGCTGTCTGTAACTAGATGAGTTAATATGCCTGCTCATTGAATGAAGAAGTCCTGGGTCATCTGGTTTTCATACATTTTCACACTTTCAAACAATAAATGATAGAAAGTTCTACCAAAGTCACTAATTTCGCTGCTTAATATGTATAAAGTGTAAAGGTATTTAATGGAATATGATGAAAACTAGAAATTGTGTACATTCTGCTATTATTATCATATGCAAAGTTTAATAGTATTGCATTCAAATTAGTGAACTCATGTGCTTTATTGTTGTGCATTTCAATGGTAATGTCTCTTTTTCTATTGCAGATCCCACAAAGAAAGATACTCTATGGTTTCAGGCTTCACATTTTGGAAGTATTTGATGTCTGTATTAAAAGATTTTGTACTTTTCCACAGACTTTATTTTAAGATACGTCATTGGGTACATCAAAGTAACCTGATGATGCTGCAAGTTAGGGAAATATATTGTATCTTAAAATAAATTTGGTGGAAAATTACAAAATATTTTAACATAGACCACAAAAGAAGCTATAATGCAACCAATTTTTCCCAAAATGTTGACCCCAATGCAACTTATGGGTGATATAAAAATGGATTAATGGGCGATTAACAATTATAAGACCTTACCCTTTTCCTTCTATGTGATGTACTGGAAAGTTTTGGAATATAAAAAATATTTAATGCAAATTATGCAACCTTAAACTCAGTGGCACTAGAAATAGCATTTATCCAAAAGACATTTTTTGCACAGCCAACTAATTGAATATACTGAAGTAATGCAAAATAGATTTCACTGGATATAATATGAAGCAAAATAATTAAAGAAATGGGAGTTGATTTTTTTGTGAATTTGGGGTAAAATTATACAATAGTCTATGCTTCTTCTTATAGTTGTATAAAAAAATAACAGGCACCTTGTATGTAATACTTTATAAAATACCCATTAAAAATATAAACTATAGCAAGTTATATGAAACATTATAAAAATGCATGCATAGGACTTGACACTAGTTAGGTTTAGTAAAAGATGATGCATTTAGGTGGGTCATTAGTAACCTCAAGCAAACGCTGGCATAGTTTTGCTATCCTACAGCCAAAGATGGGTGCTAAATTTTAATATCACAATATGAGCTACATCAAAGTTCTATTCATCCTATTCATTATTTTGAAGTAAAGGAATTTCTCTGAATGTGACAAATTTTTCCACTTATGAATTAGAAAATAATTTTAGGAACTAAATGACAATATAGCAATATATTAACTGTAATATAAATGCATTTTCCTGTATCAAACAGAGGGAAAAATTTTTACACTGCATATTTCTAGCTGATTATTACTTAGTCATATTTAATTTTTAGATGTTTTGATTGGATAAGGAGTGGAAGAAAACCAGTTGATCATACATCAACAAATGAGGAACTCCAGTTAGTTACTAATTAATTATGCATACCTAAACCTTTTAACTAGTTTCTCAATGAGCATGGAGTAACAGGAGCATGACAGAGAGTACATGGACATTCCCCAACAGCCAAAGCGAACACCTTCTTCATAAAGCTCACGTGCAGCTGAGCCATCCTCCCCCTAATGAAAAAGAATAATCCAATATTAATTGTGGTGCCCATGATAAAAAACTTCATAAGAATCATAACATATTGGCTTGAGTCCCCATATATTACCTGTTAATTCTTTGTTTGTGAGTTTATTTTGAATAATTTTAGAAATACTAAAATGTAAATAGAGAGAGAGTAAATTTCAATAAAATAATGATCACAAGTGAAAATTTTTCCTTAAGATAAACGTATGCATCACTGTTTCAAATTGTTGCTAGTTCAAGTTGTTGTCAAGTACTATACATAAATAAATACTCTACAGAATTAATAGCAATTAAAATCTGTTTTTGTAAGAAATGAATATATGGAAAACAGAAAAAAATGATCATTTAATTTAACCCATGTGGAAATTATTCAAAATAGTTTTATTTATTAATGGTTGTCTAGATTAATATTCTTGCAAATGGATTAAATCTTTTTCTAATGAATGCAAAAGGTGTTGAGGTTGCCTATAGTTGGTCTCTGGCATTAGGAATATCTCCCTGCTAACCACTTTGGGCTCACCAGCATGGCAGAGTGTGTATTTGTAGGTTCCCAAATTTTGTCCCTGGCAAAAGGATTGATTTCCTTGTAAACCAATTCATGGAATTCCAGGGTGAATATGAACATGTGAGTGTGTTACAATTTTGAATATATGTTTGATCGCTGGCAAGGGATTAAGGTTCCCAATAATTAACATCACCTAATTTAAAGTTTTGCCTTCCTTTTCCTTATACAGGGGGAAAAACCCTTTATAGCTAAAGGAAAAATTTTTTCATAGAGTCAATCCCTTTGCCAATGAAAATGCCCTGCATCCACATTTCTTCCCTCATTTGGATTCATCCCAACAATTCCATCTTCTCCCACACCATGCTACTCATACTACCATACTTTCTCAATTGTTTTCCTTTCTGTCCATTAAACCTTCCCTATCCTTCTCCGCACCCACATTTCAAAAGGCTACTATCATCCTGCTTCAATGGCCATTTTTCTCCACGATACAAAACTAGACTCTATATAAAAGTTTCAATGAGACTTTTTATAACATCCTTACTCAACATTACTGACATCAATTCCTTCTACGAGTACCTGTGAAAATTTATTTGCTTAAAACAATTCCTCCTATGTCCCTACTACTTTGACCATTTTTGTCTAAAACACTTCCAAGATGGGTAAATATTTCCACCTGCTCTAGTTTATGAACTCTTATCTGAGCATCGAGGGATCTGGGTTTGCATCCTGGTCAAGGCAAATGATTTTTGCACTCTGCAATAATTGCATTGTAAGTCTCATTTTAATATGTAACTTAGCCTTTCTCTTTCTTGAAAGCCATATAATCTTTCAGATACACAGTTCCATGGATGATGCAGTAGTGGAAGGAATCCATGATAAAGGATGGCACTTTTCCACAAAATAAAACTTGCACAACATGCATTTCGAATAAAAGAGCCATCCTCAGGTACAAGACAAACCTGAGGATATCTTTGTGTTGAAATGTGCATAATGCAATAAAGCTTTATTTTGTGGATAAGTGTTATATCCTTACTTTATTAACCACATTGTTTCATGGTTTCATCATCCCCAAACCTGACTTTATGAATTGTCCGTCAATTGTCATTCCCATCTCCAGTTCCCCTGCAATCTGCGATAAATTCGTTAATTCTATCGATTCACTCTACCAAATGGCATCTTGATAATTACTGGACAGACACATCCTGATTGTATTATATGTTCCTGTATTAGTGACCTCATTACTGCTATGGCATAACACATGCCCCTTCACTTTCTGAACCCAAAATGATCATCCTCTGAGTAATCAATTGCTCTCATATTTATCATCATCTTGATGATGCTAGGAACCACTGTAGCTGCATGCGAAATCAAAGTTTTTTTCTATAGTCCTCGCATATGCCTACTTTTTCCTTTTTTGGAATAGGAACTAATACTGATATAACAAAGTCTTCCAGCCAAGTTGCTACATCATAAATGCTAAAAGTTAGTCAGCAAAAACTCTTCCTCTCACCTTTTCCTAACCTTTGAAAAACTTTCCTTATTTGATGCTTCAATATTTCTTCCGTAGTATTTTACCTAGCTCCCTCTCCTCACTCATGATTGTTGGTACAGTATGATGATAAACCTTCCTTATCATTTAGGTTAATACTTCTATGTTATATTTCCTCCACTCTCTTCCCTGTTTTAGCCCATTGAATCTGATGCTACATTTCATTAGTGTTAAATTATGATCTGAATCCACTTCTACTCTCAGGAAACCGTGAATTAATCACGCTGTTCTTAATTCCGTGTATAACCATAACATAGTTAAACTGATATCTTTCTGAATCAGATATTTTCCATGTACACTTTTGTCTACTGTATTGTTTAAAGGGTGTGTTCATTATGATTGAGCCTTGTCTCCTACGGGACTCTACTGCTTTCTCCCAGTGATCATTGCTTGTGCCTAAAGCATAGTCTCCTGCTTCCTTACCATCTCTTTTATCACCCACCATCTTATTCCTATTAATGAATATATTATAGAAGATGGGAATAGATTGGAGGGATAAGTGACTTATCCACAACCCTAATGAGCCTTAGACTTCAGGCACAGGTGCCAGATGGAAAGTTAGGATGGGAAAGGGGTAAAACAGTGTAGTCCATATCCATGGAGGAACTGGTAAAAGAGACTTGGGGAAGACCTGGAGATGGAAAGGAAAGTTGGTAGGGAGCATATGAAATCAGTTGGGGCTGTGGATGATCAGGGAAGAAATCCAAATAAGACAGGAAAGAGGATGAAGATTTTGTTTGGCCATGGGATGTTGAAGACTGGTAGAGGGGAGAATGTTGGACAAGTGAGGTTGTAGGAGGAAAAGGATGGGCATATTGGGTAAAGTGAAGGAAAGGGGGAAGTATGCAGGATTGAAAAATGATTTATTGTAGAGTTGGGTGTTGTTGCATTTTGTTAGAAGCTAAGAAGTCTATTAGTCTGTGTCCATCCAAAATCTCTCTAAATACTACATAACAATAATAATGAGTTTACTATTCAATTGTTCCCGGCTCACCCTTGTGGAAATTCATTTTAATAAAATTAAGAATACAAAGTAACTTTCCACTGTCCTTTATTAGCGTACAACCGGTATCAACACTCAAGCGTCATCATCACGTACAAATTAAACCAGTCGCAGTCCATTTATAGTTACTGTATAGTTACTGTATGGTTTACTGTATAAATTCTTAGAAATTAATTGCCCTTCAAATCCATTCACAACTTTTTATGTCTTACAAATGACATAAAATCATTGGATAATTATTTAAAATCAATTCTTGAATAAACTAAATATGTAGCATTCAATGTAGCACAGGGTATTTACATCTATTGTCCAATAGTTGACATTAATTAAAAATATCTTTGATAAACTTACATCCAAGGATGCAATGTGTAAAAGCGTGGTGTACTGTTTTTCTTGGCATTTGAGATGTTTTGTACCATCAAGTGCCCCACAGTTCTTATGTTCCAGGGATCTACAAAATTAATCTGCCACTGATACCACTTAAAGAATCGCATATTATTTCGACAAAAAGATGTATTTTTTCTAATGACCATACCACTCTTAAAACTGTATCTACTTGAGCTATTTTTTTAGATCTAGAAAGTTGCATCAATTTCAGGATAAGGACAATATTAAAGCAACTGATTAATCACAAACAAACCTTGGGATCACCACCATAAACAGCTTCTCCTACAAAGTCAGTGAAGTAAAGTGAATAGCAGACATGTGACATCCAGCAGAAGAGGTTGGTGGCACAAAGAATCCTTAGTGAAGGAGGCATGACCACAATAGAGGACAGGTACTGCATTAATGTGGGTGGACTTTCACTGGTAAATTCACTCCCTCTTGCATCCTGCAAATGTAGAAAAATCAACCTGAGATATTAACTTAAACATTGAATACTCATCAGAAGGCTAAGTGTAATGAAAGTTATTTTATACCATTATTATTATATTATTAATATATTATATATTATTATTATTTTTCTGGATTATTTTCAGAATATTCTTTTAATCTTCAAATAAAATAATTTTCTAAAATTCTAGGTATATTATCATTGTAAAAAGTTGTTGTTTGTAATTAGCTACCCAGTACTTTTATTACCATGGAAGAAGCTGCTGCTCCTCCAGTAGTCTGTTCTGGTGCTGTGGTCCCAGCAGATGCCATATCCACAAGAACAGTAGTGTCGCGATTAGTTCCATCTCCTAAGGTCTCTGCTCCTTCAGCACTTCCTTCAGTTGCTGAATCCCACTATAAAGTTAAGAAAATCGTAATTCATATTTCTTATCTGAATGTGCATATTGTAATTGTAACACGTAGGTTTCAAAATCACTTTTAAGTAAATTTTAAGTGCCCAATTATGTTCTAGCTTGATCAATTAATTTATCTTCTACCATCTACATACCTAAGAGTATATGTTATGTTACAAGATCATTCTTTAAAAGATTCTCATAATGATGTTTATAGATGTCTCAGCTCAATTCAAGATTCCGTTACACTTAGTCTGTATATGTTATGTTACAAGATCATTCTTTAAAAGATTCTCATAATGTTGTTTATAGATGTCTCAGCTCAATTCAAGATTCCGTTACACTTAGTACTAGAGTGGTTTGAAAAATCTAAGCAAAATGAAAACTACTTAATTTTTCAGATAAGTTATCTTTATTTTTCAGCCTAATCACCTTTAAGGCTTATACATTTGTCCAATGCTGCTCCAGTTTGTTGATTCCTTCCAAATAATGTGATTGTTCCGACTGTGCAAAATTGGCATTTGTTTTTGAAATCACCTCATTTGAATAAGACCTCTCTACCAGCCATTGCATCATTTTGAAGAAAATGTAGGAGTTAGTAGGAGCCAAATCTAAAGGGTACTGAATAATGTGTCAGGATTATAACTTTATTGATTTTTCAGCTGACACCACAGAGGGATGAGGTGTTGTGTTGTCATGACAGAACAGGACTTTATTGTGGGCCAATAATAATTATTGGGACATTTTTCTCGTAGCTTAGTTTTTAAATGGTCTAATAATGGTGAATAGTATGCTTCTATAATAATTGACCCTTTTGCAAATGAAGATTATTCCTGGAAAGTCCCAAAAAAGTCATTTTAACCATCCCAGCTGAAGGAATAGTCTTTGCCTATTTTGATGCAGACTTTCCTCTGGTAACATATTGTGCAGATTGTGGCTTGGATTCTAGTATGTAGTGGTGTATCCATGTGTGCAGTGAAAGAAATACCAGAAATCCTGCAAAACTTCAGCTATTGAATTCTTCTTCTAGTCAGAAGAAAATTTCACTGAAATGACTACAAACTGGCTTTAGAGCATGCCACATGATTTTATTTTTGCTAATCTCTGGAGAATCACAACACCCATCATGTGAATAGCTTTCTCACGTCCAAATTTTGATGCAAAACATTATGCACACCTTTGAAATGCCTAAAGTATTTTAAATTTCATGCACTTTCTTACTACTATCATCCATCACCATCATGGATTTTGCCAATGATTTCTGGAGCATTACCTCAAAGGATATTCAGAACATTCAGCATCACTTGTGCTCACATTAAAATTTTTAAATCATTTATGAATCATTCTAATTGAAATTGCAGATTCACCATAATGCTTATCAGTTTTTTCCTTCGTCTCCTGTGGCAAGTTGCCTTTCATAAAATAATTTTTGATGAAAACACAAAATTATCTTTCATTCATTTTTTTGGAAATCACTTGACTTGATCAATTCACATTCACTCTAAATGCATTATAGTAATCAACAGTTTTCTTCTGAAAATTGGTGTGTATTCCTTTGAAAGATACACATTGGCTAACTGAAAATAACTTTTATACACACCAGTTGTGCCATCACTCTGAATTTTTAAGTACCTTTCAAAATATCCTTGTTGTGCAAAAACAAAATAACCCAAGAGTCCATTCAACACTAATCCATGATTCATAGATAAGATATTTTCTGTTCTGACATACCTTTTCCAGGTACCGCAAACAAATTTTGATCAAGGATATGTCTGTCAGCATTATTAAGATTCTATAAGATTAATATGTGTTCCTGACAGAAAATAAAAGATTAACTGTATAATTCACCTTATTAAAGGTGTTTTTTATTTAGCTTTACTATTTTTACAGAAACATGTAGCTTTATAAGAACTTTCACCACACAAAATGTCAGCATATGAGGTTAAAAGGTGAAATCATTCTCTTCCCTTGTAAAGAGATTTTACAAAACAGCTGAATGGCATCTGGAGGGCATTACGTGACTTCATTACCCAAACATCGACTGCAAAAATGAAATATTGACCCAATAATACCATGAATATAAAACTTTCATGTTAAAGCATGTATCATTATTTTGACGCAAATTCTCTCATATTAAATTAGAAATGGTAGTGTCGCTAATGATTTTATTATGAGCATGTATTATAGATGGATATTTTGTGCACTTAAAAATGTGGGTCAAAATGGCTGGGGTGAAGTAGGAAAGTGAGGGTGAGAGAATAGGGTAGGGTGAACATGAGAGGGTTTAGGCACAAGGGGCTAATGATCAATTGATCATTGGCCCCTTGATTTGCTAGTGTTTTTAGTTTATTTGTTAACTTTAAGTACTCAATTCCCTTATGATCAAGAAATTTGTGATAGAAGTTGATGTGGGAGCGGTGTGATGAGGCAGAATAATTATGAGAAGGACCAGAACGCTGAAGGATATCTTGACTAGTTGAGTAGGAACAGAAGAGTTTATTCATTCACCATGTTTCATTTTTTTCATCTGAGGGATTTCTAATGCCTCAAGATCATCAAGTCTAAAACCTCTCCATTGCATATGCCTGGAGGAGTTAAGAAGCAATATCACTCTGTGATACTGGCCAAATGAGATACCAGCCAAAAAGTTTTTAGTGGTTTTTACCAATTACGTTTTATTTACTCGACAGTTGTTTTCATAAAAGAGGGAAATAATTTGTTTAATACTTGGTGTCAAGTCTGTAAGCTGTTACTCACGGGAGGTGGTGGGGGTGGTGGCGGCAGAGTGGCAAGTGCTCCATATGATGGATGGTGTGAGGGCAGAGCAGTATTTGAGTCATCACAGTTGCCACCAGCAGCTGCAGGCGATGTTATAGACATGGCCTCCCTCCGCATCTGTGGACAATTTATATTTTATGTAATAATTCCATCTACCTTTAGTCCCAGTTTTCAGTGACTACAGAGAGCAAATAATGTCAAGGCAAAAAAGCACTCAGATTTCATGAAACGACATGTTGACAAGGCTGTCTTTTGGCATTGGTTTTAAACATGTGATAGCAGATTTATGATTTTATGAGATCAGTCCATTAATATCTGTAAAACCTAACGTTATTTAAAATTAGCATAAAATTTGATTAATATTTCACTTAAAATTATAAGTTTTACTTATTTTTCTTTTGGGCATCTCTTTGACATCTTCCCAAAATATTTTATTTTAAAAGCACTTAAATGTTACTTTCATAACAAGCATAATGATTTAAGGAATATTTGTCCTTTTTCAACAGTATCAACCCAAAGATTAGTTAATAAGTGTTGGCTGAGCTCCCCTAAAGCTTACCCCAATGGCATGTGAACTTGCACATCAGGGTTATGGAGCTAGTTCCTTTCATCCCATACTTAAGCCATTTAAGGTTCAATTCAACCCTCAGATTTTTAAGTTCTTAATATAGTATTTCCATCCTCTTTTGGATGAATAGGGATGCCAAAATATTTAATTCAAAATGTTCTCTGAGATGATGAGAAAGTTACTGAGTGGCTTTATTTGAGGATTGCCTTTACCTAAATTTATCATTTACAAACAATAAATTTTTGATCAATCCCAGCATTTCTTCTGACAAAAGGCTTGTTTTTGTGGGAATGATTTGACACCATCAACAAGGAATCACAAACTAAGCGATCGTCAACCCCTAAATGAGTGTTCTGTATGAACCTGTGTCTATCAAAGCAGTATAAATGGATATTTCCTTTGGTAATACACCATCATTTTGATGAAGAATCACATTATCACTGCAATTGAATTACTCCTTGTAACTCATAAATTAAAGAAAGGTCACATGAAGCTTTAGTTCTTTATTATATCATTTATTGGTGATCTTTAGTTCGTCGAATTATATTTGCAAGTTTCACTTTTATGAGGAGCGTATAGTCTCCGCAGCTGCAACAAGCTTACGCAGTGTTTCATGGCATACTAATGAAGGGTTTCTGGAGCTCCCACTCTTGGAGGAACACTGGAAGCCCTTCATCAATACAGGAGAATATGGTGTTCACTTGATTGGATGATATCCTTGATGACAGCAGTCGACAACCACCCAGCCACCCAAAACCATACATACCTTCTCCAACTCTACTGAGTCTTTCTCTAGAGTTTCCAGAGGTATTTCCTTGAAGCTACTAATTGTAACTCCAACACAGGCAATGAATATGAAAGTTATTAATGTGAAGACTGCACGAACATGTCCCCCCAACATGGCACCTGTGGAATATCCAAATTATAATGAGAGGGGTTTTACTAGTCTATTGAAAACTAAATTTTTGAAATCAAAGTAATATTATCAACTATTCTTAAGCCAGGTAAATTATATACTGAGTTTAGTCTTCACTATTATTCAGGAGCATGCTTAGTAAGTGGTATGTCTCCAATGCCAAATAATCTCACAAATAAATTACCTGCTTGATAGCTAATCAAGCAGGTAATCCCACTATAGAAATCAACTCAAAGGTTGGTTTGGTAGGTGAGGGCAGAGCTTACCTTGTACTGAGTCATAAGCATGTGAAATAATAACCGCATATTATGTCAAAAAAGTATCTTGATATTAATATTTAATGCCTACAACCTTTGAAACAAATTGATTCTGTTTCCATTGAAAAAGCTACGTTTTTCACATTTGGGGACTATACTTATGGCTTCCTGGTTAATATTATACTTAATATAACATGAGAAGTAATTGATGTCATACCCAATGCAGTTACATCCCAGTTGATCCCTCCAAGTGCATAGCCAAGACAACCACCAAGACCAGCCATGATAGTAAATGTGCTGAGTCCTCTTGCATGATCCTCTAGGATTAAGGAAATTCATTATTTTAGTTGTAATTGTGTGAAAAAGAAAGAAGTTGATTCATTGAAGAGTTAAAATTATGAACAACCATTTTTCTCAGGATAAGCATTATACCAGAGGACATGATGATCATTATCACATGTTATCAGTGTAGGGATTCATCTGTAGCAGTTCTCCAAAATATCCTGTTCACTTCCAACCTCTCCATTCTGTCATACCTTGTTACACCAGCATTATCCATTGCCTGTTTCTTAAAGTTCAACCTTGGCCTCCCTCTGTTATTCTTTCTTTCTTTGTTTTCCCTTCAATCTTCCCTTTCCCTTCGATCTTTAGTGAGCTGTCATACCTTAGGATGAGTCCAATTAATGTCTTCCTTTTCTCATGTCTTTCATGGGCTTCTCTTTTCATCCATCCTTCATAGTTTTTTTCATACATTATTCTTTACCATTTTATTTTCACATTTCCATTGCCTATCCTTTCTCTGTTGCGGTAGTTGTCAATATCTCAACTCCATGGAAAAGAAGACTTCAAATTTAAGTTTTGATTAATCGCTTCCTTATGTCCATGCCAGTAGTATTTGCCATTAGTAGTAGTTTCTTTTGATTGAAAGCCTTCATTATTATCTCTCTCTTCTTACTATATCCCTCTTTTTTCTTCCATCTCCAGTGATTCTTGTTGTCTAAATAGAAAAACTCTTCCACCTGTTCCAATATTTCTTTCCCTAGCCTTACTTGGAGATTACCTTCCCTACCTTAACTTCCAAGTATTACCTTTGTTTTAATTTTGTTTATCTTGAGATATTACCTTTTCATCCCCCTTCTTCATATTTGCTAGTATCCCTGTAGAGGTTTTTCTTTTCTGCAAGAGTAGCCATGTTGCCCGCAAAGCACAACATGCTTATCTTTTCTCATTGACTAAATATGCCCCCTCTTATCTATTCCTTGATCTCCTTAATTGCCTTAACAATATATATACACCTTGGATATTCAGAGGAATAATGAAAAATTCTTGAATGCTTATAAATAGAAATGAGGGAGATGAGTAGATGGACCCCTCCAATATGACTGAAAGTTGGAACAATAATACAGAAGTGACAAGAGCAAGGAATGCAACCTCTCCAATCTGAAATAGACAGTCATTTATTTATCTTTCCTCCATTCTTCAACTATAATAATTTTATGTCACCCTTAAGTATTAACACCTGAATCTGTTTCTTACTCATATGTTTACTAAGTCATAACTGGGGTAGGCGAGAAACAGTTAAGTTCATTTGCACCATTCGGGATAGGGGGTGATTTGATGGGGTAGGATATTCAGGGAAAGAGGGAAGGGTGAAGAGAAACCTGATGCCGGTATAAGCCTACTCTTCAAGATAGGTGCCAAGGATTACACTGTTTAATGTCCCATTCAACAGATGGTGTTCACCATTTGAAGTGCCCTCTAATTGGTACCCAATTGGGGATTGGGATACTTCCGAAAAATTCTGTTTTAGATTAGAAACAAGCCCTCAGGGTGAGAAGATAGGATATATATATATATATATATATATATATATATATATATATATATATATACATATATAATATATACATTTGCGGTTGGCGGTGGCACCTTTTTCCCCTAATGTCCCTCTGTTACTCTCAAACACCCTGCCAACTTATCAGATCTTCTCAAATCAACCAATCCACTCCTTAAATACCCACCCCATCCCAAAACCAATCCTATTTTCAAAACCAAAATCCCATACCTCTCCCACCTGCTTTTTAACTCTCTCCATCCAATTCCCTACTCGCACATCTAGAAATGTAATTTACTTGCTGAAGTGCCAACTTTGCCCTGCCTTTTATATTAAACGGTGTACCACACCCCTTAATATTGGAATAAATAGCCACCGAGCCTCATGCAAGAATTCTTCCCTGATTGGTATGCTCCTCATCCCCAAACACGCCTCTGAGCGCAACACTCCCTTTGATATGCTATAATGTATCCATCTTAGGATCCCTACCACCCTCTGATCCTCCATTGAAACTCAAAACAATAGAGCAATCCTTCATCTGGCTCTTGGATTCCTGGAATTACATATTAGGCATTAAATACCCTGATCTGCACATATTTTCATCCTCCCTCCACCCCCATCACCATCCAGATTTTCCCAACCCTTCTAACAATCCCCCTTCTACCACTTCCCCTCCTAGTTCATCCCGTCGGAAGCCTCTTCCCACCTTCCTCTTCCATCCATCGTTCCAGCCCTCGTATTTCCTTCAGTTCTGTGTCTCTTTTCCTTGGGGAAGGTGGCTGTGACCACCAAAAATTCGAAAACTAGTGAGTTTCTTTTCTTTTTTGTATGTTTCTGTGGTTTTGTCTGTGTCCACTAGTGTTAAATTTTATACATTATTATTCACGTCCGTGAGACTTTCAAAAACGTGTTAAATATGTATATATATACTTCACGACGCGGCGGGAGAAAGGTACGACGCCGGTATTAAAAAGGTGATTACAAGGATGCAAAAAGTGATTGATCGTCAAGGCAACTATGTAGAAAAATACCTAAATGCTCAACCTTTTCAACGATGTATGCAAAGTTGAGAATAAATTTGATTCTTCATGAAAAAAAATAGGAGACCTTACTTTTCGAATCGCCCTCGTGTGTGTGTATATATGTATGTATGTGTGTGTATATATATATATATATATATATATATATATATATATATATATATATATATATATATATATATATATATATATTGTGACGCGGTATTTAATTTATAGATATATTTTCCCCGATACCGCGAGACAAGGGAGGCCGCGACTCTACTTGTTTTGAGGGCGCCAGGCTAGCCGCATGGCTAGCCGCAGAGTCACGCTGCTGGCTGTCACCTGGCCCATCACACTCCTCGTCCCAGGGGAGGGCTCGCTCACCTTTTATGTGCCCCGGGGTGGGCAGCGGCTCTTCAGCTGAAATCACGAGGGACGCAAGGAGGCGCATAAAAATGGACTCCGACGAGTAAACTTCATAAGAACTATTTATTATCACAAGAAAAGGTGTGGGCGCTCCCAAGCAAACATGACGCGCGGTGCCGACGCCTGCTGGGCCACGATGTTCCGGTCGGGGCCTGCGGGGGGCCCACACGGCGAGGTCGGTTGCTGGCACGCGCACCACCGGTGTTCGCAGGCTGTCGGTGACTCGACGATGATAGCACACGACCTTCTCTCTCGGACGTCTCACAACGAACTCTCCTTACCACGTGTTGGCCGGCACTCTCCGCGCGCGGCGCGCTCCGCTCTTCTTTTTTTCTTACATACATTGTCGGCGCCCACAGATAGCGCCCCGCCGTTCTACGGCTCGCGAGAGGGGCGCGCGTATTCGAACTGGGCAAGTGACGCTGCGCCAAGCACAACGTCACATACCCCCTCCCTAAGCCGGACACTCGTCCGAGTGGACCGCTTACAGACGAGCCTGCAACTGAAACCTATGAACACAATATAATAACAACAATTTCACAGATTTCTACCAGTAGTTCACTCAGTTTTGAGATTCTGTCTTCAGCTATTGGATAGAAAATGGATAGCACAACTTTTTCTAATTTTAACCACATTCTCTATGAACATCAAGTAATACATTTGGTATGAACAAACTTTTGGCATGAATCTTTCATACATTCCAAGGGAATTTCTCACAAAATTTCAACAAAAGCATCACTCGCTCAGATAATTCACTCTATAAAAGGCAGTACGTCCTCCGCTCAAACACATCACACCTCGTTTGTAAACTCTCATTCACCACAATTCAAGGGCTATGTGCCATAGCAACAATAATGTCCGACAGAGATTTTCACATTATTGAAAAATAAATCGCTCACTTTGACACACAGACAAGATAACATGAGGCAAACACACAATGCTGACCTATTACATAATACCAAAATTCATAAGGAATTTTTTTGAGAGTGTGCTCCGTGGGCTTGCCGCTCGGAGGACTCATCACTTTGACGAGTGGATCTTGGTGCTATATATCTTTTCAAGTCGCCAATATCTACTTTCGCGTTTTGCTTATTGGAACGCGTTTCTACGATATAAACTGTTGGAGACAGTTTTTTTAGTATCGCGATTGGTCCTTCAAATTTAGGGGCTAGCTTGGCTGAAAACCTATCAATCCCACTGGACAGATGGTGGGTCCTACGCATTACTAGGTCTCCTACATTCAATTCGATGTTTCTTCTACCCTTATTATACGCTCGCGCCTGTTTTTCCTGAGCTTTCTCTATGTTCTCGGTTACTAGATCTCGTAATAAGCCTAACCTATCGGCCCTCTTTTTCCACGCTTGTGGATCCAATCTGCTCTCTATGCCTTCCCCCTTCTCAAGCTCGCGCCGCAAACTCTTCACTGGCAGTGGATGCCTTCCGAAGTTCAAATAGGCTGGCGAGATCTTAGTCGAGGCCTGCTTCGCGGTGTTGACGGCATGCCTTAGTTCGTGTAAATGCTGATCCCAGTCTCTATGGTCTTTTTCTACAAACATCGCGATGGCCGTCTTCAGCGTTCGATTGGATCTTTCCACAGGGTTTGCCTGAGCATGGTATGGAGGCGTTGTTGTATGCGTTATTCCATACTCTGCCAATGCTTCTCTTACGCATTTGTTATCAAACTCTTCCATTATCTGTCACGAGATACTCCGGCGTTCCCCAGCGAAATAGGACAAGCTCCTCAAGTGCTTTAACCACGTTGGCCCCTGTAGCAGCTCTGACCGCCTTTAGCTCCACCCATCTTGAAAATAAGTCCTGAAAGATTATTAAGTACTTGTTCTTGGCTTTGCTAAGCGGAAACTCCATGAGATCTGCTGCTACGACGCTCCATGGTCTCTCTACCGTTCTTTTACCCAATAGTCCCTGAGGCGCTTGCTGCGACGTTTTGAACTGTTGACAGTCCTGACATTGCCTCACAAAGTTGTGAATGTCGTGATAGGCCCCTCTCCAATAGTAATCTCGTACGACTCGATCGAAAGTCTTTTCCACTCCGAGGTGGCCCGATGAAGGTCCACAATGGGCATCCCTTATGACCCGCTCTCGACATTTTTTTGGAAGCACGAGTTTCCAGCCCTCTTCACAATCAGCGATTGGATCGAGCAGCTCATCGTACTTGTAACGATACAAGTGGCCCGCTTCGACCTTCCAATTTTTATACCTCTCCGGATATTTGCTGACTTCCTCAACTCTGCGTTGGTAGTCCTCATCCTTTACTTCCGTAATTTCAGCGATCTTCTCTTCGCCAGAAAGTTGCTCGTACATACGAGATAGTGCATCAGGCAAATCATGAATTTTACCTCGACGATGCACCACCTCGAAGTCCCACTGCTGCAACTCCAGCGCCCATCTCGCGAGCCTACCCGTAGGTTCCTTGAGATTTCGCAGGTATTGGAGTGCGGAGTGGTCTGTGATCACGAGGAACTTGTAGCCCTCTAAATAAGGCCTTAGTTTTTTTATGGCCCATAGAATAGCTAATAACTCTCTCTCTGTCGTCGTATAGTTTTTCTCAGCTGATGTGAGAACTCGGCTGACATAAACGATTGGATGTTCTCCGTCCTCATTCACTTGAGAAAGAACACCTCCAATTGCTTCACTACTCGCATCAGTTTGTACAATGAAGGGTTTAGAGAAGTCCGGCCTTGCCAAGACCGGGGCTTCTGTAATGGCCCTTTTGTATGTCTCAAACGCTCTCTGCTGTTCCTCTGTCCATTCCCACTCTTGACCTTTGTGCAATAACTTGACCAGTGGAAGCTTGATTTCCGAATCGTCCTTTATGAACCGAGCGTACCATCCAATCATACCAAGAAATCGTCTTAGTTGTTTGAGGTTAGATGGTGCTGGATAATTCACGACTGGAGCTATCTTTTCCGGATCCGGTCGAAGTCCCTTTGTCGGAACACCACCGATCCAGAGTGAACAGTACTTGAGGTAATTTATAATCGCTCTCCTGTTCTGATTTCTGGCCCGCGTGAAGCGACTGGGCAGAATCTACATTCCACTCATGTCTCGGCGGGCTTTGTGGCACCGACGAGATGCTCTGAGGCCTCTCACTCATTCTCTCACTCTCTGCTTGCTTTGGTGGCTGGAGACAGGCTGGCCTGTTCGATCCTACCAAAGACTTGACCCTTTCGCTTTCTTCCGACCTAACGGATTGGCAGAGTGGAGCTGACTCCGTCGACCAATGCGCCTTCTGCCCCATATGCGGTTGATTTGATGGGCGGAGACGGCCTGACCCGCTCGGCTCGGCGAAATCAACGGCTGGACAGCAAATATCAGCTTTGCAGTGGAGGTCGGCCGTCCGTCTCGACTGCTCAGCTGGAGAGCTTTTCCTGATAGCTCCATTGCATTGGCCCGATCGATAGAGGTTGGCTGTCCATCTCGATCTGTAGATTTCTTCATCCTTGATCTTTGCCAACGCCTCAGATGGGTGGTGGATGTTGGCTGTCCAACTCGACCCAGGAACAGATGTTTCATCTGGCCCATCTGAGTTTATCTCCCTTCCTTTCTCAATACAATCCTTTATTCCACTATTAACATCCTCCTTGATCGAATTTGGTTCGCAGAATTCGGCTGTCCAACTCGGCTTTTCCAAAATCGAATCACCATTTCCTAACCTAATCGACTTATTCCTATGATTATCTAAATCTAATTCAGCCGGTTTGTGTTCGACGGATTGGTTTGCGGGGAAGCCGCTTGGGCTAGGCGACTCCCCGCTTGTCCGTTTTCCTGCCGAGTAAACAGGTGTTTGCAATTAGGGCAATTAATTGCCAATAAGCCGACCTTGCCGCAAAGTTGGCACTTTTCTTGTGTCCTACCCTGTCGACTGGGGCAATTGACACTGATATGCCCTCTTGCGCCACAGCTGAAACACTGGATTCTCGGGCACGCATTTGCCCTATGTCCCGACTCTCCGCAGGAATAACAAGCTCCGTCAAAGCTCGGTCCCCGGTCTCTCGCCTGTGAAGGCCTAGACAACGTAGGTCTCGTTATGCCCCGGTTGTCCCATCGGCCATTGTAACCTGCCCCAGAGGAGCTGGGCGTGACCTCTCTCGGAGAGGACGGCTCGCCATTTTTCCCCATGGTGGGCGGTATTCTCCCTCCTCCGTCCGTGATGGACTTTTTCTTGACCTCATTGGGTTGAAGTTCGTTAACAATGCTGGTCTTCTTATTCATTTCCTCCACATTGCTCCCCAGGGCCCCTACTTTCGCTAGTTTTCTTGATCCTTGCTCTTCTCCTTTCCTCACATAAGCGCCAGTCGTGATTAGCGACTCGCTAGCTGGCATAGGATCATGATAACGAGCATTGATTGCCATTCTTCTTTCATACTTCTGACCACAATCCATCAGTTCATCCAACGTCTTAAGGCGTCGATCCTTTATCTCATTTCGATATTCTGGAAGTAGATTGCTCAATGCGACCTTGAGCAGTTTCCTCTCTGACAACGGTTTCTTCAGATATTTAGAAAGATGTTGTAAGTTGCCTATAAATTCTGCTATCTTCTCCTTCCTCCCTTGGGTTCTATTGGTAATTTCCCTCATCACTTGCTCTTCGTCCCACTCTTCGACGAATCTCTGTTTAAATCGTCGTTCAAAGTCATTCCAGTCTCTGATGTACTCCTCCGTGGCCGCATACCAGTTGTAAGCGGTATCTCGAAGAGTAAACGGCAAAACCTTCAAGATATCGCTATCCGAGGCATTAGTGCTGGCTCTGATGTTTCCCAACTTCTGGAGGTACTCTCTTGCCTTTGAATTGCCGTCTCCTCGAAATTCAAGCTTCCAACTCTGGAACGCCTTTATGCATCTTTGCGAGATCTCAGCTGAGCGTGACGAGCTCGTACGATGTCTTTTGGATTTAAATGCCAATGTTCTCGGAGCACTGGCCCTTCCTAACTCAGAGCTGGTGCTCTGTCTATGTCCATCGTTCCCTGATGTATTGTCCTAGTCATCACTGCTGTCAGTGGATAACGACCCGCTCGTTACCTCCGACTCTGAAGAAGATGACGAAGTGGATGTTATTTCCCTCCGATACTTTTTCCTGGAACCCTTTCTCAAGTTCACTTCCTTATCGTTCTTCTCACTGCCCAATTTTTGTAAAATTCGGCTAAGTCCATCCGTTAGGTTGTTGATCATCTCGTTCTGCTGTTGCAATTGACTCTGCAACTCCTTTATTTCCTCAGAGTTGCGGTCGCTCTGTACTGGTATGTCTTTCTGATTTGATTTCGCTTCCGAAGGCAGAATGCGCAGTTTTTCCTTTTCTCTGGTCAAATCTGACGCTTCTTTCCTTTCCCCCAGCGGCGGAAAATCATATGAGGCCATCAGCGGCAGTTTGGGCTGAGGGCCTCCCGCTGCGTTTGCTGCAATGGTCCGAATGGGGTTCAGTTCCTCATTAATTTCTCCGTCGCTTGCGGCAACTTTCTCCGTCTCGATGTGCTTCTTTTTATGCCCCTTACTGCATGCTCCTTTCGTTTTCCGCCCTGCCTCTAGGTCTTCGTCCCAGTTTAAGGCGTGTAGAGCTCCTGAGAGGGTTACATCGTCAGGCTGCACATCCTCGTCCAATTCTTTTGACCATGGTGTCCCTAACCGTGGTTGTGCCAAAAGAAGCTTAGCCCGCAATAATCGCTCTTTGCGTACTAAGAGTGGCCCTACCAAGGAGTGTCCTTTACTTGAAAACTCATTTTCCACCTCTTCTTCACTCATTTGCTTAATTATTTCTAATTCTGCCTTTACCGCTGAATGCCGTAGCAGTGCCCTCATATCTCTCTGATATCTCGCCAAAAATCCAGTGTCACCCTCCATTGTAAATTAGGAAAAAAAATTCTTAACCTATTGAATAATTAAAGGATTTGCCCCACCTAACCTAAAATACGCTTACTGCAAATATTTAATCCTAATCTAAAGCTATCTCCCTATTCTACAGTTATTATAACAAATAGGGTAGAATAAATCAGAATTCTATATTAAAAGCATAACCTAACCTCAAAATTCAAAAATTACAAACTCCACTTCCTCTTTTCAAAGGATCCTCTGCCACTCTGGGGATACGTGGCCACGCACGGAGCTTCCCTCACGCCAATAATAGTAGTTAATCTTAGAAACCGATCGTCCCTCCGCAACTTAACTGGAAACAAGTCGCCTCGGGAATGTTCACAGCTTTCATCCCACCCTCAACGCCAAACCACCACTCAAAGCAACCGCACAAACCACATTCAAGTACAAAAGATTGAGTATAACTTATAATCTCTTTTATTTACTGCTTCCCTCACAAAGAATTTTAAATTTCTTAATTTCATGAAAATGTATACCAAAAAAAAGGACTAATTTATAAATCAATTAGAAAAATTTTGTACCGCTCGCGAAGGAGCTGTACGTAATAACTAGCGCTCGCGCGATGTTAATCACGCATCGTTCCCGCTCACACACACGCTATGCACACCATGCCGATATCACTCTGCTCGCTCTCCTTCACACCATTTTTGCCTCGTCACGGCCGACGCGACGCCATTTTGCCATTTTACACTCGCGACGCCATTTTACACTCGCGCCTCATGCGCACTCTCGAAATATAATTGTCACTTTTCTCGCACAACAAAAGAAAGGCTGCCCCACGTTGGGCGCCATTTGTGACGCGGTATTTAATTTATAGATATATTTTCCCCGATACCGCGAGACAAGGGAGGCCGCGACTCTACTTGTTTTGAGGGCGCCAGGCTAGCCGCATGGCTAGCCGCAGAGTCACGCCGCTGGCTGTCACCTGGCCCATCACACTCCTCGTCCCAGGGGAGGGCTCGCTCACCTTTTATGTGCCCCGGGGTGGGCAGCGGCTCTTCAGCTGAAATCACGAGGGACGCAAGGAGGCGCATAAAAATGGACTCCGACGAGTAAACTTCATAAGAACTATTTATTATCACAAGAAAAGGTGTGGGCGCTCCCAAGCAAACATGACGCGCGGTGCCGACGCCTGCTGGGCCACGATGTTCCGGTCGGGGCCTGCGGGGGGCCCACACGGCGAGGTCGGTTGCTGGCACGCGCACCACCGGTGTTCGCAGGCTGTCGGTGACTCGACGATGATAGCACACGACCTTCTCTCTCGGACGTCTCACAACGAACTCTCCTTACCACGTGTTGGCCGGCACTCTCCGCGCGCGGCGCGCTCCGCTCTTCTTTTTTTCTTACATACATTGTCGGCGCCCACAGATAGCGCCCCGCCGTTCTACGGCTCGCGAGAGGGGCGCGCGTATTCGAACTGGGCAAGTGACGCTGCGCCAAGCACAACGTCACAATATATATATATATATATATATATATATATATATATATATATATATATATACATATAAATATATATATACACACACACACACACACACACATATATATATATATATATATATATATATATATATATATATATATATATATATATATACATACATACATACATACATATATACACACACACACGAGGGCGATTCGAAAAGTAAGGTCTCCTATTTTTTTCAAGTAAGACTGACTTGTGTCAGTCTTACTTCAAGAAGGCCTCGGAGAAGGCCGAAAGCTCAAACAATCTACAATGTGAGTGTCCTTTTAAGTGTTATCTATTTTATTTGTGTTCCATTGTGCTGTCCAAATATTATACTGCTCGTGTGAGTGTTTCTATATCATCGATATATATTATACAATTATTATTATTATTAGGTAATCTATCGGTTAAGGTGGGATTTTGGATGGACACAGCTACTAAATAAACATTTTGTGACTCCTAACAAAACACACTACTCTACATTAAGTCCCTCTACATCTCTGAGTACTTTCTTCCTCCCTTCATCCCGTCCAACATCCCTATCCTGTTCCTTCCCTTTAGTCGTTTGCCTAACATTCTCCCTTCTATTACAGTCTTCAACATCCCCTTGCCGGTCAATACCCCCTTCATCCAATTTTCCTGCCTCCATAGTATATCTCCGAACAAACTCCTTTCTTCGCCCACCATACTAAGTGCTTCCTCATTTGTTTTCTTTTCTGTTCATTTCACCCTCTCCATTCTTCTCCAAACCCACATTCCAAAAGCATCTAGACTACCTCTATCCTCCTGCTTCAATGACCACGTTTCCGCGCCGTACATAACTACGCTCCATATCAAAGTTTTTACGAGTCTTTTCTTAACATCCTTACTCAACGTCCCTGTCATTAACTACCTCCTCCTTGTGAAAGCCTCTTTGCCTAGCGCAATTCTTCTCCTTACGTCCCTACTGCTTTGACCGTGTTGGTCCAAAACACTACCGAGATACGTAAACTGTTCTACCTGCTCTAGTTTTTGCCCTCCTATTTTAATGTTTAACTTAGCCTTTTTCTTTCTAGAAAATCGCATAACCTTTGTTTTATTTATATTGATTCTCACCACATACCTATCGCACTGAATTTCCAATTCACTCAGTAATACTTGCAACCCCTTGGCTGACTGACAAACTAAAGCTTGGTCATCAGCAAACCTAACTGATTTTACGAATTCCCCGCCCACTTTCATTCCTACATCCAGTTCTTCCCATGCCTCTTTAATCATTTCCTCTTCACACAGATTGAACAGCAAAGGTGATAATGCGCAACCCTGCCTTACACCTCTTCCTAACACTGCCCATCCGGACTCCCCGTTCCCCACTCGCACCTGAGCAGTCTGAGACATATACAGGTTGCGGATTAGCCTCCTTTCCCTCCAATCTATTCCTATTTTTTGCAATATATTAGTTATTGACAATTCACTCTATCAAACGCTTTTTCGAAATCTACAAAACAGGCAAATACCTCCTGGTTGTGTTCTATATTCCTCTCGATTAATAATCTCATTACAGCAATGGCATCATGCGTACCTCTCCCCTTCCTAAACCCAAACTGATCATCCCCTAAGTACTCATTTGCCCTACTATCTATCCTTGTATTTATGATCCTGAGAACGACTTTAGCTGCGTGGGATATCAAACTTATCGTCCTGTAGTCCTCGCATGATGTAGCCTTTACCTTTTTCGGAATAGGAACTAAAACTGATCTCACTAAGTCTTCCGGCCAGAATATATATATATATATATATGCATAGATAGATAGTATACATTTTTTCAGAATGAGATAACGAAAAAAATAGACTCCTAATAAAGCTACCCTGAACCCATAGTGAAAGGCAGCAGTTTCACCATTAGGTACAGGTGGTGCAGACCGAGTGGGTTGGCCCGGTATCAGCTGCCACAGCTGCGGACGAGAGTGAGGATCACGCCGCAGTACTGCGATGTGGAAGGCAACGGGAAACCACCACATTATGCCTTGTCTTGCATTTTAATTAGAATATAATGTAGTAGCTGCAGTAAATTAATTCTTGTATTGAAATACTGTTGATGATATCTGTATATTTGTCATGTGGAGGCTTCGTCGAAAGGAAGAGTTCACTAAAAATGTGAGAACGAGTCAAGGTTCTGGGTACATCAGTACTGCCCAAAAGGATGGGAAGTAACTATCGAGAGAAACGAGAAACTTGTTGGGACGTCTAATAAGAGTCGTCGCGGAATATTGCCAAGGAGTAACGGTCTGGATGGAAGAAGTTCGGGCTCGGAGAGGAGGTGTGTGGAAGAAGGAAAGAGGGATGACTTGGCAGCGAAGGGGATATATACGCAACAGCTAAAGGAGTTCATTGGTGCGAGATTGAAGCCATAAATTGAACCCTGTGTTTTATTCTGTCACGGCGGAAGCAGTTTAAGGGGATTCAAGGAAGTGGGGGAGGGCTTGCGTTAGGGAGATGGAATGGTTTGGGTAATCAAATAGAGATGGAGGTAAGGATCAGCAGAGACCGTTCGGGTCGAGACGGCAGGAAAACGGCGAGAAGTGATTTTCCGTTAGGATAACAAAACAAACGGATCGCTGCGGAGAGAGAGAGAGCAGTTTGGAAGGAAATAGAAAAGGGGCATTGGATGGTCTCCAGAAAAAAACAGCCAGAGGAATTGATACAAAAGCAATAACATTGAGTCAATTCATTCAATTTCATTCAGGCTCAGAGAATCACTGTATAAAATAAGAACTCAATGCAGACAATTAGAGTTTAAATTATGAGATGAAAGGAACGACAACCACATTGTGTTGAGGTACGAGTATAATTAGTACATGAATCTAACCTCATAAAAATGTTTTTATTCTTGTTGTTTTACTATAGAAAAGGCAACTTGATGGTGAATAAAAGTTATATCGGCAATTATGGAGATCGATGATATATGAAGTTTCGTGGTTTTAAATGGCAATTTGGCAAGTATCTAGCGAGTCACAACCCCTGAGTACATTAAGGCGTTTAGATAAGCGGAAACAGCCTTAGTAATATGAATAAGTTCGGAGGAAAGACCATTCAGGCTGGGATCATGAGGGGTGTGTGATGATGTGATTTTTACATGTAAAATGCATTTATTTCACGACTCTTCTTTTGGATTGTTTGGTGCTGTTTGGCTGTGATGTGCAGTATGATGCCTTTTTGATAGGTAAGCCAACGAGAATGAACAGTTTCTCATGAGAGACGTGTCACTCAGCTTGGCCATGGAGATGGTCTCAATGGATTTGTTCAAATATTTGGTCAAACGTCTCGGAAAATGTTAAGCACTTGAGCGAGGAAGTTAATCAAGAAAAGAAAAATTTTCAGTTCTTCCTGGAAACAGAACGAAGGTTATTATTTTAAAGCACACATAAATATTAGGGTTCAGCGAAACCGTGCTCGCCGTAAAGGCACGTGATTTTGTTTTGAGGTCCAGAATCTTTGCATTCTCCACATAGGGTTTGTCATAACTCACCAGGGACCGTCACGTCGAGGAGGTAGGCTCTAGATGGGCTCTGGCAAGCGTCGGCATCAAAGTCAAGCAGCGCGGTGCCCAGGATGGTGAAGAAGAGACCCCACGGGTGCGACGGGGGTGGCGCTGGCGTGCCACCAGGGGGGATTGCGGAGCTAGTTCCGTTCCTGAATGGGGAGGGCGGAGGGGGCCGGGTGTCGCCCATAGCGTATCCCATGTCCTCGCCATTTGGAACGAGGATGAGACCTTTCAATATGAGAGAACAGAGTATCACACTAGTTCACCATATTCCAACGGCAAGAGCATATGAAATCAACATAAGATATTGGAACATCATAGAGTAAAATGGGTACGGATGATGATAAATTAACTCAGTTCACTCACAATTAATTCACTTAGGCTTCAAGTTTAGTAAAGATTTATTGCGGTTGTTGCTTCAGCAAAATTGTCCTCGCCGAATCTTAAAATGAAACCTTTGGAGTACCGATCACTTTTCTGGATCAGATGGTCGACGGTGCCGAACAGCCTCTAATGCACATTGCTTGTGACACAGATAGTCACTAAAATCTTGTTACACTCAGCATTATTGAACGCCTGTTCTCTTTTAAGCACCCTTACTCTGTGAGTAGTCTCATATTTAGACTCTCTGATAAACTCTAGGTAAATGCTTAGTGTAATATTCTATAATAAGCGGCCTTTGAACAAGAAGTGAATTAATCAAGCCGGAAAAGAAGTAGGGAAGCTGGAGAGAATAGATGAAAGAATATTAAGGTATTAAGCCAGAATAATAAAGTAGAAGTCGGAATTCCACATTGGTTATTGGCATAGCTTTGATCCAGGAATAATAGTGAGATATAAAAACAGCTTTTGGAATACATAATACCCTATGAGAGCTAATTGAGTATTTAGGTAAATATATGATTTCTGTTAGATTACCCTATTAGAAAAAAAAAGAGTGAGACAGTAGAATGTCAGTTTGACGAGTATAAACGCAAGTTCAATTTTGTAAATGACAAAGCTAGCTGAAAAATTTGGCAATATACAAACGACTACTAAAATGGAGATATATTAGGGCTTAGGACATGAGGAAAATTTCATATTGGAGATTCAAAAATGACACAGGAGAAGTGGGAAGATGGGAAAGCTACTGTAAACTTGCCAATAGACCGTTAACCTGAGAAGGAAAAAAGGGAACGCGCGACTCTATTGCGATAAGAGATCATACTATAAAGTATTGCAGAGAAAGGAAGGTATTTGTTACCTTCGCTGATTGCGAGTAAGTGCAGAGAAGATTATTGGAAATAAGCTGGCTAGAGAAGAAGACAAATAGAGAAGTGTTCGATTTTTCGATAAATGGACTTAAGGGAGTGAAATTGGAAGCAAGTAGAAGTAATGGAGTTATAAGATATTGATAACAAGTAGGATGCTTATGGCTGTCATCGGAGGGAGAATATTAGCTAAGCAGTTCGGAGGGTAGACAATTGTTCTTGTCGTCATGGTTTAAGCGCTTCAACATTATACCATTAGCGGGAATGTAAAAAAAAACATCTCGCTGTCTGGGTGACATGACGGAGGACAGAATATAATAAGAGCTGAAACAATGAAACTTGTCCGGAAGAAAGGAGTTTAAATCGAGAAAAAGCTTTTTTGAAGCCTTCGGTGATATGTAAGCGTTTTTATTAAGCCCCCGAAATTCATCCCTCATCGGCGGATTACCTATCCCCAGAAAGAAACTACGAAACTATGGTTTCAATAACCAAGATGGTCGAACTAGTCCGGTAGACAATGCGTCCGTCTATCAACCTTATGTTGGAGTCCCAACTCGGGCATGGGAGTTATGCCAACTCTGGTGTTCGACCTCTGGGAAACCACATGAAAAGCCTTGATGGTTCATCGAGATCCCAAGGGTCTCACGGACCACTAAAGGAGTCAGGGGTGGCAAAAAAATGAAAGATACGTTTTCTCCAGTCATTGTTTTGCAAATATGGGTTGATTGACTGATTAGAGCATATATTGCCGGATATTTTTCTGACATTTATGCAGCGGGTCGGCGACGCAATTTGTTTTTCATTTTAACCGGCATTGGTTTTTACTCGTGGAGAGCGACTGTACTCACCGAGGAGGACACCGACGGCGAGGACGATGATGAAGGGCCTCCGGCGTCCGAGGTTGAGCCTGCACCTGTCGGAGAGTGAGCCGAGGACGGGCGTGAGGAAGAAGCCGATGGTGGGCGAGAGACCCCAGACGAGAGTCATGTGGCGGTGCTCCACGCCGATCTTGAGCAGAGTCGGAGAGACGAAGGCCGTCTCGGCGGCATACGAAAACTCAATGCCCATAACGGCCGCCGAAATGCGAATGAGCTCCGACCTCTCCTTCCGCCTGCATTGTTTCAAAAGCAAAAACTCCAATTTAATTAGTATCTCAGAATAAACAACGCAAAGGAAGCAGCTAAGGAAAAGCTGTACAACAAAATCTCTTTTGTTCGAGGACCACTTTGCTTTGCAACTAGTTATCTTACGGTTAAAATATCCGGACGCCCGAACAGCACTTTTACTAGGTAAATCCGTATATATTAGCTCATACTCTCTAGAGAAATGATTGCGTATCTCTTGCTCTGACCGTTGGAAATCGTTGCATTTTAGGACAGACCCAATCCAAGCATCTTTTGTTAAATTTTTACATTCCCAGTATTAGTAAAATAACCAAAATTTGAATGTTTCACGCTCCAACAGGTCGAAGTCTGCCCACAGGAAAAGCATCAAGCTATTACCGATATTATTTTTTAGATATTTTATTTCCCTTTAAGCGCTAGGGAGTGTGGCCGGGGGTGAATTCACATCAGGCTAATTTTGACCCTCATATGACCCATTTCGCAGTCCGGCAATATCATCTGATCCCTTATCGTTCGTGGAAAAACTGACATCTTAAATTTGTCTGTCCTACACTTAATCTCTCTAATTTTATTTATAATATAATATTTATAATTTCTATATCTCTCTATTTTATATCTCTCCTACCGTAGTACGATGGGGGGAATAATACATTTTCAACATCACTGCTAAAGAGATGTCCTTCGAAATTATGCAAGAGGTTTATTTAATCTGCAATTTAACCTTCTCTCCATGAGTGATTCCCAGTCTTGCTCCTCTAATATTTTGGATACGCTACTAAGTTTATCATTACAACGTTTTACGAATCTAGCTCCTCTACACAGCACGCGATCCAATTCGGCAACCAATCCAACCTCGTGATGATTCCATTTTCTGGCAGCATATTCTGAATGAGGCCTAATCAGCGAAAGATAACATTTCTCTTTGACTTTTTCATCATATTTACCCAGTACTCTTCTAATAAATCCTACATTTTTGTTAGTTTGTCCTCATGTTCCCCGTATGTGTGGTAGATTCATAAATATACGAGCGGGTAATTAATCGGGCCTGGAGGATTTGTTAGGCTTAATGTTTTACAGAAACACCGAGTCAATAAATTAGTATATTTTCACAGGAAATTTATTTGGCTACTTCCATCACGTACATGATGATGCGCTGGTAGTACGTAATTGGTATGGTTGAAACAAAAGCAAATAGTTTTTATAGCCCCTCCTCTTTAAAAAGGGAAGCGCATACAGGTATATCATCAATTTCGAAAGGAAATGTATACGATGTGGAATTAAATATTTATAGCATACAAACATTTCGTAAAGGAACCCGATATGAGTTCATGATGCTACCACGGGAAAACAGTTTGTCACACGATTAATACGCTAAAAATAATCAATGATGAACTTCGGAAGACGCAAGGAAAGGCAAACAAATTATAAATCAGTTATCCTGATAATGAGTGGTCTTTCCCAAAACTGAGAACTTTTGTGCTGTCATGATTTAGAGTATTATCATTGAACTCTCTCGCACATGGTCCGCGTTCTTCTAGGCCAAAAGAGAGCTAAAAATACGAGCCATAAAGTTGGCCAGAGTGGAAGGGAGAGTGGAGAAGTTTCAAATGGGAGGGAAAGGAAAGGGAAGAACAACCTACTGTCAATCGTTGGCTGTAAATGGGGGTTTGCTTGGGACGCTACCCTTCCCCCGATTTGAAGGTACATAATCAGGTGTATATGTACAAAGGTGTCTTCTATATGAACTACCTGATGGTGACATCCAACATCGAAACCTAGGTCTTGTTTTAAATAACGTGTCTGTGGAATTACAAAATTGATTCTTTCCTTCAGTATTTTTACTACCTGTTTTTAATCCTCCATTTTTAAGAACCATATGTTAATTGTCATTTTTAAAATCTCGAGGTGTATATTTGTTTTGTGCCTAGGGGAGTAATTACCTGTATATGTGGGAAAAGTCACCAGGATCCGCCTTTGAAGGCTCCGATTTCCGTGCGGCTACACCCCGGAGTCCTCCGCCTTCCTTGAATTCGGCATACTTGCTTTTGGCGTCATCTCTGATTGAGTGGAGGCGCCCAATCACTCCCTGGTACTCGTGAAGTTTGTCCGCCATGGTGGGGCAGAGCACGACGGTTTAGCAGGAGGTGGCTATAGCCGGTAAGGCGGCTAGGGAGAAAAATAACCGTATGCATGAAGTCTCTTTTTCAAGTTACAAATATTATGTATATGATTAAAATGAAGTCATTCTAATCAATATTGTTATTTCATTACTGTAAAACAAGAAACATGCATTTTAATTACCATTATGGGTTAGTATTTGCAATGTTAGAAGATATATTTTTATTCCAGTATATTTTTATATTAATGGTAAAGGTATTTTTACTGTATAATTTATGAAAATATTATAAAATTCACTAAAATAAGATGTGTGTTCGCCGCATATTACAGGTAGTTCTATGTTAAACGTCAGTGTACGTAATCATTTTTCCGCCGGCATAGATTGAGATCTATTTTCCTGGAATTAAAAAGGTTCCCGAGGTGATTACTTTGACACAAGTATGTCGATGCAAAGAATTACAGTTTTGAAATTATAACTGTAACAAACAGTCAACTATTTAAGTGTCGTTGGGCGGGATTAGAAAATTCCAAGGGCGGAAGAATATCATAGAACAGTTCACGTGTTGTGAGAGTGAAACGATTAAACATACCATTGAAAATTCAGAACTGCCTTTACATATTTATATTATTTCTCTCAGGATGGATGGTGGCGATGGATATTGCCGCAGTATTCGTAAATAGTGGTTATTTTAATAAATGGTCATGAGAGGATGAAGAAATTTCCTCGAAATTGCTTGTTAAAAATATATGTTTTTTTAACTTTAAGATTCACTAATCAAGATATGAACATCGTATTGCAAGGCGTATTATTTGAATAAAAGAATACAAAAAAGTTCAGTTGCTTCTTGATGAGGTCGTCAATAATGAGAGCACTGAGTTAACGAAAATAAGCAAAGCGTATCAGGAAATCTTGGTACTATAATCGTTGCGGTTTTCTCCCATCAGTTATATCAAAATACAAGGCCAATGAAATAGTGAAAATATTATTGTTTGCGTAATTATACACATTTTTCATTTGAGTTATAACTACTTAATGTTCTTTGTCATGCATAATATTTACTATACCAGGTCTGTCAGGCACCGCGTGGAAATTTTTATTATTTATATCTGACTGATATTTTGCAGTGCTCCGACATAATCCAAAAATTAGGAGTTAATTTGGAGTGGTATTTCTATTATTCTAGAATTCATACTGCTACTTCTTCATTTCATAAAATTCTATAATTTTATTACAGAACTCTAATCAAATAGAAAGGAAACAATAAGTATGGAATGGTCACAAACCTGGGTCTCCTCAGGATAACATAAAAATTCGATCTCTCGACGCGTCAAATGGAGGGCATGCCAGTGGCAGTGCTCAATCACGACTGATGTCAGGAGTCATCAACTGCCGCCAAGTCACCCCGGAAGCCACCGCACTCCGAGTGGAAACCTTCATGACTTCCCCTAGTGGTCTTAAAGGATGTTCATGGAGCTATATTGTGGCATGGCCTGGGAAGGGGTGGTTCCCTTCCTCAGGGACGGGCACGGAACCTCAGACTGTTGGGTGAAGAAAGAATGAGCTTACTGAACATGGTCGACTAAATTTGCCTTTCATAGAATGAACCTTTAACCAATCATGACCAATTTTACATTGTATATTTCCATATGCGGGCCACTTTCACTGAATGTTAATTCTGGTATTTTTTGCAATCCTCGTACGTAACACCATCAACTACGACTGACTTGCAGTTTAAAAATTCACTGCGCATTCAGTTGATTCCAATTAGGAGCAAAATATGCTTCTTTATATCATTGATTAAAATAGTGATAATGTTACACAAAATTCCATCTTCTCACGAATTGTGTCCGAATGCGATGAAATCAGAAAAAAAATTAATCCATACAATTAAGCTATCGAAAGAACATGGGAAGACATTAGGTACTACTTTGGAGATCATTAACCCAACAAGGTTCCCCTGGAATTCTACAAAGATCTACATATAGTCTCAGCTATTTTTACTTGTAAGGATTCTGTCCTTTTTATATATTTGAATAGACAAATTCTTTATAATTTGATTGTACGCCCCCGTTGAGTATAGTATTAGCGTTCGCTATGGTATCGATGTCTATCTAAAATATACTACTTGATTTTCGGCGATTAATATGGCTCTTTGTTTGCTTGATTGTTCGGATAGGTGGCTGCCAAAATAAATCAATTTATATCATTTATTCACTCGTGAAACCAGTACTGGACGCACGGAGTTCGACTCAAAAATCGAAGGGTTTATTTTTGGGGAAAATGGAAAGACCCACATTATGATACGATTTTACTGAAAGATTGTCAAAAGCGTCTGTATTTATTACTTCAACATATACTCCACTAATTTGTAAAAGTTGTGAAAAACCTCTTGAGTGACCATTGAGGAATTAAATATAAGCAACTTTTTGAAGCAATGAAAAATCGAATCAGTTTATCCTCGATTGCCTTGATGGAATCAACCAACGAACCTTTCAAAGAGTATATATATTATATATTGCCTGAATAAATGGTCGTTGGCTTTTCGCCAGCCCTGATCACATATTTGAGCGATTTTAATTAAGTTGATATTATTGGCTTACCAAACTATCTCTTCTGTAGATAAAATTCAAAACGACTTCTCCAACTACAATTCAGTATACAAGTAATTGCAAACTTCATGGAAATCCTTCTAGAATACCGCGCTGAAAAGAATAATGCTGCTACGAGGCATGCGCTGTTTAGTATTGGTTTTGGGAAACATTCTTCTATCACCGCATGATTAAAAAAAACCATTTGAAACGCAACATGCTGAAAACTTAAGTCGAGGGTTACGATTTAAGGCCAATTACAATACGTCAGCTTACGAGGTCGCCGTCGCGCTATTGCATTCAACGTGGCGGATGGAATTGCACACTCACACACACACACACACCAATGAAGGAAAGGACTTCATAATACGACCTTAATTGGGTCCCAGGAGAAATCAATCTCTTGAGGAGATTGTCTCGTGAAGGAGAAATGGGAAGAAGCGACGGAGAGGGAAGTGGGAAAACTCCTGAGTCAAAAAGAACCAATCAAGTGCGGAGCGAGCGTTACAGAGTGGGAAGGCCTTACTTAGAAACCACAATTGTGACCAGAAGGGAGAGGATGTATTGGATGAAAATAGAATGCTAGTGTGTACACGGTGGACTTTGGAAATGGGATTTAATGAAAGAGAAAAGCGAAAGAGTGCGTGTGTGGGTGGAGTTTGGTGGAGAATCGAATGTTGGAGTTAGGGCTGCGCTAGGACACGTAGTGGGCTTAAATCGATGGAGTGAGACGGACGGGGAGAGAAAAGATACTTATATAAGGGGTAAAGAGCTGGAAATGAGATGATAGAAAAATGAACCCAAGTATTTTGGTTACTTCTATGAAATAAAAATACCAATAAGATAAAGTTATATCATAACCATAGTTTATGCATAAAAAATCTTTGAACCAGAGTTTAATGCGGATATTATTAAAACTCTTATTTTAATATTATTCCTACATTCAATTTGTAACTATATTTTGAGTGGCATTAAGCACATGGAGTGACATTAAGCACATGGTAATTGACGATGTTAATCGATATTACGTACTTTCAGTCCGTGTCTTGCTAGGTTGACTACGTATGTGGATTTCAATGTGAATAACAATCATGAAGATATCTCCACAGTCACTTGA